>NW_006408524.1:25593910-25632707 GCF_000296735.1 Chrysochloris asiatica
CTGTCTACTCAACTCTACTTCATGGTGGCCATATTATGAAGAACAGAACAAAATGTGGCTCAGTCCTTCATTCTCCTCACAGTCACCAGTATGTCCAAGCCCCCTGTTGTGATACTGTGCCGGTCACTTCATCCAGGACCTCCTTGACCCTCGGCTTCATCAAAACTGTTGTCCTCCTTCAATGACTGATCCTCCTGACAAAGTTCTGTGTTCCAGAAAGTATTCACTGCTAACCCCAAGGTCGACAGTTCAAACCCACCAGTCGCTCCTCAGAAATCCTATACAGGGTTGCTATGAGTCAGAACCAACTGGATGGCACTTAACAACAACAACAACAAATTTTGCCAGGCCTTTCTTTTTCATCTGTCTTGGTCTGGAAGCTCTACTAGTATTTGAAATAGCAGCATTGTAACTTCCTGTATCACGGTAACACGTAAGCCACCAACCACATTGTAACAGCTGGTGGAGATTCTTAAATAGAATTAGCTTACTCTATCATGGGATTTTCTGTTTCATTACAACAAGACTCTTTTAATTTTATAACTGAGGGTAGTAGAAGGATAGGGAGGATCTAATTTACTCTTAGCGTAGTGGTTACGAATCGGGCTGCGAACCTTAAGGTCAGCGGTTCGAAACTACCAGCCGCTCCGCAGGAGAAAGATGAGGCTTTCTACTCCCGTAAAGATTTACACCCTTGGAAACCCTGTACAGGGTCGCTATGGGTCGGACCCGACTTGATGGCACTTAACAACAACAACAACAATTTACTCTTGCCCTGCAACTACCTTGGGCATAATACAAATATTTATAAAACAGAGGTTATCAGTAAGTAGAAGTTTTTAGCTTTCTTGCCTGATTTACAGGCCAGCCCTTGCCCTGTGGTCTGCCATTGGGTCACGAGCAGAACACTGGGACAGCCAGGAGGGTCATAGCATATCGTCTCCAAGTCACTGTATTCCAGCCCAGTGGACAATAAATGTAGTCGAAATCCTAAAGCAAAGGAAGTTTCTGTGGCCCTTTCCCCCATCATAATAGATGCTCTGTTGAGCAGTGTGCTTCGTGCTGTGACAATTCATTCCTGCACTCGTGACAGGACCGCCAGCTGATTTCACTCTGCTCAATTAGGAGAAAATGCATATTTTAATCTGCCCTGCGGTGAGGTAACACTTTGCTCAGTGGCCTTGGCAAACTGGTCATTTAACCATTTAGGCGAGTCAGGCTTGCTCTCCAGCCTGTCATTGGGCTGCCAGCAGCCTCTCCCTTTGTTCTTGTTTTGTTGCCAACACTTCCCAGGTTTCAGAGGATAAACAATTAAAGGTCACTCCGTCATCCTTTGAGTCACTGTGCGGCCGCTCAGCCCCTCCAGCAGCCGCAGCTGCTCCGGCTGCTAGTGATTAGACAGCGTTGTGGCTCAGTCCTGGAGTTGGGAGAGTCTTTCACGCGCTCCATCCTTGGCCTGGGAGCAGGGAGAGCCTAGTGTAGAGGCCTGCACACAGCCTTTCTGTTGTAATGTGTTATTTCTGCCACCAGGATGAGGATTGACTTTGGGGTCTAACCGTGTTGGAGCCGAAGACAACGTGCCTGCGCAGCTCTGACGCTGGAGACTGAACTGTCCGTGGACTCTGACTTCTCGTTCCTGATGATCTCCATCGTCCCTAAGGACAGTCGTATCCCCCTTTCTGGCTCTTCAACCTGAGCTATTTCTCTCCCTTTTTTTCTACGCCATCTTCTTTCTTCCCATCTGGTCTTTGAGTCCTTAATTCTTTAAGCCTGCACACACAACAGGACTCACTTATGGAAATCACAGTTGGGGGATATCTCACACTGGTAGAAGCACAGAACTTGGTGCTCCCAAGGCTTGGACTGAGCTGGAATCTGGACTTTGTACATCTACTGGCTGATTAAAGTCACAATTTTCTCATTTTCAAATACGGAAGAATAAGTTTCAACCTTATAGGATTTCTGTGAGGCTGAGACATAACTCTTGTATGTCCAGAACGCTAATGCTCAGCCAGCCCTCCCCTGTGCTCCCAGGAAGTACCAGGTAACTGTATCATCTCACTGAGTCTTTGTAAGCAGCCAATGGCCACTGGATCGATTCTGAGTCACAATTCCCCATGTGTTCTAGTAGAACTATGGCCCATGGGATTTTCAATGGCTGGTATTTCAAAAAAGTAGATCACCAGACTTCCTTCCAAGGTATTTTCATCCGATTCAAACCTCCAACCTTTTGGTTATGAGGTGAGTGCATTAACCATTGGTACCTCCCAGGGACTCTGACCTCATAGTAACCCTATCATCATCCCTGTTTCACAAAGCTAGTAAAGGGCTGAGTAGGCACAAGGTAAGGACTAGATCAGTGCCCAAATCTCAAAGAGGCCCAGACTGGGAATGAATGCTGGACTCCAGGAAGGCTGGAGACCCACAGAATCAAAGTGGGGTGTTCCAATGATAGATGAAATAGTCACGGTTTTCTCAGAGCCATTTTACTCTTCCTATTTTTAAGCTAGGGAAAATCCCCATATTGTGGTCTCTGATTTTCCCCACATGATTTCCTCTAATTCTGTGGCTGGCAGACCAGGGTCAGGCCCATACAGCCAGCCAGACCCAGAAATGCTGGGCTCCTGTTTATGGAGCCAGAGTTACTGAAGCCTTTTGTGTGAGTTTGCCTAAGGACCGTTACCAGACAGTGTGGGGTGGGGGCCAGACAGTCATAAATTCTGTGCAAGATTATCCCATTTCTGATGCTTTTACGAAGCCTGTGACTTGTTGCTTCAAGGCCCTTTCACTAAATCATGGGACTCTGGCAGAGGCCATACCAGTCCCCAAATCTAGGGGTATTTTTCTAGAAGGCAATCATAGACCCACACTGGTCTCTTCTCCTCTCCTTTTTTCCCACTCTGTTTCCTCCCTGTTCAAGCAAAGCAGCAGTCAAGAATCAAAACCCCAAACAAACCAGCTGCCATAGAATCGATTCCAACTCATGGGGACACCATACAGTTCTCAAGGCCATGACATTCCAAAAGCAGATGGCCTGGCTTTTCTTCTAGGTGCCTCTAGGTGCGTTCAAACCACCAGCCTTTCAGTTAGTAGTCCAGTACGTAACCATTTTTCCACCAAGTGACTCCACTCAAGGATCAAGGTTCTCGAAAGGAGCCCTGGGTCCTGCTGATAAGGTCAAGGAGAGGAAATGAGCACCTCTCCAGAAATAGGGAGGTCACCCCACAGGGCATGGAGGGGCCGCTGGTCTGAGGATTGCAGGCACCAATCTCACCTGCTAACCAAAGTGACCCTCTAGACACACAGAACACCTGTTCTCCTTTGGCAATTTGTACTTTCATAGCTGCAATGCCTCCCCTGTAGACCTGTATCTTGGTGTCTTTGTAATACTTTTTCTTGGCCAACATTCTCTGCTATGTTGTTGCAGTGTGTGTTTGTGCATCTTGTGTTTCTGTGTGTCTGTGTGTGAGTTGATGTGGAGGGTTGAGAGCAGGTGGGAATGGGCTCTGTATTCAGGTTGGTAAAAGGTCACTTGGTATCCACTCTCCTGGCCCACAACCCAATTTTCTTCTGTAGAAATTCTTGAGAAAAGTGACTACCAACCCAGAGGGGCTGTGGATCATCTCATTTCCTGCCTTCTTTGTCCATGGTGTGGTTTCTTTTCTCCTATAATTTGATGATAGTCCCTGGGTGGTACAAACCATGCTCAACTATTAATTAAAAGATTGCAGTTTGGAGTCCACCCAGAAGTGCCTTGGATCTACTTTAGAAAAAGAACAAGTATTGAAAATTCCACGGAGCACAGTTCCACTTTGACACTCATGGGGTCCTATGAGTTGAAGTCAACTTGAGGGCAACAGTTTTACTATTCAGTGGGGAGGGTGGGCAGGGAACCACTGAACTAGAAATGAGAAGGAGAGAAAGCCAGGGCCAGCAAGCTTTGTGAGTGTATACTCTGTCTGGTCACACAGAGCCTGTGCTTAGAAGAGCCCAAGTTTAATATTCAACTGTTATTGACATCTTAAAATTCTTAATAATTTTTATTTTCTACTGGCTCCTTCAAATTATGTAGCTGGTTGTCTTAGGCTGGATTTTCTAGAGAAGCAAACCCAGCAAAGCTTCTATATGTATATATGTTGTTGTTGTTGTGAAGTACAGTGGAGTCGGTTCCGACTCATAGTAACCCTGCATGGGATTTCCGAGGCTGCAAATCTTTATGGGAGCAGAAATCTTCATCATTCTCCCACAGAACTGCCGACCTGACCTTGAGGTTAGCAGCTTGATTCGTAACCACTACGCTATCAGAGCTCCTCATATATGTGTGTGTGTGTGTGTGTGTGTGTATAAAGTTTATATTAAGGAAATGGCTCACAGTTGTAGAGGTGGGAGAGTCCCAAGTCTGGAAAGTCTGGGTCAGGGGAACCAAGATTGGCAGGCAGGCAGGTCTGGCAGGTCTAGCAGGCCTGGCAGACAGGTAGTTTCTAGCAGGCATTTAGCCCCAGCAGGCAGATGGGCTGGCTGCTGATGGCTCCCATGATGAGGCCACTGGCTCAAATCTAAAATGCCGGAGGTCAGAGGATGAGCCAAGTGCCAGATCCAGACCCAGCAGAAAGCCAAAAATTGTTGCCTGAGTGTCTAATATATTGGAAGCAGGCCACACCCCCAGGGAAACATCCTTTCAGTTGATTGGCTGCTTATTGCCTTTTATCATAGAGTCAGTTCCATTATATTAGATCTCATTGGGGGATAACTACGTCTCAACTGCCAAACCATTGAAAATCCTGACCCTGTCAATTTGACACAAAACCTTACTTATCACATGGGTCTTGGAGCAAGGACACATTTGCTGAGCACTTACTATCTTCTTGGCCAGTAGTTGCACAGGAGAATCACCGAGGGAGTTTAAAAACTCTTCCCCCCAGGCCACACCCCAGACCTATAAAATCAGAATGTCTGGGGGAAGAAGTCAGGCATCAGTAGTTTTTACAGATCCTGAGGGATCAGACACCAGTGTGCAGCCAACTTTGGGAAACTCTGCTTCAGGCACAGCCATGATAACAACTATTATTATCCACTTCTTCCCCAGACACATGGTTGTTGTTGCTGTTGTGAAGTGTCGTTGAGTTGATTCTAACTCATGGTGATCCTGTATAGGGTTTTCAAGGAGCGAATGGTGAGCTTGAACCACTGACCTTGCAGTTCAAATGAACCTCACAGTTCAGCACATTAATTCACAGCGTCACACCAGGAGTCCTGGAGACATCTGGTATGGATAAGGAAATCGGGGTCAAGAGAAGTTGAATGTTTTGCCCAAGCACACACCCTTTCCCGTGAGCATCTGACATGACTCTAAACCTAATTTTCTCTACTCAACCATACAACTTACACCAGCCTGCTCTGTGGTTGGCTAAATGGGGTCATTCTTAAATGCTGCTGGCTTCTGAATAAAATGGTCAGGCACCCACCCCTTTTTACTCTTAGGAAATTACTCCTAAGCAATTTCTCTGGATCTTGACAAGAGGAAGGGACAATTCTGTGCATAGCATCCACATATAATCATGTGTATTCTGTTTGGAATATGTGGGCAGACATCCAGAGACTCCCTGCACTCCAGCCTGCCAACCTGAGGAGAAAGGTCCCTCCGTTTAGTGACCGTCTTCTGGCCCTTCCAAAGTGCCCTGCATTGGCCCTTCATTCGACCTCTCCTTGTCAGCACTTTCCAAAAAACAAATCAAGTCAAGTTGAGCCCAGCTCATGATGACTCCAGAGTAGGTGTACTCCAGAGGGTTTTCAAAGGCTAATTTGTTCTTTGTTCGGATGTCGACCACCAGTCCTTTCTTCCAAGGAACCTCGGGGTAAACTCAAGCCTCCACATTTTAAGCTGAACATGTTAACCATTTGTACCACCCAGGGACATTAGTACATTCAGAGCTGCTGAAAGCTGTGGGCCCCTAGAAACAACTCTCTTCCTGTGCAGGCACTGCCCAAATATGCCTGCTCTTTCTCTTTTTCTTCTTCTTCTTCTTTTTTTTTGATTCCTTTTTCCCAAAGACTTTTGAACAGATCTCCAGGGTTTCTTTTCCTCCAAGCTCATGTGCTCTGTGCTCATTGTCCTATTCCTGACCAAGCTTTCCCTTCAATCTGAGCCAATCCAGCTCTGGCAGGATGTGTGTCTCCCACAGCTACAGTGTCCCTGTATATTGCAGACGATGACTTCAGATGGAGCCACCCTCTTCTTAATGTGCCTCTTGGTATCTTGTATCTACCCCTGTTAGAGACATAACCAATTTAGGAAGCGGAAAACGTGAGGGGCAAACCTCCTCACCTACAAAAGGCAAGCTTTCTGGAGGACACCCATGGATCCACGAGACAACAGGCCACAGTCCCACATCCCTGTCATCCAGCCAGACACACCCATGTGTGTGCCTTGGGAGATGGGAGCATCCTTGTAGCATGAAGGGTGTATGTCAAGTATGTTCAGCTATACTTCTCTTTGTTCTTCCACTTGGCATATTTGATTGCATCAAAGTTGTTTGTACTGACTTCTCTTTCTGCACATGAGATTGAATGGCCACAGTGGAGGCCCTGAAATCCCTCAGAGGAAGAATGCTGGAGCGCTTCAGAAGACACAGGACTTGAGCTGGAAATGTCTGCAGAGAGCTATGCAAATGAAGCAAGTTGTTAAAGCAGCTTCCCTCAGATTTAATTTGAGTATTTTAAAAAAGAAAGTCTAAATTTAGGAGGTGCTCAGGAATTATTTACCTTCCCCACAGTAATTGGTTTTTACATTGAATAGAACGCATCACCACAGCAAAGATGTAAACCCATTGGGGTGGAATAGATTCTGACTCTTAATGACCCTGTAGGATCGAGTCGGTCAATCCCAAAGGGGTTCTCAGCCTGAAATCTTTATGGAAGCCGAGTGTCACATCCGTCTCCATGGATTGGTTGGTGGGTTCATACTACCAATCTTTCAGTTAGCCGTATAGCACTGTAGACACCACACCACCAAGACTCCTCTGCAAAGTGTAGTCCAGAAAAATCTTTGCCCAGGCTGTTTCTTTTCAGAGGTGAATGGACTTTGGGCCTGGTGGAATTGTCAGCAGGGTCCTCTAACACCAGGAACCTTCTTTCCAGTCTGGAGAACGAGTCTTTCCACCAACTAACATCACCTCTTGTTTTCTTCTTCTCTGTCTGAAGCCAACCAAAAAAACCAAAAAAAACCCAGCCGCCTTCAAGTCAACTCCAACTCATGGTGACCCCATGTGGGTCTGAGTCAAACTGCTCTATAGGGTTTTCAATATCTGAATTTTCCAGAAGCAGATCACCAGGTCTTTCTTCTGAGGTGCTTCTGGGTAGATTTGAACCATCAACCTTTGGGTGAGCAGATGAGTGTGTTAACCATTTGTGTCACCCAGGTACTTTGTCTGAGGACAGAGACTTGAGATAAATAGGATGGTCCTCTTGTTGTGACTGAGAGTTTGGGTCAGAGGTACCCTGGAGGGGCTCTGGCATCCCCTGGGAAGATGTGGCAGCCAGGCCTGGGGGTAATCCTGCAAAGGGCATCGATATTTGGCTGTGATGGATCTATTGAACATTCACTCTGTTTTTTTCCTCTCCTTAGTCTTCTGCTGTCCTGGGCTGCTCTGAAGGCATCTCCAGCCTGTATTTGGGTTTGGGTTATATGTCTGCATCAGAATGAACCAGCAAGCCAAGGACTCTAGTTGCTTTGATGCACAGATGGCCTAATGCTTAGAAGGTCAGTGGACAGCCTGGGATGCCTCCCTGCCCATAATCCAGTGTCATACCTCTGTCCCCATTGCCTTAAAAATATATATATAATAATTAAAATGTTTATCCACATAAAGCAATTTATTAGTTCTAATAAATTAAAATACAGATATTACACAAAACAAATTAAATGTTCAAACAAGTTGAGACACACAGTTAACAGACTTGGAATGATGTCTGAAAATACATGAGCTTCCAAGAAGAATATACTTTAAATTATTTTCAAACTCCTAAAATATTCAAAAGGAATGTGCCAAATGGTTTTGAAAGTGCTACATTTGTGTCTTAAATTTGGTGTGATCTATGTAATATATTCAGCACCAGAAATAAAATAATTGAGGAGACGTACAATTCAATATTGTTTAGTTCTGTGCCTGCCCCCCAGTGCCTTTTGAGGTTGTGGGCACATTTGTAAACGGATGAGTGGCTATTTGCTGATGTTATTGCCTATGGTTATAGGTGTTGTAGGATCAGCACTGAACTGCAAACCACAAAGTCGGTGGTTCAAACCCACCAGTCGCTCCTTGGAAAGCCTATACAATGTCTCTATGGGCCAGAACTAACTCGACAGCATTTAACAACAACACAGGTGCTCTGAGTATGTGTGGTTTCAACGTCAACTAGAACAAGATGTGCCCATGTAATGAAGAGGGCAGTTGGTCCCTCACTTTTCAGCAGCCTGTAGGATAAGTTCCTTTAGCACTTTTTTGAGGGGGTAAATTTAGAAAGAAAAGAGAACAGTTATATATCCTAGAAGCTTTTTCTATCAACCTGGTGGATCTGGAGAGTCTCTTGGTGTCTGGAGGAGTTTCTCAGGCTCCGACTCTCTGACTCTGCTGGGATGCCAACTTTCTCGTGGCCTTTGGGGACCGACTTTGGGGAGCATCACACCAGGGCTTTGGAAAATGTGAACATGGCAACTCTGCATCTCTGCTCTCCTGTCTGTAGAGAGGTGGCTGCCTCTGTTGGGAGAAGGCGGCCCTATCCCTCTTTTCCTATCAAGTTGTAAGTAGTCATGTGTCACCAGAAAGTCACTTAGTTTAAAAAATCATTTTTACTGTTTCTCAGACAGAGATATATCCTCAATCTGATGTTTCTAACCATCTAAGTGGTGATATGAGGATTCAGCCAACCTCTTCCCGTCTAGGCCATGTTTACAGCTTTTGGATAAGACCAGAACAAGGATGACCTTCAGTGTCCTTGACAGGCCAATTCACGTGTGTCTTACTCTTTGTGTTAGGAAAAATAAAATGCTTCTTTGGGAGTTTTATGAGTTTGCCTTCCTTTGATTTGGTCTGCCCTCTTTCCTTTCATCTGGATGGGTTTAAGGAAAGATATTAATGTGTGGGGTTTCCAAAATTTCCAGAACCTCCCAGGTTTCTAACAACTCTTTCATTACCTTATCATGGTTACTAATCTTGGTGCCTCCTCACAAAATGTGCCCTGTTTGGGTGTCTGTGAGAGACTCTACAAAGTCACAGCTGATGGTAGCAATGAGTGTGGTATATTAAACTCCAACATGTCTAATATATTTGGTAAGAAATGTTCCTTCCCCTCTGAGTCTGTGGGGAGATGCATGGGATGGAGGTCTGTGGTGTTATTGTTCCCGTAGGTAGCTTTAATAGTAAGCTTCAGCCATCACTACGTTCTTCCCAGATGCACCAGAGTCTTATTAGAAATGCAGTAAATAGAATTTAATGCGATTGAAAAGAAATCCAACAGACTCCAATCTAAAGAATGTCATTTCAGGAAAATAGCAGCGACTTACAATTTACTGCCTCTGAATTGGAAAATCCGTTTTAGAACATCATAAACTTTTAATTGCATGCAGCATGAAAACAGGTTTAGACAGGGAGGAGGGGATGGCATACCTCCCATTATGTGCTAAGCACATTCATATCAGTTCATTTCGTCCTTACAACAGCCACAGAAGACTGGGGCAATTTTGTCTATTTATGAGAGAGGAAACTGAGGCTTGGCAAGAAGTCACTTGATCAAGGCCACAGTCAAAAGTTGTAGGGTTTGGAGCTGAAGTCAGCCCCATTTGGCTTCACTATTTGAATCCACTGTGTGGATTCACATGATGGAGATATTTCCTTTCTCCTACAAATAGACACCAATAAGCGCCATTCAGGTGGTTCCAGGGAACAGTGCCTTGACCCTGCTATGCTTCAGATCCACTCTTGGCACTGGAAACTTTGTGCTCACTGCTGTGAGGGAGAGAAAAACATGGAAGGCACAGGAAGGTTCCGCTAGTTTCTTTTTAAATGGCATTCTGAAAGATGTCACCTTCCTCAGTGTTTTGGAACATATTCAGTAAGCAGGTTTTTCTAGGTGAACGTGCCCTCCCCATAACCCCAAAACCGACCACATTCCTAGATTTATCTCCGCTAATCCTACCTTCCCCCACCTCATACCCTAGCTGGTCCCTGACATTTGCTAGCCCCTGACACTTGTTGTAAGTCTGGAATGCTTGCACCCTCCACTGCCAGCTATTCATTTCTGCAGTCAGCATTCAGACAGCATGGTCATCTTAGTGTCGTTTGTGACCAGGCAGGGCAGTGCAAGGGCAAGATGCTGGTTCTATGGGGGTGAATAAGAAAAAGTTTTTACGTGTTCAGAGAGACTGGCAAAATGGAAGACCAGTGTGTTCCTTTCCTGCACCCTATAATCTTGTGTTTGAGTGCTTTTGTCGTGGTGGTCCCATGTACCTGTGTTGGAATGATAGCATGTCTATTTCCAACTGACATAATGAATTCCCAGAGAGCTACCCTGGTTCTGGTGCTTTCAAAACAGTAGGCATGCTGGTTGTATTTCATTATATGATTTCAAGGGCACAGAAGTGTTCTCCTTGAAGCTATCTATGCATGCTATGTGAAGTTCAGAGTTGAGACCAGTGGCTTTCAAGTCCACTCCAAGAAGTCACGGTGTCCTTGTGTGTGTCAGAGAACTGTGCTCCAAAGAGTTTTCAATGACTAATTTTTCAGAAGCAGATCACTAGACTTTTTTTTTTTTTTTCAGGGTGTCTCTGTATTGACTTGAATGTCCAACCTTTTGGTTACCATGTTAACTATTTACATCACTCAGGGACTCTGCCAAGTTGGGAAGTTTCACAGTAAATCTAATCAACATGGAAGACCAATCTGGTTGAGAAAACAAAACAAATCTTCTGCAGCAGATGAACCATAACTGCACTTGGTTTTATCACAGCGACAAAGAAAGGAAGCCCAAACAAAAGAAACAAACATAAAAAAGCAAAATATCCAAATACACTGCTGTCCAGTTATCCCAACTCATAGTGACCCTGTAGGACAGAGTAGAACTGTCCCATTGGGTTTCCAGGACTGTAAATCTTTACAGAAGCAGACTGCCGCATCTTTCTCCTGCAGTGCTGAGGGCTGGGCTCTGATCAAAACTAATGCTGTTTGCTGCAGTATTCTCGTGCTGCCTGGTCCTTACAGCCACAGAATCACAGACAGAGTGCCTTCTGAACCAAGGGGACACCATAATGTGTCGTGTTAAATCACGTCCTGCAGCCTGCTAACATCCAAGAGAATGTGACTGGGTCAGAGGGAGGTTCGTGTTTCTTTCTTTCCTTTCTCTTTTCACTTTCTAATTATTTTTTCTAACGATTCTGTGATGTAATAAACCATTCATTGCAGACACCCTTGTCTTACGTTTTGCTCTGTCCAAGTTATTAAGAAATACAGTGGCTTTCCCGGGGAAAGTTTCTAAGACTCGGTTGCCCACTGTCCCTGGGAGAATGTCAGGGCCTCTGTGTTGTGGTAGCATTCAGGGCCAGGACACGATTCTACTTTTCATCCAGAAATGGCACTGAATGGAGAATGGGTCAGGAAGCAGGTCTCCATCTTGTGGGGCTGAGCTAACGGCGTGACCCTGCAGAGACACAGACGAAACCCCTGGCTGCAGCAGCCGGAACTGGAAGGGGAAGGCCTGTGCTCATTAAGGGAGGGGCTTGCCAAGGGAGATGGAATTAAAAAGGGGTGCTGGGAATCACTAAGGGTTTAGAAATGATCTTTTTACTTACACTTATTCAAGCCTGGGCTTCTTGAGTTTTTGTAAAAACAATTAGGAAACACCTAATCAATGTGAGAGTTCAATGCTCTGTTTTGATATTTAATATTATTAGTGACTTACAACTATTGGGTGTTTTTTCAGCAGCCTAAGCAATGTACATACATCATCTTATTTAAGCCTCACAACCATGAGAATAGGTGGGAATTACCATTCTCATGTTACATAAATGAAGTTGTTGTTGTTGTGACATGCCATCGAGTTGGTTCCAACTCACAGTGACCTGGGATAGGGTTTTGGAGTAGCAGCTGGTGGCTTTGCACTGCTGACCTTACGGTTCTCAGTCCAGTGCTGATCCTATAGTGCCACATCAGGAGTCCACATAGATAAAGAGAGAGCTGAAATGAATTGCCCTGGGCCACAGAGCTACCACTTACCATGAGTCATGGCTACCCCATGTGTAAGAGCAGAACACTGTTTCATAGGGTTTTCAATGGCTTATTTTTTAGAAGTAGGTACCCAGGCCTTTTTTCTGAGGTGTTCCTGAGTGGACTTGACCTCAAACCTGTTGGTGAGCAGAGAAGAACATTAACAGTGACTTCTGGCCACCAACAGAGACAAGGACATTGGGACTTGAATCCTGGTCTCCCTGACTTCAAAGCCCAGTGTGTCAGCCTTGTATCCTTGGGGCTTCTGACCTTTGTGGAAAAAAAAAAAAAAAAAATCTGAACTAGTCTTAGGCTGTAACTTCAAAGCAAGCATTTGGCCTGCTGTGTCTCTAAAGGGTGTCTCCGTTAGCACGAGGTGTAAGCAGAGTCCTTGCAAAGACCGCCGTGATATTCTGGCAGATGCACGCCCTTGATGAGACCGCTGTCTTCTCAGGAAATGCTCAAGGTCTTCGGTTCATTTCTCAGAGCCTATCCAGGTTTATTAGCAGGGAGTATATTGTTGAGACACCTGGACAGAGTTTAATTTGACCTAGTAACACAGAAGCGAGGAGCCCCTCAACCCGACCTTCCCAGCCTGCCCCACCTCCCGCGGTGACACACTGATGAGTGTCTCATAAATCCAGCCATTGTGTCCGTGAGTGCCTGGGCTGTAGCTGGCTTTATGAGATATCATGGTGCTCCCGTGTAGCTGAGAGCAGAATGTGTTCACCGTGCAGATGGAAAAAAACAGACACTGGAAGAGATTCAAGAACAATTCCCTTTTGTTAGCAGTTTTTTTTTTTCTTGTAAAGGGAGCATGTGGCAGGTAGTAACTTTTTGAAAGAAACCTATGAGTTTCTTCTTTACTTCCATATCCTTTAATCCTTTGGCAAAAATTTCCTGTACACAGCTAAGTAATGGGTTTTATTTCACTTCTCACCAGCCAAGATTTTAATGGGAGCCTTCAGTTTTCCCCCTTTCATCTGCTTTAACCCGAGCACAGTTAGGAGAGAAAATATATCGCAGTGTTTCCTCAAAATAGAACAGTTGCAACAAATTCTCGTTTGAATGTGGCTGTTCTCTTATAGAATTCAGTTATTCTGAGACTGAGGTGCTTAACCCTTTGCAGACTGTGGACTTGCCTTGTGCCCTGAAGAACAGAAGCATGTCCTTGGCAAATGAAAGGTTAACAATAAGCAGGAACTTAGGTCCTAACTCTGGAAAGCCATCTTCAGTGACTACCTCACACAGAGAAAAGAAAACTAAAACCCAAACCAAATCCGCTTGTGACCTTTATGGTGGTAGGAATCATGTATATAACACATTGCTTTCTAGGGGACTTTTCTGAATGAAGACACCGACCCTCAGCAAACCAACGAAGGGAGAAACCAGTAAAACCCAAATCAAAAAACAAAGCCACTGCCCTTCAATTGTTTGGGACTCATAGCTACCCTATAGAATAGAGTAGAAATGCTCCATAAGGTTTCTGAGACTGTAAATCTTTAGGAGAACAGACAGCCTCATCTTTCTCCTATAGAGTGACTGGTGGGTTTGAACTTCTGACCAAATGCTTAACTCTCTGTGCCACCAGGGCTCCTTCGTTGCTGATGAAGTAGAGTCAATTTAGACTCATGGTGACCCCAGGTGTGTCGATAGAACTGTACTCCACATGGTTTTCAGTGACTAATTTTTTGGAAGGAAATCAGGCCATTTTTTCTGAAGCACCTTTGGGTGCACAGGAACCACTAACCTCATGGTTCTCAGCGGAGCACAGTAACTGCACCACCCAATGATTTCAATGATGGGGAAAAAAATGTTGTTTTCTTGAGTGGTGCATCTACTTGTCCATCTGATCAGAATGAAAGATATTGAGCAGCGGGGACAGCCACAATTTCAGATGAGAACTAAAGAGCCAAGAAATTGAATACAAATATCACCAAAGGCAGCCAGGCATTTTCTTCCATCTTTGCAAACAGGCAGTTTCCTGTCATTTCCTTTTTGGTTTTTTGTTAAGTCACAAGGACTTTGTAAGAGGGACTCCCAGACCTTCATCATCAACTCAGTCCTTCAGTCTGGATTGTGAACTCCTCAGTACCATCCCCGAGGTTGTCTCAAGTCATCTCTACCTGTTGCTTTTTGGTTTCTGAAGTCATTGTGTTGTGCACTGACCAACAGTGTGTCCCTGAGGGACAGAGGTGGTAGTTATGTGGACAGCCCTGGGATAACTGAGGCTGGACCCACAGAAAGGAAAGCTTGGTTGAACACTAGATTCTCTGAGCCCATTTGTTTCTGGGAAAAAATAGTCTCTGTAGACATTGTGAATTTCCCCCCTTCTTATCATTTACCTTAAGCTATCCAGTTTTCAAGACAAATTATAAACCAGACAGCCTCATCTTTCTCCTGCAGAGTGATTGATTGGTGGGTTTGAACTGCTGACCTTGTATAAAGTCGTATCTGGCTTTTGTGAGCACTTCCCCTTTCATTCACCTCAACAGCTCCTGGTGCTTGTTCTCAATTAAGTACAAACGAAATGTACCCACATGATGTTTCAGCAGTAGACGTCTCACTTTCCAGGTGGGAGACCTGGGTTCAATCAACACTCAACGCAGCTCATGTGAAGCCACTCCTGTTGTCAGTGGAGCTTGTGTGTTGTTAGGATAGAAATATATTTCAGTGGAGTTTCCAGACTAACATGGAGTAGGAAGAAAGACCTGGCAACCAACTTTGAAAGTCAGCCAGTGAAAATGCTATGGACCACTGCATCATGGGGACGGCACAGGACTGGACGGTATTGAGTTCATGGGGTTGCTATGAACACATTGGGAGATGGGGGTGGGAGTGGGGGTGGGGGGAACAAATCACAGCAGCTACATTGTTACAGAGAGTGTGACCAATCGATCCAGTTTGCCTGGAAATCTTTCGAAGTAAGCACTGAGAAACCTCTTAGTCCTGGGCAAACAAGATGATCAGCTACCCCACCAGTTAGCAGAGCAAGGACCCCTGGCTACTTCGCTTTAGTGACCCTGGGCTCACGTAAGAGTCACACCCTTGGGAGGATGTGTGGTAGAGCAAGCACGCCACTTTCCATGGCAGGCAGGCCGTCTTGTGATGCTATAAACGAGCGCCTTAACCTTAGGTCAGTCCATTACTTTCCCTGTGTTTCGATTGTTTTCTACCTGTACGGTGGGAATAATACCTACTTGTCCAATTGCTAGGATGCTGTGAGAATGAAATTACATAGGAGCTGCAAAATAATTTGGCTTCCTTGGAACTGGTCACAGCCTGAATCTAAGTAGAATGATTGTGCAATTCTTAACGGCCTCTGTCTGCGCGTCTGTCTCCGGGCCAGGCTGCCTTGGGGCCAGACAATACTTGCTAGTTTCTAGCCTGTTGCAGCATGAGGATACAGCCACGAGGCCAAAGAGAGGCTGTGAGCAGAACATTTGTTTTTTGCAGGGCAATGCTACAGTATCACTAGCGCCCAGCAGTCGGAAGACCCCACTCAGCAAAAGTGTCCTGTGGTTCCAGGGAGTATTGACAGGAGAGATGGTACAAAGCTCTAAGTAGCAGAAATCTTACTTTAATTATTAACATGACACGTCGGATGAGATTCTCTCCCTGACTTTCCACTTGGTCCCTTGAATCTGAAGTGTCTGGGACAGATCATCACACACCTGTGTGAAATAGAATATAGCTGTGTGACCTCTACCTTCACACACACACACATGCATTCAGGCAACATAGACTCCCACACCACACAGCCACACATATGATCACATACTATGCACACATTCACACAGAGACTCGCACATTCACATAACATACACATTCACATGGATTCACACAACACATTCACGTGTGTTCAGATAACACACACCACACAATACACCCACACATTCACACACACTCATGTAACATACACATTCATGTAGGCTCCTACAGCACATGCATTCATACATATTCACTTAACACTCTCAACACATTCACACACGTCTCCAGGAGGAGTGGGAAGAAGCCTGAGCCGTGTGCTGCCTCACCCGCGCTCCTGATGCTGAAGGATGTTTTCTGTTTCCGCCTCTCCTCCGTCCCCACTGTGCACAGCTCTGGTGGCTTTTTCATCCCTTGAATAAGCCCGATGTGCTCCTGCAGTGGGACCTTCGCCCCAACTCTTCCCTTCTCTGGAATGCTCTTCCCCATGCCCTTCATATCTCAACTAAAATGTCACCTCCATGGGGAGGCCTTCCCTGACCACTCCATCTAAAGTCGACCATAGCCCCATTTCCCATTGCTTTTCTTCACATAAGGTTTTCTTTCCATCAACAACTTATGGCTCTATGGCGTTTTTTGTTTGCATATTTTTTTACTTCTTCTATGGCAGGGACAGGCAGGCATCTCCTACCATCCATCCATTCTCTCCTTCTTCCCTTTTAGTTGTTGCTGTTGTTAAGTGTCATCAAGTTCGTTCCAAATCATAATAACACTGTATAGGGTTTCTGAGGAGCAGCTGGTGAGTTTGAACCACCAACTTTGCAGTTCAAACCGACCTTGAAGTCCAGTTTGCTTTATCCTACAGTACCACACTATTAGGACTCCTAATAGCAGAGCCCCGTAGTTTAGACAGACATGGGTCACTCCGAACATGGCCACATTTCACAGCCTGCACTGGTCAGTGGAAGGTAAGTGAGAATGTCCTCAGAAGGAGGGTGCACACTCCTTTTCTCCCCTTTCCTCCTGCCTGTTGCCTGGAACGGGAATATGATTGCTGCGGCTTAGGCAGCCACATTGCATTCTGAAGTAAAGGTCTCATGCTCAGGAGGACCGAGACCCAGATAAAAGGATCCCGGGTCTTTGATGATTTTGTGACATGGTTCTACCTGCCCTGGATTACACCCCTCTGGGCTTCTTTTATGTGAAAGGAGAATTGGGCTGTAGCTTGTTGAAGCTATCATTAGGTTGGGCTTTTTGTCATTTTTTAGCTCAATTAAATTTCCATTTCTTTCCCACAACCATCCCACACAATATAAGCTCTATAAAAGTAAGGATCTTGTTTGCCTCACTCAACCTGCACATAGTAATCATTTATAAATACGTATTCAGTGAATCACTTGCTCTTTTCTCTTCTTATTTAAATTCTTGCTTCTACTGGCTCTTGTCCCTCTCTGCATTGCATTACTTTGGCTCCCTTTTCATCTTTCTCAAGTTCTCTCCTTTCAGCATGTCCTTGGAATGTGGGCATTTCCCAAGCTGGTATCCTTGTCTGAGGTGGAAAGTACTAGGCATTTCAGTGATGATGTTTGCCATAGTCACAAATTTTCCAAGTAACCACGTCCTTAGCCCAACTATTGCCACATTGAATAACGCATGCCCCTGCCCTACTCCTGACTAGAAGAGAAGTTAGCATGTGACCTAGAGGCTGCCAACCCAGAGGTTTGTCAAGAACCTATGTCATTGACAATCATGGAAGAATGAACAAAGCCAGTGAGATTCAGTCCATCAGGAACTTTTTTCATTTTCATTTTAAATTTACTTTATATGAAAAATGTCTGCAAACACATGAAAGAAAAACCATCCCCCAAACTTTCATCACTTTAGAGAATGTTACATGCAGACATGAGCTCTCCATGCATTCCCCTTCTCATGCCTGTCTAAGAAATCTTATCCCTTTATTGAATATGGGGGATGGGGAGGAGTATAAGCTTGGTATCATCATTTTGGAGATACAGAAATTTATTCAATTTTTAAAATGCATACTCTGATTTAGCAGTCTAGTTTTTCAATAACTAGTTTACAAGTGTGCAAGTCTATATATTTTAGGATTGCATCAGCAGGGAATTGTGGGATACATTATGGTACATCCATTCACAAAATGCTGGTCATTCATTGATCAATCTGCATTTATGGGCCTAGAGACATCCTATGCTGGAGGCCAATGTAGAAGATAAGTCCATATACGTGTGCATGTGCATACATGTACACATGTGCATATACATGCCTTTGTAATAATGGAAAAAATCAGAAAAAATATACAGAGAACTACCATAAGGTAATCCTGGTGTGGCCCTGTAGGATAAGCACTGGACTGCTAATTTCAAAGTTGGTGGTTCAAACCCACCGGTCACTATAAGTTGGGACCAACTTGATGGCAGTTATCAACAAAAACCAACATGGATCATCTCAAGGGGAAGTTATGAGTAAGCACAAGCTCTGTGAAGAGCAGAGACACTAAGAGGAGAGGATGTCAGCGACAGGACCAGGAAATGGGACAGGTAGGAGTAGAAGCTGAGACATGTTTTTGGTGAATCATGAAATGAAAGCTGCACGTGTCTGCTGTTGAGAGCCCTGGGGACATTTCAGAAGCCTGGTAGCCTTCCAGTTCTTCCTCCTTGTCCGTGTCACCTTCCACCTCCCAGATGCCTGGCTTTATTTTACTGGAACCACCACTTTGCTTTTCCTGGAGGTCCCTTATTTGAACATGAAGAAATCCCCTGTCTTCACACGCCTCTTTCTGCTGTCTTCCTAGGAGTTCTGAGACATCTGTTTCTTCCATGTTACCTCCCACTCAGCCCCGTTGCGCCAGTGTGTGTGTGTGTGTGTCGTGCCCAGGCTCCTCCCGTACTCTTGTTTCACATCCTCTGGGTTGGGAGGACACGTTCAGCAAGTGAGTGTCCAGCTGATACCTCAAACTCAACATGTCGAAACCAACCCAACTTTCCATCTATCCTCCCACATGAAATCCTCCAGATCTCCCGACATCTTAGAATGATTCCCATCATGCTCCTGGTCACAAAGACCTGATGCCAACTCATGTTGAGCACCCAGCCACTCTGTCCAGACTCCAAGGATCGAGGTCAAACTCATCTGTATCTCCCAAAGATCCGGTACTGTACCTGGCATATGCAAATCAGTAAAAAAACAAAAACAAAACAAAACAAAACAAAAAAAAAACCACACAAATGTTAAACAGTGAATGTCTTACTTATTTCAGCCATGTAACATCTAATTATGTCCTCCTGTGCACTTTATTTGTTCCTCCCTTCTCACATGATATTTTCTGAATTGAATTAAATGTTTTTGTTTCTTGTCTTAGTCCCTTATATTTTAAGCTCCTTGAGACAGATATGTCTATTTATTTTCAATTGAACAGCTTTGTTAAAATATTTTATTGTGTTTTAAGTGAAAGTTTTGTTAGCTTAGCAAATCAGTTTTGCTGTCAACAACTCCTACACAAGTTGTTCCATGACTGTGGTTGCTGTCACCACGGTGTGTCAGCACTCTCCCCATACTGGCTCTGCCTTTCTCACCCTCATCCATCCAGTCGCCCGGTCTCTCTTTGCCTCCTTATCTTTGCATTAGGGAAAATGTTGCCTGTTTGTTCTCATATAGTTTATTGTTCTAAGGAGCACATTCCTCGCAGGTGTTATTGTTTATTTTATAGGCCAATCTATAGGCAGCAGTCAAGAAATCAAATGACACACTACATTAGGCAAATCTGCTGCACAAGACCTCTTTAAAGTGTTCAAGAGCCAAGATACCAGTGTGAGGACTAAGGTACACCTGACCCAAGCCATGGTATTTTCAGTTGCCTCATATGCATGGGAAAGTTGGACAGTGAATAAGGAGTTGCCTCATATGCATGGGAAAGTTGGACAGTGAATAAGGAATTGCCTCATATGCATGGGAAAGTTGGACAGTGAATAAGGAAGACCGTAGAAGAATTGATGCATTTGAATTATGGTGTTGGAGAAGAATATTGAAAGTACCACGGATTGCCAGAAGAACTAACAAATCTGTGATGGAAGAAGTACAGCCAGAATGTTCCTTAGAAGCCAGGATGGCAAGACTTCCTATCTCATACTTCAGACTTGTTTTTAGAGGGACCAGTCAATGGAGAAGGCTATCATGCTTTGTAAAGTGGAGGGTCAGTGAAAAAGAGGAAGACCCTCAAGGAGATGAACTGACAGTAGCAATGGGCTCAAATGTAACAATTAAGGATGGAGCGGGACCGGGCAACATTTAGTTCTGTTGTGCATAGGGTCACTATGAGTCAGAATTAACTTGACAACACCTAACAACAACAACAACAACAAACATTGCTTTATTTTTTAACATGTTTATCCCTCACCCCTGAATACACAAAGTACACCCACAGTACACACAGCCAAAGTACACATACAAGTACATGCACACATATGCAGTACACACATGCACACATAGTAGACATATACAAAGTGGATGCACAAAGTAAACATGTACACACACAAGAAAGTACACACATAGTACACCCATGCAAAATACACACACAGGTACGTGCACACACATGCAGGACACACATGCACACATAGTACACATATACAAAGTGGATGCACAAAGTAAACATGTACACACACAAGATGCGGAGCACTGGCCTGCTGCATACAACAGTGGCACCCAGTCCATGTTGGTTGGATTGAAGTGATCTGGCTGACGTTTATTATTTCAGTCTACTTTCTCTTCTTCAGGCACTGGGGTGAATTCCTCCTCTCCACTCCATCCACGTTCTGACCCCCATTTCTCTACCACTGTGCCCATTGTTGCATTACCAGCTGGCATCTGAGGATGAGTCACATTGGCGGTGGTGCAATCAGCCTTTCCCACATAGCACAGCAGACAGAGGGTGAAAATGGATCCTTGGTAAGAACCTTAGGTTGATCCCTACCAGGCTAAGCCTACTGGCAGGGATCCCCAATACAAACCTGACACCCCTGGAAGAAATAAAACCAGTGAACATTTAGAGCACTCTGCTGATGTGCCAAGCACTAGATAGCGTGTTTCACTCTTTCCATTTAAACCTCTACCAACCCTGTAATGTAACTATCATTATCTCTGGTTTACAGTTGAGGAGTGAGGCAGAGAGAAGTGAAGTGATTGGAAGAAGATCACACTGGTAGTAAATGGCAATACCTGCATTTAAAACCAGGACCTGTGTACTTAGAGTCTACTTGGAAAAATCCAGACAATTGGCAGGATAAACAACCTTGGAACACATCTCACTCGGAGTGTGTTTTACAGATGGGAAACCCAAGACTCAGACAGGCAGAGTCACTTAACCCATCATGGTAGAGCAAGCCCATGTCTTCCATTTTCCTGTACACCAGTAAGAGCAGGGTCTGATTCCTCCTGGAATTTTCTTCCTGTTTCTCTTTCATGGGTTACTTATTGAGTGATTTTAAGGACAACGTTTATTTTGGAGAATTATTTGGTTTTGTTCCTTTAAAGCAAGGAAAACACAAACAGTACTAGGGGAGAAAGCCAGGGCAGTAGTTTGAGATGAAGATCGAGGATGGGAAGAAAACGAGGCAGAACTGAGACTGGAGCAGGCAGAAAGCAGAACATAGGTGGCCAATACTAGTCTATTTCAGTTAGCGTAGTGGTTACGAATTGGGCTGCTAACCTCAGGGTCATCAGTTCGAAACTACTAGCTGTTCCATGAAAGAAAGATGAGGCGTTCTGCTCCCGTAAAGATTTACAGCCTCGGAAATCCTGTACAGGGTCACTAATAGTCGGAACCGACTCCATGGCACATAACAACAACAATACCTAGGATATCAACATTTATGCACTCTATTTAATTTTTAACAACTTTCAATTTTCCTAGATTCGTACTTCATGTGCTTTTTGTACCTGTTTCTTCTCATTTTTAGCTGTGCCCCATCAGCAAATGAAGGTCCTGAAAGCTTTGTTCCATCCATGTAATTAAAGCCAACTCTACACTGAGGAAGGAGCTCTGGTAGCGTAGTAGGTTATGAGTTGGTTGCTAACCTCATGGTCAGCAGTTCGAAACTACCAGAGGTTCCGTGGAAGAAAGATGAAGCTTTCTGCTCCCATAAAGATTTACAGCTTCAGAAACTCTATTCAGGGTTGCTATGAGTTGGAACCGACTCCACGACACACCACCACCACCACCACCATTGAGGAGGCAACTTTCCCCAGTTATATTTGGAATGCCTTCCAGCCTTCGGGGCTCATCTTCTTTCATTTGATCAGTTAAAACTTGGCTGCTCTTCATAAGGTTTTCAGTGGCTAACCATTCAGAAGTGGTCTGCCTCTGCTTCTTTCTAGTCTGTCTTAGTCTGGAAGCTCAGCTGAGACTTGAACACTATGGATGACCCTACTGCTTTTTAAAATACCAGTGGTGTAGCTTCCAGAATCCCAGCAACACACCACAATATGAGAAACTGACAGAGGAGTGGTGGTCATTACAACATAGGTTTTTGTTTTCATTTTTATTGTGAATTGGGTAATAGTTTACATGGGAGAATATCAGCTTTACATTCATCCTATCATATTTCATTTCATTGCAATAACTACAATCCCCTCCCTTTTTTTTTTTGCATGTACACCGAAGCACTCAGGAATATACAACCATTTAAACAACCAAAAGGCCACACCCAGCAAGCCCGCCCCCCTGGCCATCAGCACACAGCCCCTCTCCCTCCCTGAGTCCAGCTGTGCCATCTCTTCACATCATTGTCTCTGCCTCCATCTCTGGCATCACTGCTTCTCTGGATAGCGTCTCGCATTCTGTTCTTTTCCCTTGATGGTCCCAGGGTCTTCCGCTCCTGGACTGCAAGATCAACCACTCCTCTCCTTTTGTTACAAAATGTCTACCTTTACGTTTGCAACACTCACAATCAGTCCTGATAGCAATTATTCACTATTGAACGACAAGAGTCTTATCCCCATCTCCTTTCACCAACCGTGTCCAGACAGATTGGAAACCACTCAGTGGAGATTCTACCTTCCCCATACCCTCTGGAACTAGGTTCCCTCTTGAAAGCTTGTAAGTCAGTCACTTCATGCTTTTGTACTTCCCCCATTTTGGGTAGCCAGTGTCTTGCCCATTCCTGTAAACCCTGTGTACTGAGGGGGCGGGAATGATCCTCACTGTAAAGACTCCTTCCCTCTTTTGAACTACTACATCCATAAGTATAGGTCAAGTTCATCAAATTGTAGCTGATTACTCTTTTTTCCCTCTTCTTTATTCTTCTAGTCAAGTTCTGATCATCCAGCCATTGAAGCCAGGTCAAATGGGTGTTATTATAACATAGGTTTTAACATTATAACGATCCCTGAGCAGGCAGCTGTACAATGGGGGAAACAGTACCTTTGACTTTGGGCAAACCACATAACATTAGCTACAACCAGAGTGTGGTTGTAGGAACCAATGAGGTAACTGAAGTGAAAGCAGTGCTGAGCACAATACTATCTTATCAGGAAATGTAGTGACAGGGTAAGAATTTTGGCAGGGTGGAGATGAACTATGATTCTTTCATTTAAAACAGGCTACATATTATTGATGGATACTGTGTGCCAAGCTTGCGTTAGCCCTCATAGGAGACATAAAGATAACCCCTGGTCTAGTGAGAGAGATGGATAACGCATTCACACAGGCACAATGCCAGGGAAGGAGCAGTGTGAGCCAGAAAAGAGGCCAGGTAATGGGGATTGCTGAACAATGGCGAGAGTGTTTCCACAGAGCAGCCTCTAACAGAGAAGCTCATGGTGAGCAGATGGCGACAGAGGAAGAAGGGGCTGGTGGGAGGCCAGGGGAAGCCAAGAGAATATCAGTGAGCTCCCTGGCGCTGGATATGGAGGTAAGAGGGGACCTCAGAGAATTATTTTGGAAGTAGAATCTATATTTCTCACCAGCTTACTCACTGAATGTGGGAAGTCAGGAGACAAAAACAAGGGTGAGTCCAAGTGATAAAGGTGATGGTGATCTTGATTCTGGAAGTTAGAGATTCTATCATGAAGGTCTTTTGCTCTTCTGGAAGAGGGATTGGTCCACGTCTGTCAGTTGAGGCCAGAAGCCCATACATACATCTATCTCCTTCACCTTCCGGGCTCCTACCTCATCCCTGATGTCCCATCTGGTTCTCTTCCTCTATCTGGACCCTAAATGTCAAGGTGCCCTGAGATTCTGCATGCCTTAACCTGTGCTCTCTGATCACTACGGTTTCCCCTGCTTATCTCATTGCCATGCCACCCAAATGCTTGCCCCCAAGTAGTCCTACCTTTTCCCATCTCTGTGTCTTTTTGCCACCTTGAAGGACCTTCCTTCCAAGCAGATTTTTATTAAGTGCTAGATTACCGATGAGTGGCTGGAGTCATGCTATAGGATAAGTATTGGACTGGTAATCATAAGATTGGCAGTTCAAATCCACCAGCTGCTCCTGCAAATAATATTGTTATTGTTAAGTGCTGTTGAGTTGGTTCTGACTCATAGCGACTCTGTACAGGGTTTCTAAAGAACGGCTGGTGAGTTTGAACTGCTGACTTTATGGTTCAAACCAACCTTACAGTCTAGTGCATTAACCCACAGCACCATACTTGTTGTTGTTGTTAGGTGCAATCGAGTCAGTATCGACTCACAGCGAACCTATGCACAACAGAATGAAACACTGTCCGGTCCTGGGCTAACTTCACAATTGTTGCCATGCTTGAACCCATTGATGCTGCCACTTTGTCAATCCATCTCACTGGGGGTCTTCCTCTTTTTCTCTGACCCTCCACCTTACCAAACCTGATATCATTCTCCAGCGACTGGTCCCTTCTGACAATATGTCCGAAGTATGAGAGATGAAGTTTGGCCATCCTGGTCTCCAAGGAGCACTCTGGCTGCACTTCTTCCAACACAGATCAGTTTGTTCTTTTGACAGCCAATGGCACTTTCAACATTCTTCTCCAACGCCATAACTCAAAAGCATCAATTCTTCTACGGTCTTCCTTATTCACTGTCCAGCTTTCGGATGCATATGAGGTTATTGAAAATACCATGGCTTGGCACCCAATAAAAGTTGACTGAAAGAAACTCTACGTGTGTTTATATTACTGTTTTTTTTTGAGCCCTGGTGTGATGGTCTAGGGTAAGCACTTGACTGCTAACCACAAGGTAGACAGTTGAACCCCACTAGTTGCTCCTTGGAAACCCTATATAGGGTCACTAGGAGTCAGAACTGACTCAACGGCACTTAACAACAACAACAACAACAGATTACCGATTTGCAGAGTATTTTCATATGCCTTTTCCTATGTAGTTCTTAACACAACCCTGAAAGATTAGCATTATGTTTCAATTTTGTATATGAAAATGTTGTTGTTGTTAAGTGCCATTGAGTTGTTTGCGACTCATAGAAACCCTGAATAGGGTTTCTGAGGAGTGGCTGGTGGGTTTGAACTACTGGCCTTGTAGTTCAAACGCAACTTGCAGCCTAGTGCTTTATCCTACAGTGCCACACCAGTACTCTATATGAAAATAAATACCCCAGTTTACCCAGTACCAAGCTTGGCAGTTCAAACCCACCAGCTGCTCCTTGGAAACCATATACAGAATTTCTAGGAGTCAGAACTGATTTGACAGCACTAAACAACAACAACAATAAAGCATAGATCTGAGTCCTGGTGTGGCGCTATAGGATAAGCACTGGATTGCTAAATGCGAGGTTGGCAGTTCAAGTCCACTGGCTGCTCCTTGGAAACCCTACACAGAACCATCTTGTTGGCACTTAATAACAGCAACAGGAATAGATCATTCATTCATTCATTTGTCAACAAGACTAGATCATTCACTTCTTCATTTATTTGTCAAGTATTTAATGAACCACTATAGTTTTCCAGACTGTGTAAGGAGCTCAACACAATAATGGACCCAGGGTTGGTTTTAATCTCCAAGCCTCATGCTTTGCCTGCTATACTTTCCAACCCCAGTCTTCCAATTTGTTAAAATCTATGAGTATCTGTCTTCCTGGATCACTATGTATTTTATATCTTGTAATGTAGTGGTTACGAGTTGGGCTGCTAACCACAATGTCAGCAGTTCGAAACTACTAGCCATTCAGCAGGAGAAAGACGAGGCTTTTTGTTCCTGTAAAGATTTGCAGCCTCGGAAACCCTAGACAGGGTCACTATGAGTTGGAAACGGCTCCCAGGCACACTACCACCACCACTAGTGCACTTAGTCTAGTCTACCTTATGTTAGCCAGTCAGCTCACGTCTACCTCTCCCATGAGGCTGTAAGAGATCTGAGCACAAAAACTTTTCATCTTCACATTCCCATCGGTTAGCAAAATTCCCATTCCTCCATAAATGAGCGTTGAGTTCAATTCAGCTGCATTGTTAGAGAGAGTGCTTTCTTTGAGGAGCTGGACACCCAAATCATGCCCTGGCTTTTCTAGGGGCATTTCAGAATGCTGCATTTGAAACCATTTTTTTTTTTTTACCCTACCAGGCATTAAGAACACCTTCTAGATTGTAGGCCATTAATCCCTGAAACATTCTGGGAGGAGTGGGCAAAGGAGGAAGAAACATTGTCTTTATTTTATTGATGAAGACATTGAGCACAGACAGTCCAATCCCTCTCCTGATGTGATACAGGAAGCCGGCCGAGGACCCAGGGAAACAATTCTCCTCCTGCCTCTGAAGCAGTGAGGACAGTTCTGCTGGGTGGGGTGTGCTCCATACACACCAGCCAACCATGAGGCTTGACGCAGAGCTGTGACCCAGATTTCCCAAGGACTGAAACAGTCATTTCATCTAACGTATTGACAGAAAACCTTAAGTTACAAGGTCTTTAAAAATAACTCATTGTGCACAGAGGAGATTGTTGTAATCATTGCAATGAAACAATGGTGTAAAGCCGATGTTCTCCCATGTAAACTATCACTCAGTTCACAATAAAATTTAAAAAAAATCAAAACAAAATACACTCATTGTAAATCATCACTTTTAAATTAATGTAAGACTAAAATTTTTATTTATTTTTTCAGGGAAGGAATTTGTGTTTGTGCCCCAAAAGAGTGCAAGACATATTTTATTTGTTCACATATTTGGCCATGATGAGATCTGCTAACCTCCTGTTTTAATGAAGATTGCTGTAATTATTAGTAACTGTCAAGGTGGCCCCCGACTCTCAGCTGCTGTTCAGTTGGCCGCCACAGTATGTGGGGACCCCAAGTACAAATAAAACATTGTCTATGGTCAGTTGCAGATAGACCATTGTGGTCTTCATTGGCTGATACTTAGAAGTACATTACTGGGTCTTTCTTCCTATGCCATCTTAGTCTAGAAGCTCTGGGGGACCCTGTTTGGCATCATAGCAACATGCAAGCCCCCTCTCATAGACTGTTAGGGGCTGCCCATGAGATACATTGGTTGGGAATTGAACCTGGGTCTTCTGCTGGAAGGTGAGAATATTATCACTGCCTCCTCTTAATGAAATGAAGCCTAATTTAAAAGAGATCACAGTAGGGTATTTGTATGTCAGTGATAACAGTGGTGGTGAGGATCGAGTCCACTGCCCTGTTCCCTCTCCTGCAAGTCAGATTGCTCAGTTTTGTTTTCTTGATGGTGTAGGTTATTTTTACCTATATCTCTGAAATGAGTCTCATTTTGATCAGCCCTAGTATTCTGTCCTGGTGTGGTGCTATAAGATAAATCACTGGACTGAAAGGTTGGCTTGAACTTCAAGTCGATGTTTCAAACCCTGTACCAGGTTCTGATGAGTTGGAATCAAGTCAACAGTACTTAACAATGACAGTAACAACAATATTCTCTCAGAAACCTCCCTAGAATTAAAGGTATAATTTTGACCATGAGATTAACTATGCTCTGTTGTTAGTACAGGGGTCAGTATGACCAACAGTCACTTTTCTAGAGAACTCACAAGTTTTATTTGAAACCTTTCCCTAATTTATGTTGTTAAGATTAGTTTGCATCATCAATAAAACACACAAGTCACAAAAGCAATGTCGAAATGTTGTCAGTGCTTCAGTCTTTGTAATGTCTAGTCACAACACAAGGGCAAGCCTATAGAATGACAGGACCAGCAGGTGAAATCTCTCAGTACCTGCTCATACTTCTGCTTACCTTGCTAAAGTGACTGTCACCTCATGTGTATGAGATCCATTGAATTAAATAGCATTTTTTCCAGTGATAAAAAGGCCTGAGTTCTAGTCAACGATGATATGTCTCTTCCTTAATAAAATCAGTTGTCATATCTGTAAATTAGGGTCTTACTTATCAAAATTGTGTGTGTGCATTATTTAGACCTGGGGTAAGGCAGTGAAGCATTTGTCATAGAAAAGTACCCACTGGCCAATATCTATAGAACAAATACTTTTCATCGCATGATCAAACAAGCTTCCACCAAAACAGTTTTTAAAAACAGTTTGAGTGGTTTTAATTGTTATTAGCTTTCTGGTTTTGAGCCATTTGACTCTTTTTCTATTAATCTTACAGATCAAGTCAAATTATTTTGCGTAAGTAGAAATACACTCAAGTTATCAATTCTACTTATTTATTTCAGATGCTTCTATTTGCATAGACTAATGGCCTAAAGACTCGCCTTTTGGTCATTTGTATGCTCACAAGGTCAGAGTTCCTTGAAACTGACTTCATATTTGTTACATTCATTTGTTCATGAGCAACTGGGTTGCTTCTATTTTCTGACTATAGTGAGTAATGCTACAACAAACACTGATGTACAAAACGATCTTTGAATCCCTGCTTTCATGCATCTTGAGTATGCATTTAGGAGTGGAATTGTTGGGGCAGATGGTAATTCTGTGTTTATGATCATTGTTTTGTTTTTAAGAATCATTATGGGTAGATCTCTTAATAAGTTGTTTGAAGCAATCCCCTCCAGAATGGAACAACAGTAGGTTTAAGAAATGAGTTCTCAGAAACAACCCAGTCTAAACTGTGAGGTCAACTGCGCTTTTTTCTACCTGGCAGGTATTCAGCTTCCCAGATGAAAAGAGCCTGGGCTAAAGGACTTTGTCCATCCGTACCACAAATGTCTGTTCACCATAAGATCAGGCTCCTTCCGCATGGCTCCAAGAGGGCCTGACGCTTGACTTCTGTGCTCTCTGCGGAGCTACATTGAAAGTCACCAACCATGCTGTGCTTCATGAGTACCCAGGGCACATTTGTTCCATCTCTCAACCTTACAGGCCATATCCCATGGTCCACAGAGTCTGATGACAAACCTCTGACGTTCCACAAGAGTTTCAACTTAGACTCAGCTTGGAGTCCTCTCACCAGAACCTTCCCTGAAATTCTCTCTCCCCAGGGCCCAAAGCAGCAACTTGAAATGGTAGGGTCAAAACTCCTCATCTCAAGAGTCTGGCCTGAAAACCATTGCCCATCCAAGCATCTTACTCCATAAAACAAGACTAATCAATGCCAGCCCACAAAGCCGATGCTTCAGGGTAATACAGTGGGAAAGTGTTTGAAGTCCTTTGGAGGAAAAAGGATATTTAGGGGCTAAATTGCATTACAGTCAATGGAATAAGAACATGGTTTTTAAATTGAGAGATCGGGTGACAGTTCCTCCAATGAAACTATGTATTATAGCACACGAATTTCAATTTTCAGGTCAAAACACGTCAGTACTGCTCTGCACCAGTTTATGGCAACCTTCTGATGTAAGTTCTATGATTTGAGTTTATTAGTTTCTGGCATTGTGTCCTGTATTTTGAGCAATTCCTGTAAAATGTACTCAGGAGTTATTATTTTCCTTTAAAGCGTGTAATAATAAAACAAGTTCCTAATAAAGTGTTTTGAGAAGGCAACAGGCTTAAAAAATGCTGAGCAAAAGTTCAAACTGGTAATGAACTGAGTATGTCTTTAATTACATTGAATTTATAAGTAATAGTATGAAGCAAGGTTAGCAATTACGTTTGAGTGAAATTTTGTGCCTGAAGGAAAGAAAGCTCCCCTTAAAGCTTACTGAAAATGAATAAAGGTGCCGTATCATTATGTTTGATTTTAAGTATCTGCCATTCTAGACTTTCAAAGGTTTAATCAGTTCAAAAACACAGGTACTCCAATAAACATTTTACAGAAACCGAGGGTTTTTCTCATAACTATATTTAATTTTTTTTTTTTTCTTTATACAGCTTTGGGTCTGGATATTTTTGACATGTAGTTTTGATGCCTGTGCATGTTCTAGGTGGTACTCCAAGCCACTTAACAGTGGGTTAGCACTTGGCTGCTAACTGAAAAGTTGGTGGTTCAAATCCACCAACCACCCCGTGAGTGAAAGATATGGCAGAGTCTGCTGCGACAAAGATGACAGCTTTTGAAACCTACACTGTCCTGTACGGTTGAGAGATATCAGAGTCTACTAGATGACAACATGGTTGGTTTGGGGTCTACCCTAAAGTAAAAGTTGTAGAAAGTGATTAAAAAGTGACTGGTGGAACTTCTCCACACCAGATTGAAAACTCAGGAGTTACGGGAGCTTGAGTCCTCCAACAAAACAACTTCATCACATCTATAAATAATTCATTTGATGCCCACAGAACTGTCTTAGCACCACTTATCATTAATAAAGCAAATCCATAGATAAATAGGGTGCTAGGTCTCCGTGAGGCTCTAACCTTTCACTGTGGGACTGAGTTGAAGCCATCTTGACTGAATTTCTTTATGGATAACAGGCTGGGATGGGAAAAGCTGGGCATCATGAAACTTAGGCTCCTCAAACTGGGCTAGGCAGTTCCCCACTCACTACAGAGGCCAGTCTTCTTGCTGTGTGCTGTCAAGTCGGTTGCAATTCCTAGTGACCACGTGGGGTTTCCAAGGCTGTAGATCTCTACTGAAGCAGAAAGCCTCATCTTTCTTTCCTAGAGTGGCTAAGGGATTCAAACTGCAGTTAACATGCCATTAACAGTCCAACATGTAACACACTACGCCACCAGGGCACTGGTCTGATAACCTTGAAAACATTAACACTTAACTGAAAGAAATCAGGAACAAAAGACTGCATGTTGAATAATTCTATTTATATAAAATATCCAAAATAGACAAATCCACGGAAACAGAAAATAGATGTGTGGTTGCCAGGGGTTGAGGAGAGGGAAGGATTGCTAAGGAGTATGAGGACATCGCATGGAAAATATTTCAGAGTTAGATAGTGGTGACGGCTGTACAACCTTGTGAATATGGTAAAATCACAGAATTGTACACTGTAAAGTAGTGAATTTTATGGTATGTGAATTATGTCACACACAAAAAAAAATTAAGGTGATTTTCAAATATATAGATAAAGCTGTCATCTGAAGTCCTAGATGGCTAGGACCATGTGGGTTAACACCAGCCAGGCCTCCAGATCTTTGCTTCAAGGGCTTTTGTGCTCTCTGTTTTATAAATGAACACTTTGTGGTCTGGTGTGGGGCTGTGAGCTAAGGTTGATTTGAACCTCAGGGTCAGTGGTTCAAACTCACCAGTTGCTCCTCGGAAAGCCTATACAGGGTCACTATGGGTCAGAACTGAGTAAACAGCACTCAGTGACAACAACCAAGTGCCAGGCACTGGACTGAGAATTTCTCATGTAATCCTCACATTACCACATGATTCTGTGCCACCAGCGTTTCATGTTCAGGGAAACCAAGATTCGGAAAGGTTTAGCCACACTTGAATCTGGACAATCTGATTTCTTAACCGCTAGACCATGCAGGGATAGTCTTATGAAGTCTTCTCCTAAGATAAAACTTAGTTGCCTTCAAGTTGATTCTGACTTATGGTAACCTGTAGAACTGTGCTCTATAGGGTGTTTAATGACTGATTTTTTTGGAAATATGTCAACAGTTGTCTCTTCCAAGGTGCCTCTGAGTGGGCTTGAACTGCCATCCTTTTTGTCAGCAGTCAACTATGTTAACCATTTGTACTACCCAAGGACTCCCTTTCTTAGGATACACAAGTTTCTTGTCGAGATATTCAGAAAAGTCAGTGGACACAGATAGTGAATAACCTGGTGGGGAAAACAGAGAGAATAGAGTGACTTCCTAAAGCCACAAAGATATGAAGCCAAGTGTGGGCTGGAAATCATTTCTAACTTCCTCCCAGTTAGAATGGCTGCCTTGCACACCTGGTGTGTGTGTGTGTGTGTGTGTGTGATGTTCACATAAGTGGCCTGGCCAGAGTTAGTGACCACAGTGGAGTCAGTCCTGGTGTATCCCCAAGCACTCTCCTGCTCAGGCTGTGCCTCACATTCCTCATCTGTCAAATGAGGGCAGTCAGATTTTCAAGTCTTTGAAGTTCAATAAAGTTAGACCACCACCGCAGCTGATTTACAGCCTTGGAAACCCTGTGCAGGGTCACTATGAGTCAGAACCAACTCCATGGCACTTAACAACAACAACAGCTGAGAAGACGACTCCATTATGGAAACCAGCGTAGTTCACCTTTCTGGAATGTAGAGGGACAGGGCTGCCACCTGGTGACACACCTGGAGTGATGTGACTGGCGCATACCCTCTCCATGTCACCTACTGGCCCCTATTGTCACCACTTCCAATGATAAAAGGAATTGGGGAAACTTAAACTAAAGCATTATGGTTGTTCTCCTAACTGCTCACTGCCATCTTGGGCGAAATTTGTACTTAAACGTGAATGGTTTTATACTCCTTTATTCTTCCCTAGAGCCGTTTCAGCCACCGGATTATGAGCCCTTGAATCAGGAAGCAAGATTTTACCTTCAACACCCTGGAAAATCATTGTAAGATATGTCACAAGGATGAAATAAAGTCATTTTTACCGAAGGCTTTGATAACCCTTTTAGTAAGATGTTTTTTTGCATAAAAACAGGGTGAATTTACCCTGCCAGGAGTTAAAGCATTTAGCAACAACTCATTATGGCAAATGCCATTGCCTGTCAGTTGTTTAACATCAGGATCATAAAGAGCCCGGCTGCTCCAACTCTCTTTTATCCTTTACCTCCTCTCTGCAGATTGGCACTTGCCTCTGTTTTGTTCGATTTTTGGATAAAAGACCACAGAATTACATCTAGGTTTGGATTTCTGTGTAAAACTACATGTACTTCTCAAACCCTACGACGTTCGTTTGTTTCCCCTCTTATCCCAAACCCAATTAATTTGTATTCTGATTTCAAAGACCCAGCTTTAGGGATCTTTATGGTGACCCCTTAAAAGAACTGACACGCTATGAGGCAGGTTCTCATATATGCAGAGTCATTGTTTGTCATTTGATATATTCAACGACCTGCTTTCTAATGTCTATGTGCCTCTAAATAATCTGATTACATGTCATCACTCTTACCATCACCAATTTTCTGATGCCAGTTTTATCTGTTAAACATAAGTCTATTTAGTGTTCACAGTGATACATCATAAAGGTAGAAAAAGGTGAGCCCTTTGATATATGACTAGTCTTTCATAGCATGAAATAACTATCGCCTATTATTTTACTCCTGACGTTTTTATTTTTAAGGGAATTTCACTTGATTTGTGGTGCTGATACCTCTGATGTGTTGTTTCCAATGACCTTACATCCAAAATCAGTAGCGTATGACATTTGATGGCCCAGATAAAAAAACATTAATGGTGAAAGAGAGGGTTTATTTTCCTGGTCATAAATTAAGTTTAAATAACTCTGAATTTATTTTAAACTCTCCAGTACTTTTTACTGTCCAAGCAATAAAGGTATTTATTACTAGGGGCCTACCTTGGTTTCCTAAGCAGAGCCTTTTGCTCGGCTGTCCTGGCTCCTTCCCTTGCCACTACCATGGAAAGATCATTGTCCTATAAATGCTATTTTGCAACAATTGTTCTCTCATTTTGACAAACAGAGATCAGAGAAGGTCTGCTTATCAGAGAGGTAAACCCAACACGGTTTTGTTACCAATCAGATTAAGAAAAGAGAGTGTTCATAAAATGCCCACCTGGTGCAGGTAACTCAAATTTGAATGAATTCCAGTTTGACCTTAGAACCAATAGAGACCCAGGTACCAGCCCTGCGGTCTACTCACCTGTAGCCCTGTATGAAAGATTGCCATGTGTTGTTCAAATCCTGATTTGAGTCCCACAAACTGGGAGCCTATTTCATGCTGTAAATGTCCATTTTACATATATGCATTTTGGGTACTCTTATTCATTAGCTATATCATTAAATTGTCTTGAGAATATACCAGCTAAAGTAATTTTTAAGCTTTTTCTTTTATCTGTATGTCTGAAAATTGCCTTATATGTTTTTTTCAGAAACCATAAAATTCACCATATCCATTGGCAGTTACTCTCCATTTCTTCCTTCCTCCACCCACTGGCAACCAGGAATCTCTTTCCGTTTCTATGGATCTGTCTAACTGGGCATTTCTTATAAATGGGGTCATATCATATGTGGGCTTTTGAGACTGACTTCTTTCACTTAGCATAATGTTTGGCTTTTTTTTTTTTTTTTCCTTTTAACTTTATATTGTGGTTTGGGTGTAAGTTTACAGAGCAAATTAATTTCCATTCAACAATTTATGCACATTCTGTTTCCTGACTGGTTCCAATCCCCAGGATGGAACAGCAACTCTTCCTTGTTTTCATTCATACCTCCTTCCCTGACCCTTCCTGCCTTTTGAGCTTTGTTTTTGGGCAAATGCTACCCTTTTGGTCTCATATAGTTAATTATTCTGAGAAACACCATTCCTCAAGGGTGTTACTGTTCACTTAATAGACCTATTGTTTGGCTGAAAGGTGATCTCCAGGAAATGGGTTCAATTCCCTGTTTGACAGGTGTCTAAGGACCTTAGTTTTGGGCATTTGACCAGTCTCTTCAGACCAGTTAGTCTGGTCTTATGATTCTGTATTTTGGTCTACATTTTCTTAAAGAAACATTAAGAAGATATACAGAGAATTCTCTTATGTTCCATAGTCAGTCTCTTATTATTAGCAGTTTAAATTAGTATGATAGATCTGTTATAATTTATCAACTAATATTGATACTTCATGATTAACCGAAGTCCATAGTTTATCTAGATTTCCCTAGTTTTTACCTAATGTCAATTTTCTACATTTATTTTCTCTCACTCTGTTCAGGATCTTCTATTGTGACCCTAATCAAAGAGGTAGGTAGTGTTAGCTGGGCACCAGCGAGTTCATCTGGTCTCAGGGAAGTAGAGGTTGTGGCTCACATGGTCCATTAGTCCTTTGGACCAATTGTTTCCTTAATTCTTTGATTTTATTCACTTGTTTTGCTCTGGATGGTGAGGGCACCAATGGTTGTGTCTTAGAGGCTGCTCACAAGCTTTTAAGACCCCTTAACATGTTTTCAAGATTCATCCATGTTGTAGTATATATCAGTACTTCATTTATTTCTTTTTATGGCTATTATTCCTACTTAATGGAGTCCTAGTGTAGCTTTATAGGATAAGCACTGGACTGTTATTACCAAGGTCAGTTGTTCAAACTCACCAGTCATTCCTTAGAATCTTTGTACAGGGTCGTTGTGAGTCAGAACTGACTTAAGAGGACTTAACAACAGCAAAAACTATTTGTTTTTGTTAAGTGCTGTCTAGTCGGTTCCAATTCATAGTGACACTGTACAAGGTTTCCAAGGAGCAGCTAGTAGGTTTCAACTACCGTCCTTGTGGTTTGCAGTCCAGTGTTGATCCTATGGTGCCACATCAATACAATACTCCATTGTAAGAATATTCCACAATTTTTATCCACACAACAGTTGAGGGTTACATATATTTTTTTTAATTTTTCATTTTTATTTCATACTGGCCTTATAATTAATTCCTCAAGCTTTCTCCTGTTTGGTATGTTTAAAAGTTAGAACTTTGAAAAGCATGAGATAAAATATATGTTACTTTAATACCTCTAACAACAAACACATATCTACTATTAACTATGCATAAATTTCTCATAGACCTTGCCACAGAATGAGAGGAAAATAGATCTGAGCTGTTCTTTGTTGTATGAGTAGGGTAGTAACTTGGCTAAATATAAATTGACATTTAAAGATTACATGTGATTTTTGAATGTATAAATACTGTTCAGACAGCTTTTCATAAAGACCAACCTCCCATTCCCTCTTAGGGCCCCAGGAACTTTCTCTTGGGGAGAGCTACATTCTATATGTGCTCATCGATAGCTAGGTGCAAATCCTTAGAGGCCCTGGGCCAGGTCTACTTTATCTTGATTTTGTCTTTTGTCTCAGGGCTCCAACACAATGCTTTGTACCTAGAAGATACTCAGAAAACAAAAGTTTGAAGAATGAATTAAATTATATGTTCTTCAGCCATTTGTCCTCAGTAAGAAAAGTCATTTTTTTATAATTGGCATTCTGATAATTGCAAATTGCCCCTGCTTGCATTGACACGATTCACACTTGTACAGTATAATGAATGCTCACAAATTGAGTACACCCCTGTCCAGCTCAAAAAATAACATGGCCAGACTTCCTGGAGCCCCTCCAGGTCATTACCCCACCCTTTTCTCCAAAACACTCCTGCCTTTCAAGTCTTAGGAGAGATTTTTCTGGCTTTGAACTTTACATAAATGGAATCACACAATAGATGTTCTTTTCATACTCATGATATTTTCAAAATAAAGATAAGAAGCAAAATTTGAGGATAGAGATTCTAAGTGGCAATGATTAAACTAATCTTAAGGGCAGACCTGCAACCTTCATATCACTTCTGGTATTTTGTTGTTGTTTTTTCTCTCATGCTTTCTTACATTTTAGTAATCATTCACTATATTGGTTAATTTCTGAAAATATAAGTGTGAAGTATGCAAAGTTTATATCACCTTCTTTTACTCTGAGTGTCTCTTAAGTCATCTTCTTTTTCTCTAGAAATTTTTTCTAGGATCCATTTCTCATAGTTCATTCTGAAGGGTTATCTGAAAATCCAAGTGTTCAATGACAATGAACACACCCCTTTCTTCCCAAGGAGTGTTAATGTTTGAAATGTCTGAAGTTCTCAGAAGACATTGAGATTTGAGCTTTGTGTGGCTTTGAGCCAGATTCCTGAGCAGGAAATTCAGAAGAATAAATATATTTATTTCAGAAAATCTTTTGACAGACACCCACATGCAGTTGTTGAGGATGGAGGGAAAGACATGGCCTGGGTGAAGTGGCAGAGTAACAACCAGGAACCAAGAAGTAAAACTAATCCACCAGATGACAGAATTATGCTGCAAAAATATCTCAACAGTTTGAAATGATAGCCCCAAACTCACTGACTTTAATGGTGACAAGCTTAAATCTCTCTTATCAGGAGAAATAGCTGATGACACACCTACAGGGGCAGGGGCTGACTAACAGCTTCCTGTTGTTGTTAAGTGCTGTTGAGTCTGTTCTGATCCTGTATAGTGATTCTGTATAAGGTTTCCAAGGAGTAGCTGGTAAGCTTGAGCCACTGGCCTTGTGGTTCAAAGTGACTTTGCAGTCCAGCGCATTAACCCACAGCACCACACCAGGAGTCTGACTAACAGCTAATCAGATGTTAAAAAAGACTGAGGAATTTCAGTAAGGGTACATAGGTCAGCTCCCAATTGCTGTTGTTAAGTGCCGTTGAGTTGGTTCTGACCTATAGCGACCCTGAACAGGGTTTCCGAAGCTGTAAATCTTTACGGGAGCAGAAAGCCTCATCTTTCTCCCGCGGAGCAGCTGGTAGTTTCGAACTGCTGACCTTGTAGTTTGTAGCCCGATTCATAACCACTACGCTAAGCAGCTCCCAATAGATGTATTTAATTGAAGGCATAACAAAAACAATAGACATCACTGTTTACACATTTTCAGCCATACCAGGAGCCATTGAGGTGATCCCACCTCGTGGTGACTGTATGTGGCTTAGAGTAGAATTGTGCTCCCCCCCTACGGTGGTTTTCAATGGATGATTTCTTTTGAAGTAAATCACCAGATCCTTCTTCCGAGGAGGAGCCAAGATATGGTAAAACTAGAGACGATGAAGAAGAGTTCATCTTTTAAAGGGTCATCTTAAAGATGCATAAAGCTGTGTCTTTGAAATCAGAATACAAATTATATCTGATTTGGGATAAGAGGGGAAGAATATGAACATCTTAGGACTTGAGAAGTAAATGTAGTTTTACAAAGAAGTCCAAATTCAGATGCAATTCTGTGGTCTTTTATTCAAAGATTGAGTAAAACAGTAAAGTGCCAATCTGCGGAGAGGAGATGAAGGATACAAGAGGCTTGGAGCAGAGGGGTTCTTTATGATAAATGATTGGGGAAACTTGTCATAGGAGATATGATGTCAGGGTCTGAGTACCTTTAGTGAGAGTTGGTAGTAGAAAACAGGCCACGGGACTCTCGTTTTATGTATCTGAAGAAATATGTGAAGTAGCATAGAACAGACCTACCTTAGCAAAGCACCTCTTCACTTTTCACGTTGGGACTGGGTTTGGGTTGATGACCACTAAATTCATTCCAGATCAAAAGGCTATGGATTTTGTACCCCTTATAAACCAGAGACCTATGTGGTTCAGTCTCAGAGTAATGCCCCACTCAAGTATAGTTTAACAAATGCACTTAATTAAAAAGCAACTTCATTCAAAATTAATTTTCCCCAAAGAACACAACAGTTATCCACACTTATTCTGATCCATCAACTTGGCCTCTCCTCTGTTACCTTACTATCTTAAAAAACCCCAAGAACAGAACTAGCATTTGTCAAATATTAGATAGATGTCACATCACTTTTACACATCTCAATTTTCAGAGAAACCATGCTATATATATATATATATATAT
>NW_006408524.1:25633347-25634267 GCF_000296735.1 Chrysochloris asiatica
AATATACCATTGTTATTGTTGTTGTCAAGTGCTGTGGAGTCGATTCCGACCCATAGCGATCCTGTATAAGGTTTCCATGAAGAGCTTGAACCGCCCAATGCCGACTAATTGATTAACTAGGGATTCGACGCTTAGAGGCCATCATTTGCCCAAGGTCATGGCTGGTGGGAAGAGTCTGGGATTTGAACTGAGGTTTGCTCTCTTTCAGAGGCAGAATCCTCACAGAGCTTGACTAGGTTTTCCTACAGTCAGCCTTGCTCTGCTTGTCATGGTGGTGTACCATGTGTCCAGCCTGGCTTTTGATCTGGGGGCAGAGGACCAAGCTGACATTTTTTGACAGCATTTTTTACCAAGAAAATGTTTCCTCTGCTCCCCAGTTTCCTCGCTTATGCTGAGATTCCTGTGCTTTTGGTCTTCTCAGGGGCCAGAATGCACACCAGCTCACCTCACATTGTAGAAGGACCTGACCCAAGGAGAAGAGACTCCAAGTGACTATCTTATATTTCCTTGGGATTGCTGCCAAGACCAAATGGGTGTCTTGCCTCTAGCTCAGTTGAGTTGACTTTCATGTGTCTGGCTTTATACTCCTGTTTTCTAGGTTCTCAAAGACTACTCTGTAGGCAACCAGACATACTGTCTTTTTATGAGGAAATTACATCATTGTTAGATTAGGTAGCATGGTTTTGGTGTCAGACGACAGGACATATTGGCCCGAATGCTTCACTGATTTTGTGTAAGAGAAGAGTATTTCTACATGCTCAGTGCCTGGCCATCCTTAAGCATTCAACAAATGTCTATTAAATGAATGAATGGATTAACGAAGGAAGGATTAAATGGTCAGCATTTCTCAAGCTGGGGGAACTGAAGAAAAAATTCAAGCCTCAATTTTCATTATTGAAAGATTCTCTGGGCAAATTATT
>NW_006408524.1:25635582-25652904 GCF_000296735.1 Chrysochloris asiatica
CAATAGATCCATTTTAGAAGTGCAGCCAGAGTGCTCCTTGGAGGCCAAGATGGCCAAACTTTGTCTCTCATACTTTGGACATATTGTCAGGAGGGAGCAATAGCTGGAGAAGGATATCATGTTTGGTAGGGTGGAGGATCAGAGAAAAAGAGGAAGATCCCCAACAAGATGGATTGGTCAAGTGGCAGCATTGATGGACTCAAGCGTGGCACCAATAGTGAGGTTGGCCCAGGATCGGGCAGTGTTTCATTCTGCTGTACATAAGGTCACTATGAGTTGGTACCGACTCGATGGCACCTAACAATGACAACAACATCAAAGTCAACCGCTACTTTCAGATAATTCCTAACCATTAGGGTATAGTCCAGGAATAGTGCTACTTCCTACCTACCTGAGTCTTTGGGAGTGCAGTAGAGTTCTGTTTCTGAAAATTCAACATGGCATATATGTACAATAACCAGCAATCAAGTCTAAATAAATGAATAAGTTTATTGATGAAACAAAGTTGTCCCCAATGACTAGGAATTTTAAAAAGAAAAGAAACAAAGGAAGATTGATTCTGCATTTTGCACCTCTTGAGTCATGTCTAGGGTAGCTTTGAAAGCCTTTTAACTGACTGCATTGCAAGGTGAGTTACCTACACTGACACATCTACTGTCCTTGTACCTATTTGGTTCCAGGGAGAAAAACCACGCACAGCAAGAAACAGCAGAGGGAAATGGGTCAGAAAACCCTGCATAATAAAAAGAGTAAGGCTAATCTATCTTTTAGCTTCTTTATGGTGTAGGGAGGCAGGGTGACTCTGTGATGGTTAAACACCATGCTGCAGGAGGAGAGTTGACATGCCCCTGGCTAGGGCTGAATACGGAGTTGAGCACCATCACATTTTCCACTGGAGAACTCTTTACTGAGCAGGCATGCAACATCTCCTTAGTATGGGTGCTGATAATGATCTGATAAGCTCTTTCATCCATCACTGATCGATGCCTTCCAGAAGACTTCTACATACATAATACCTCAGCCAATTACATGAGTCCCTTTTCCCTGGTCTTCATCATTAACCCCAACAAACAATGTGTATTGGCATGGAATTCAAGTTTCCTTGATGGGCACCCCATCCCCATACTTCTGATTTTTCCTGGTGTCTTGGGAAGGTCAAGAAGTGATGGGTCAAAGAGGGAAGGCTCTGAAATCTGGTTCTCTTTAAAGTTTTCAATCCTTGACCATTGCTCCCAGCCAGTAATGGCGAGCAAATGACTGTGAAAACCAAGACCCTTCACCATCAGACCCTTCCCCAATGCCGACTAATTGATTAACTAGGGATTCTTGGAGAGAATGATTTGATGAGGGTAATTTATAGAGATGGTGTCTTTTGTCATCGTTTGTCTTTGAAAACATGGAAGAAAACTGCTTTCAAGAGGTTGTAGCCGCCAACATGAGCAATGGCGGGTGGAGCATCATCAGTTACAGCTGACTGCTCAATTTTGTACCTTTTCAGCCAAATATCCAATAACCATAAAAGGAGGGAGAAAAACGCATCCTTACTCCCTGTGTTTTAAACTTTTCCAGCATTGGCTTATGAAAATATTTGGGGTTGTTCACTTCTCTGGTCTCTGTAGCATAAACATTTATTTAAATGGGGCTGTCTCTAGTAATGAAGAATGAAGGAAAAACAATGGTCTGATTTTGACAAATTAACTTGTGATTTGGAGAGTCAGTGAAGCAGGGAAGAGACATTCCTAACTATACTAATTAAATGAGCTTGCAACATTTATTTTAATGCAATGGAACCAGCCATATGAAGATGAACATTTTAATTTATTTTGCAGTGACATTATGAAAAATTTCGCTGCTGCAGATTATCTACAAAAACAAATCTCATCAGTATCTAGGTTTGTGCGGGAAACTTCCATCGTTCACACGAGCCTGACCTTCCCTGGTGGAAGCAAGTATGAATGAGCTAAGTTACTTGAAAAGTTGTTCTGAAGGTTGTCTTTCCACTGAGGCTGGGGCTTTATGTTCAAATGACTTCTGTGCCAAACACATCCATTTTTCATGGTGCGGCGTAGATGAAAAATTCTAAATCCATTCTAAGGAGAATGCAAATATAGCTCATTAGTTCTAAACCATTTTTCATGAAAGACTGCAGAGTATTTGCCAGCAGATGAGGCTGAATAGTTCCAGCCAAGAAGGAACACCACATGTCCCACTAATTGTTTTTTAAAGTTGTTCCTTCCCTCTCCGGCACCCAGTAGCTATTGAAAATAGGAAACAATATGAAAAACTGAAGAAGAAACCTAGCTGACTTAACATTATTCGCCACTTGATGTCTTGGTTTTTCTAATTTTGTTTTGTTTCTTTCTTTTCTCCCTCCCTCTCAACATGCAGCCATGTTCTAGAAGGATTAGTCACAGTTTTGCAGACAATTCAAGCAGTTTTGCTCTTTGACTCTCTTGGATTCAAAGAGAGCATACATTGTCCTGAGAGTCAGAGTCTACCTGAGGCCGTGTCCCAGGAGCCTTTTCCTTTAGTGCCACAACCTCGAACGGCTGTTGGCTGACCCAGCGCCAGGCAAACAAAATGGCCTCCTTCCAGAGATGGAGTGGGTGGGCTCCTGGCTCCTGGCCATTGCCACAGCCAGCTTTAAGGAAGCCACCAGCCAGAGATGTCTTTCAGACTGACATTCCCCCTGGAGCTCTGCCAAGGAACTCACATCACCTCCCTTCCAAGCCACTTACTTACCTCAGATAGTAAGTCCTGTTGGCTACTGCTCAAGAACTGGTGGGCACAAACCTGCCTTCCTCTGGAGACCCTCTTCTTCCCTCTCTGTCATCCCACCTCTTGTTTTCCGTCATTTTATTGTCAGTTCCTAGACTTAGGAGCAGAGATGGTCTGTCTGGACAGCCTGGAACTGTCTCTAGACTGTGAGGACCACGCTGCTCTGAGTAAACCTTGGCTCTCCCTTATAGCCTCTACAGGACCTTCCGACTTCTTACCATCCAACTCACCACGTATCATTGTGATTGAGAGATGACCACAGCCTCCTGGATTTGGGCCAGTTCTTCTCAGCTGTGGGCTTGGGGCACATCAGAGAGGCTTTGGGGCAGAGTCAGCATTCACTGTCTTCTGGTTTGTAGCCTGCTAGAACCTTGAAACTCACTGCTCTGCACTGCCCCTCAAACATCTCTGTTCACCCTGGGCATAGAAAACAGTTAAGAACACTTTCCTTACCCCTTGTGCACGCTCTTTCCTGGATATTGATAGTGCGTCACAAGCAAACAAGTGTGGCCTATAATGTGGGATGGCAGTGTCCTACATGGATAAGAAGACTCTATTTTCTCCACCCTGACGTGAGTAATCTCCACAGGGTCTGAAATACTTAATCCCCCACAGACGTTGGGCCATTTCCTGGGTAACTCCTTGGTCTCTGGAAAGACCCAGAACAGTCTGGAGTCACTCTGATGAGCAAGTGCATCTGCCTTCCTGCATTGGCCTACAGTGTAGCTGGGGGTCCTTGGGGAGGGTCCGGTTGCTGATGTGTATAAAGTTCTTTGGGAATGAGGATGCTGCTCCTTGTCCAGGCCCAAGGTGTTGTTAAGGAAGTAACCATGGCCTTGCTTTTGTTTCCTCAATACAGACCATTATTGTTAAGCTGCTATCAGCTAGTTCAGAAATGAGTATTTTATGTGAAAAAATCATGTGCTCAAAAGAATATAGGCACTTTTTTGCCTCCCACGGCAGGGAATTACAAGCAAATCCATCGAAAGAACAAATTATTCCCACTTCTCCTTTTTTCCTATCACCTCCCCCAAAAGCCAAATAAACAAGTTAAGGATTAGGAAAATTATCAATCACAGGGTAAAGAAGGGCCCATTTGGGGCTCTGTTGGAGCTCTGCTTATAGCCCATGGGGATTTCCTAAAATGTTCTATGAGATGATAAAATTTGTCTCCTGGAACCAGGCTGAGATATTTGAATGTGAATCCCTAAAACACCACTCAGAAACCTACCTTCTGTGGACAGCTTTCTTTCCCTGCTCCTTTTAATGCTCTTATTCAGATCCATGTCCAAGTTCAAGGCTGCCTGTAGTTCAGTACATGAATAAATTCCTAAACAATCTTTTTGTGGGGAAAAAGAGAAATGAGTGAAAGTAGACGTTGCTGGAGAGACCTCTTCAGATGCTTCCAAGTTCAGGAAGCATAGGGTAACTTTGCCTCCCCATGGCCAGCCTGCTAGCAACCATTTCCCTTCCGGAAGATAATACATGTGATGACTCAGGCAGGGATACTGGACCAACTGTCTGCATATGGATCCCAGCTCTCATACTTGCTAATGCTCTTGTTTTGGACAAGTTACCCTCCGTTTCTGTTTTCTTGTCAGTAAAATGGTGATGGCATGATAGGGTTAACTTCATAGGGCAGCTGTGAGGATTAAACAGGTAATGTTATATAAAGCAATTAAAATCATTTCTTAAAAGTCTATCGGTATAGGAAGTACAGCGAATCTATTAGCTGTTCCAGTTTTTGAACAGCCAGTTTGGAAAGACAATAAAAATATGAGATCTCATACCCTCAGCAACTGGAGACTTAAAAAGAAATCTGGAAAGTTCCCTGTTCAGCCCTTGTGCTTTACAGATATGGAGACTGAGGTCCTAAGATCAGTTTACACTGGACTGCAAGGTCAGTTTGAACTTCAAGGTCAGTGGTTCAGACTTACCAGTCGCTCCTTGGAAACCTTATACAGGGTCACTATGAGTCACGACAATGGCTAATGTCAGGACCATACTCATCCTGAGAATTTTGAAATATCCTGCAAACTTCACAGTACTTGAGTTCTACTTACAGTGACAACATCACTGCTTAGTTGGTAAATACTTCCCAGAGCCCTATGGTGTTTCTGTTCAAGAGGAAGATAAAAATATATAAAACTTAATATACCATTGTTATTGTTGTTGTCAAGTGCTGTGGAGTCGATTCCGACCCATAGCGATCCTGTATAAGGTTTCCATGAAGAGCTTGAACCGCCAACCTTGCAGTTCAAATGGCTTTGCAGTCTGGCGCATTAACCCACAGTGCCACACCAGGACTCCATTACCATGCATTAAATAGTGCAGTACAGTTTGCACCTAGTCAGCACATGGGAGAGAGAGCAAGAGTTTGAATGGGGCAACCCTCACTTACACATATTCCCTAAATGACGAGTTCCTAGAATGGGTCAGCCGTTGACCTCGTCCCAACCCCACCTCCCCCAGGAAGAGGTGCACTCCCATACTTATGCAGTAAGTCCCAAATTCAGCTTAAATTACACCTTGTTGGGCAGAGAAAAGATCATTCCTTTATTTGCCTTGGACTAAACTGGCCTTCTTCTGTTGTTATTAGGTGCCATCGAGTCAGTACCGACTCATAGCGACACTATGCACAACAGAATGAAATACAGCCCTGTCCTAGGCCAACCTCACAATGACTGCCACGCTTGAGCCCATTGATGCTGCCACTCTGCCAATCCATCTTGCTGGGGGTCTTCCTCTTTTTCTCTAACCCTCCATCTTACCAAACATGATATCCCTTCTCCAGCGACTTGTCCCTCCTGATAATATGTCTAAAGTATGAGAGATGAAGTTTGGCTATCCTGGCCTCCAAGGAGCACTCTGGCTGCACTTATTCCAACACACCCCCCTAAATAGAGACTAAAAACTGAACTAATATTCAACGCTGTTTGCAATTTGTTCAGATGACTTAGCCATTCCTTTAGGTGGTGCTGAGTGTCTTTGGGTGTATGGAGGCAGGGATGAGGCTGATGAGATCACAGCATGGATTGGGATCTTTGGGTGTGTGCCCTGGGTCCCCCAGGAGCTGTTTGAACTGCTGTTAACGGTCAGGTACTTCCTGCTCTTACTCTGGTACTTCCTGTTACTCAGGGTTCTGGCATCCCTGGCACTGGTTCAGGGATTCTCTCAATCATTCATCCCTCTTACAGGGACCCCTTTGGCTAAGCCTTTTCCCAGTCACACAATGGGCAGTTTCTAAGTCCATCTGTGCCATACAGACCCACGAGATGACTTAAGAAAAAGACTTAAGATCTCACTCTGCCAGACCTCACTGTGAAGTAGAACTCCCCAGGGAAATCGGAGAGGGATCTCATCAGAGTTCAAATGTGTAGAAGGGAAGTGACCTCTCTCAGCCCTAGGTGTCTTCTAGTTGAGGAAAAATGTTATGTGTGCAGCTTATAGATGAGGAAAAGAAACTAAGATGGCATTTCCAACAGCAAAGCAGAACACTTGAGAACTGGAAACTTAAGTTTTAAACTTTTAATGATTATCTGTGTGACACTAACGTAACTTCACCTCTTCTTGGGTTTTATCATCCCTTCTTCCCTAACATAGGAGGGCTGTTGACTGACCTACCCCCTAGGGTGGCTGCAAGGGACCAGCAAAATGCATACTCACAAAATTGTTGTTGTTGTTGTTGTTAAGTGCCGTCGAGTCGGTTCCGACCCATAGCGACCCTGTACAGGGTTTCCAAGGGTGTAAATCCTTACGGGAGTAGAAAGCCTCATCTTTCTCCCGCAGAGCGGCTGATAGTTTCAAACCGCTGACCTTAAGCTTCACAGCCCGATTCGTAACCACTATGCTACCAGAGCTATATTTGTTGTTGTTAAGTGCCGTCGAGTCAGTTCCGACCCATAGCGACCCAGTACAGGGTTTCCGAGGGTGTAAATCTTTACTGGAGTAGAAAGCCTCATCTTTCTCCTGCGGAGTGGCTGATAGTTTTGAACCACTGACCTTAAGGTTCACAGCCCGATTCGTAACCACTACGCTACCAGAGCTCCTTGTATATATTTTTAGATGCTATAAATAAGAATGCTGACTACCCTTCCTTCCAAAATCCATGACATCTGCAGAGTAAAGCATGAATTCCAATAACTGAATTCTCAATCCCTTATGATTTATAGGATTACTAAAAGGAAACCTAAGGGGTTAAGAGGAAACTGGGGGACGTTTGCTTAATTGAAGAGAGCTGTTGTTTTTGTTGTTAAGTGCTGTTTGTTCTGATCCATAGTGACCCTGTACAGGGTTTCCGAGGCTGTAAATCTTTATGGGAGCAGAACGCCTCATCTTTCTCCCACGGAGCAGCTGGTAGTTTTGAACTGCTGGCCTTAAGGTTCACAGCCCGATTCTTAACCACTACACTACCAGAGTAGGTACTATGAAACTTGGGACAACACAGACAGCGTTCTGCATACGCCTCCAGTGACAGTTTGTCAAAGAGAAGGAAATCCTTCAGGACATTTTCCTTAATATACTTTTAGTCGATGTTTTATTGTATTGGATTATGGGAATTAGGACAACAAAGGATCCACACCCTATTTTTCAAAAGCAATATTTTTAGAATCACAAATTATATTGAAAATTTTATACCAGGAAAATAAAAATAAAGATCAGAAGAACTAAACAGCATTTATATATGTCTCTACAGAGATATATATGTATATTAGCAAATTGAAATATAGCAAATACACACAAAACACCCATATAAAAGAGATGCAAATTATATTTTTGACACATTTTCAGCACAATCACCTAATACAATTTTCTTTTATAGGCAGAGGTAATAAATAGTGCAAATGTATATTTATGGGATATTTGACAAATGTATTTGCTTTGAGTCAAAGGGAAAAGCTCCAGTAATTTTACTGTTGAAATGCTTCTCATCTGCTTTGACTAAATTGCTCTTCTTTCTTCTGGATTTCTCATTGTGACTAAGTCTGAGGTGGGAAACACCTTTGGCCTCAGAGCTTGGTGCATGCTTAGAATAAGAATTTGGAAGATAACTGAAAAATCACGCTGTCAGTGGCATTCGTGTGTGTTTATAATCTCATGTCCTCTTTAAAACAGTAAGCTTCTTGAGAGCAAGAACAATGTCTACTCCTCCAATAATCTTTCAGTCCTCAGAACAGTGATTTGCGTATATGGGGGTATCATGATACGGTTGCTGTTATGATTCTACCAACATAGTAGGGTGGTCTACAGGGAAAAAGACATTTGCTATGTAGTACTTGGTGGTCTGGGCCTGAAAGTTCATGGCCTTGAACACTATTTGAAGCAGTTCTACTCTACACGCATGGGATTGTTCCAAGTCAGAATCAGTTTGACAGCAAGTAACAGATCTACCACCAAAGACTACAATTTCCAGATAATGTTTCACTTGGGCATTTTGAAAATTAGAACAGTAACTTACTCCAAACTATGAGAGTATTTCTATGGCCGATGAAGCAAGTTAAGTGCTTGTCTACATGGTTCCAGCTCTCCAGGTGCTATATGGGAGTGCAGGTGTTGGCAGGTCAACTTGGGCAGAAAGGTCAAACTTTAGACTACCAACACCAGTTGCCATTGAGTCGATTCCTACTCATGGCAGCTCCAGACATATAGAGTAGGACTGCACTTCATCTGTTGGGTTTTCCAATGGATGTGACCTTTTGAAAGTAGATGGTCAGTAGTTTATCCAAGGCATCTCTGGCTGTGTTCAAGATGCCAGTCTTTCTGTTAGTAGTTAAATATTTAACTGTAAGGTACGTACCTAGATGTTCGACAGACCAAGGTAAAATGGGATGCAAGAGGCAAACCCAGAAGCTCAGTCCTGGCAAGGAAGGGGCAGCTGGAAGGGGAGCATTAGTTCTGGGACCTTTGACCCTTACTTAGAGAGCTCTACATCAGACTGTCCTAGGGAAGATCCCCCAGGTCTTGGGTGTGGATTATTGCTTGGGGAGTCTTTGAATGACCCTGCCTTTGAACAGGGATCAAGGACCACCCTACAGTGACAGAAGGAATGGGGAGCCCTGAGAGTTGGAGGTGGGTGGAGATTCAGAGAAAGAATCACCAGACCCAGGCCTCCTTCTCCACACAAGAACCCCCAAACGCTCACTTCTGGGACAGTTTCTGGAGAGAATTCTTGGAAGTCAGTGGTTTATTTCATCACAGAAAGGCAGCTGGTGACCAGCTCTTTCTCCTCAATGCCAAACAGTCAGAGGGCTGCTGGAGACAACAAACACACCACACTTCAAAGGCATTCAGTAAAGAAACCCCACGGAAATGAGAGCTTATTGCTCTTTGTACGGCCCTTCCCTGTTCTGTCCCATCAGGAAGGATAAGGTGTTGTTTTCCTTTAAATGTGCACATCTCTCTCCAGACCCAAAGAGGAGACCAAAACCACCCCCATCATGCTGCTGTGACCAGATATATTTAAATTTCTTTAAGCTTGGGTGACGTCCTCGGATGAGGAGTTCTAAGTACCAAGAATTATTGTTATTACTATGTAGTTACTGCCTAGCATGCAGTGAATTACCCTGCCCTGCTGTGTGAAAGATGTATAGTGAGGACGGGGACGTCTGGGAGGGGGGGATGCATGGAGGCTGTGGGCAGAAGCAGAAGGAAATGTACTAAGGAATGGCAGGGGTAGAGAGCACCCTTCCATGGGTTCTCCAACAGCCACACTCTGTGACCAGAACAGGAGATGAATTTTCCAGTCACCAAACATGAGACACCATGAAGAGGCTACAATTGGAGAGGATGCAGACCATAGGGCCTATGAGCGTGGGTTTACATCCCAACTCCAAAATGCATTGGCTGTGTGCCTTGGATGCACTGATTAGCTTGTCTGAACCTTGGTTTGTGATTTCTGAAGCTTCTTGTTGTTGTTGCTCCCATCGAGTTGCCCCTAACTCATGAAGACCCCCTGCATGATGGTACAGACGCATTAAGATTCATAGCATTCTCATTGGCTGATTTTTCGGAAGTTAATTGTGAGGTCTTTCTCCTTTCTTCCTAGTCTGTCTTAGTCTGGAAGCTCCACTGAAAATTGTTCCGCATCAAAGTCACCGGCAAGCCTCCACTGACAGATGAGGGGTGACCGTGCTGTAGTGCAGTGACCAGGAACTGACCGAACAGAAATTGAGAAGTCTACACTGGCCCAGCAATGCCTCCTTCCTGTGGCATGTTGTTGTTAAGTGCTGTCAAATCGGTTCCAACTCATAGCAGCCCTGTATAGGGTTTCTGAGGATTGGCTAGTGAGTTTGAACCGTCCACCCTGCAGTTCAAACTGACCTTGCAGTCTACAGCATTAACCCACAGTGCCACACTATAGAAAGCTCTAAATAATTGTAGTGATCGCTACCACTACTTCTGTTATCATTAGGCCTTGGTAAGGTTGTCAGTGATTAACAGAGAAACCTAGTACAGATTCAGAAGCATCGTTTTCAAAGTCAGAGTCCCTGGGAGAGAGTCACCAAGAAGATTTAGGAGCAATGGGAACCCACAGCCACTTTGGGACCACTGAAAAGGATCAACTGGGCCCTTCCCAGAATTGTCACAGGACCCCTCTTGGGAGGGTGTCTCAAGTCAACCTAAAAACAGTTGCTGAGAGATGGCAGACTCACTAATCATTTCTGGGTTTCTGCTTCTGAGAAGGCAGCCAAAATGGCTTATGATCAATGAGGAGTAAGATCAATACCTCCTGTTTACCTCAGCCCCAAGAAATCCAGAGACTATTTTGTAAAGCCACGCTGCACACAATTGTGCAACCAGTTCCACCGTGTTAGGAGTCAAATGTGGGGCTGGACAAGCTTAGTCATTCTCTGTGAATACTTCCAGGTTTGATGCTTCCTGTGGCAGCCTCGCCCAGTGTGGGGACAACCTCTGTGTTATGAAGTCACCATGACAAGCTTTACTAGTCCTGGAGAGGCTACCACAGGCAGTATCAAAGCTGTGAGTGTCCACAGACAACGACAGGTGGTAGAGGAGATACACATCTCTGATACAGGCAACACACAAGGTTAGAAATGACAGGGCAAGAGAGGCATTTGAGTTTGGATTAAGAGACCCCATTCAGCTCCAACAGTCAGGGAATGTTTGACCTTCTGTCTGGGGATCATGAGCAACTTAATATGGGAATATCTGATCTAGAAAGCAAATATACACCCCTGCCCCACATTATACACCCTGACAAAATGCATAAGTTGTCAAACTATGACAAAAGATGATAAGGTCTTAATAACCAGTTGTCTGGTTGGAAAGTGGTTGAGGCTCATTGTTGAGCTGTTTTCCACACAATTATTTGAACTGATCTGCTGCTTTGGGGACTAAAACCCTCTCAGGAATTGAGCGCTATGAATTAATTCAAAAGAGCAGGCTTCGTCCTGACTAAAAACTACAGTATTTCATTGGACTATTTTAGGACATATTGTCAGGAGGGACCAGTCGCTGGAGAAGGATAGCATGTTTGGTAGGGTGGAGGGTCAGAGAAAAGAGGAAGACCCCCAGCGAGATGGATTGACCAAGTGGCAACATCAATGGGCTCAAGCATGGCAACAGTAGTGAGGTTGGCCCAGGATCAGGCAGTGTTTTGTTCTGCTGTGGATAGGATTGCTATGAGTCAGCACCGACTTGATGGCGCCTAACAACAACATTATACTATTGGGAGTTCTGGTGTGACGCTGTGGGTTAATGCATTGGACTGCAAGGTTGGTTTGAACTGCAAGGTCGGCAGTTCAAGCTCACCAGCTGCTCCTTGGAAACCCTATACCGGGTCACTATGAGTTGGAATCGACTTGACAGCACTTAACAACCACAATTGGGCTATTGGATGCATAAGCTATGTCCCCCATCTCTTATTCTCTTCCCGTACTGTTTTCCTGTCATTTTTCCTGATCTTGCTCTGTTCCTTCATTATTAAAGCCTCTAGTGACGAGTATCACAAGTAGTCACTAATTGGGGCATTCATTGAAAAATGTCCTTTTTGCCTCCCTCTTAAAAGCTTAGGAATTACTCCTTAAACTCTTCTCTCCATCAAGCCAATAAAACAAAACAAAAACATTTAGGGGGAAAAAAAAAAAGAAGCAGAGCACTTCACTAGCTATAAGAGACTTTGAAATGCGAGGCAATTTAAGTCCCATCACTATGTTTTATTGATTCTTTTCTATTTCAGAGAAACAGGGCAACTCAGAGGACTGAAAAACACGTGGGACTTCTAGACAAAGGGTCAGTAGCTCTCTTGCATCCTCATGCTCTATGTCAGAAGGAGACCATTTTGAAAGCTGCTCTTTGCCGTTCTTCCAAAAACTCAGACCTTTGATGCATTAATGTAGACTTGGGGGATAGGGGCCAGGGAGAGCCTTCTCTGAATGTGATACAATTTCACTGGAGGCAAAGGGAGGAATGTGAACACCCAGTCCCATTTGTGGTGCAGAAATTTAGGGGCTTGTTAAAGATGCTGTGTGTTCTGCTCAGATATTTCCCAGACCAGGAGGGTAGAGGAGGATCAGAAAGCCCAGGTTAGAGTGCCAGAAAGCACTGGGTCATTTTGAGCCTTTTTATTTAAAAGGATGAAAGAATAATAGGGTTGTCTGTGGGGTTAAAAGTTTTCCAGCGATGACACAGCTAAATTCTTTTTTTTTTTTTTTTAATGTTAAAATGCAAGAGGTGTGAACCACATACCATGTAAATGAGCAGAGCAAATGCTTTCATTTGTTGGAGACTAATTTTTATGGAAAGTTGCACCTTGCAGGTTGTGTTCAACGTAACACAATCTCTCCCTCTCGTTCCTTCTCTCAGCTTCGAGGAAATGCGCTTCCAAGTTTGAGAATTCATCTTGCCTGATTAATGATGTGTACATAGAGATTTCAGTCTCATCTTCCTTCTCTTGGTCTTTTTTATTCAGTTGTTTGCTGTGCTACAACCCTGCGGATAGATGGTTCTGCCGTGATAAATGTAAAGTTTGCATAAGCCATGTAACAGCAGGACAGCCTATTATCACCGTACATTTTCCATGGCTGTGCAAACCTCTGTAGGCTATTTTATTGCTAATAGATCCACAGAGAAACAGTAGTGATTTTACGACTCTTTTTAAAATGGAAATTCATGTTTGAGAAATACAACTGGGAGGGAACAGATGTAAACCACTTAAGCATTTGCAGAAAATTGAGATGCACACTCTTATTTACAGACCCACATAGCCTCTATCGCTTTATTTTCAAAATTAAAATAAGCAATCTGTTTACCATGGGAAATGAGGAACTGTAAACTTGTTGTTTTGCCTTTTACACTGCAATGGCCGCCATCGTTGGGTTTAATGGCAGAGTCGAAGCAGGATGGCAATTTTTTCCCCCTTAGATTTTATTATCTATAACACATTCCCACTGTAATCTGCATGAGGGGTAGGCAAGTGGGAAAGATTTTAGTATAACTGTATGTCTGAATTCACATTATGTTTAACAGCTGAAATGATTACCAGACACATTAGAAGGATTTTAACCAAGTATTTAACATTACCTGTAAATTGTCTAAAACATTGCAAGAGTCAGCCTCTCTACAAATGCTTTTCTGTGTCTGAACACAAAGACACAGCCCACCCCAAAACACTTGTCCAGACCTTCTCACATTTTAAAGGATTGTGACAAATCCTGCATTTGGAAAGGAAATCTCAATTAAAGCATCATGAAATAATATAGGAGATGTCTGTGTATCCAGGGCTCCTCAGAGCAAGATTTTTGTGGCACGTGGAGGTTTCTCTGACTTTTATATTGAGGTGGTGTCCTGGCACCATCGGGGTTGGAGGTGGCCACCTTAAGGAAAATGAGAACATCAGGGATGGAAGTCTCCTAAAAACTGTAGATTTCCTGGCATAATGCCAGGCGATGCAGATGATTAATGTGCTCTACTACCAACCAAAAGATTGAAGGTTTAGGTTCCCTCAGAGCACTTCAGAAAAAAGGCCTGACGATCTACTTTTGAACATCAACCACCAAAACTTCTATGGAGCACAGTTCTACTCTGATACATACAGTCTCCATGAACCAGAATCAACTTGACAGCAACTGGTTTACTGTGTTTAGTTTGTTTGTTTTTTAATCACTGTGTAAATCTTTTGCTTTCAACTTAAATCTTTAAAACACGAAAGAAGAAAATGGCTGAGGTCAACGCAGAGTAAAGATGAATGAAGGAATGACTTAATATGCTTTTCTTATTGTATATTTTCATTTTCTGTTTCAGTTGCATATATTCCTTGTTTTTCTATTGAAGTATACTGTAGGCTAAGCACTAAACTGCTGATTGCAAGGTCGGCAGTTCAAACCTACCAGTCAATTGTTGGAAAATTTATACAAGGTCTCTATGAGTCAGAACCAACTCGAATGGACTTAATAGCAACAACATCATAAAACACAAAATGTAAAATATATAAAGTGCATAAATCTTATGTGCATAGCACAGTTGATTTTTATATACACACATATCAAGATGAAAATACAAAACAGTTGCACCATCTCCGAAAGTGCCCAGACAACACCCACCAACCCTTCACAAAGATAAAGTCTATTCCTAACTTCTAATATCATAAACTTTGATACATGATGTAAATGAAATCAGACAGTACTACACTTTGTGTCTGCCTTTGATCACTTTACATAATGTTTAAGCTTCATCCACATGTTGTGCATGTCACAGTGTGTTCATTTACACATCGTGGTTTCATACTCCACCGCATGACTGTAACTCTAATGTATGTATAGTAGTCTCCTGTAGGTGGGTATTTGAGTTGTTTCCAGTTTAGGGCGATTCGAGCAAAGTTGCTATGGAAAAAAAAAAATTTTAACACACAAAATAATACAAAATGTGAAAGAAGGTAAAACTCAAGCCTCTTTGTACTAAAATTCTTCACAAAGACAGACTATGATGAACTTCCGCCCAAGGCCAGAGAATACGGTTGTTCTCCTGTGCTCTTTCCTATCCTCAGTACCTCCCTCAAGTCACTTGCTCCCACTCCCCTGAGGGGAGGCATTGAGGAGACTCCCTGGTCTTCGCCTTTGGATGGCATCAATCCAGGCACAGCCACAGAGAGCCCAGCTCTGAGTTCACCCATCCTTAGTGAAAGCCACACTATATTGAGACGATATTAAGTGCATTTAACTGTTGCAAAACCATTTGCTATACGCTCCACTCTTACGCGAGAGAAATGAAACAACCATCCTCTATTTGCCTTGTTATCTCAGGGCCCCTGTGAGATATAGGGGCTTCTGTTTATGGCCCTTTGGTGACATAAGCTAATTACAGACCTGTGTGGAGGAAACATCATGGTTCAACTGCTGTGGCTGCCGTGCAGTTACCACTGGCTTCATGGACTCACCCATTTTATCCACATTGTTGGGTGCCATTATTAACAGAGTAGGGTGTTTCACAGTACCTGTGTAATTCATTTCTGCCACCAGTGTATGATCCAGTTATTAACTAACCTTAGGTGTTTTCCTACACATATCTGGCATTTTATAAGAGAAAATGAACATGTGTTGAAGGGAGATTGTTTGATATTACATCTGCATTGTGGCATCGCAGTTCACAAAATGTTTTTACGTACTTATGCATTTATTTATTTATTCTACACCTGCAAGGTCCTTGGGATAGCTGTATTATTCACATTTTATCGATGAGGTCACATGACTTAGCCCACAATGATGGCACTAGTAAGGGGTAAAGTAGGTTCCCTTTATGAGGTACAAAAGAAATAACTTTATTTAATTCATTCTCCAGAGTAATTAGAAGCTTCCTATCCAGAAATAAGAAGTGAAAATGCATTTATTGAACTTCAACAAAGTACCTGCTCTCTCAATTTTTGAACTCTTAAAGGAGCTCTGGTAGCGTAGTGGTTACGAATCAGGCTGTGAACTGCAAGGTCAGCAGTTCAAAACTACCAGCCGCTCCGCGGGAGAAAGATGAGGCTTTCTGCCCCCGTAAAGATTTACAGCCTCGGAAACCCTGTTCAGGGTCGCTATGGGTCGGAACCGACTCTACGGTACTTAACAACAACAACATGTCACTGATATTTTAAATGCCAGCAAGATCACCTATGACGGACAGGTTTCAGCCGAGCCTGTAGACTAAGTAAGACTAGGAAGAAGGTGACGTAGGCTACTTTTGAAAGTTTAGCCACTGAAAACGTTATGAATAGCAGTGGACCACTACCAAATAGCACAAAGAATATGGAAACCTGATGAATAGCCTCAGAATATTTTCAGATATACTGCTAGAAAATGAGCCCCTTAGGTTGGAATACGTTCAAAATACAACTGGGGAAGAGCTACCTCCTCAAAGTAGAGTTGACCATGAAAACACTAATGGAGGAAAGCCTTAGGGACCTTCATTTGCTGACGAAGCACAATTCAAGATGAGGAGAAACAGCTGTAAACATCCACTAATAATTGGAACATGGAGTGTATGAAGTATGAATCTAGGAAAATTGCCAAGTGTCAAAAATGAAATACATAAACATCCACACCAGGATGCTACTAGATACCCCTTACAAGTGGAGTCATACAATAGTTGTCCTGGTGAGACTAACTTAGTTCACTCCGCATGATGTTTTAAAGGTTCATGCATGTTGCAACATTTACTAGGGCTTTCAACACAATCTTTTGGTGGTATTGTAGTCTAAGACAGCTAACAACAAGGTCAGTGGTTCAAACCTACTAGCTGCTCTGCAGGAGAAAGAGGAGGTTGTCTGTTACCATAAAGATTTGCAGCCTCAGAAATCCTATCCCGAGTGGCTGAGTCAGAATCAACTTGACAGCAGTGGGTTTTGTTGTTGCTATCTGTGAATAGTTTTTCCTTCACCTAGAACATTCTCCTTGAGAAAAATTTTGATAATTTGTTTCATCTCATTACATTCCCAGTGATATTTAACATCCCAGGGAAGTCTTAGGAGCTTAGAAATGGTACCATAAAAAGTTAACAGCCTGGCTTGTCCTCTAACCCAGCTCTAGGACATAGACACACACACACACACACACATCCACACAGTACGTAAACAGGTCATGACTTTGCCAGCAGGATACAAACACGGTTTCACATGGCTTTGTTTCCGGTCCTTTTTTTTATTGTAATGTAAGGGCCCACCTGGTTAGTTGTTTTTTTTTTGTTTTGTTTTGTTTTTTAACCTGTTTAGGGGTTTCTGAATGTCTGCTGATTAGACTAGAGAAGTCCCTTGGCCACTAAATGAGATGATACGAGTCTGAGTCCATCCAGAGGCTCCTCACAAGAAAGGCCTGGTGATCTCCCTTCTGAAAGGTCACAGCCAAGAAAAGCCTATGGAGCTGGTTTGCTCTGCAGCACATGGCTTTGTCATGAATTGGAATTGACTTGACAGCAACTGTTTTGTTTTGTTTGTTTGTTTTGGTTTAAAGGAAAGACCAGCAGAAATGTGGTCAGCTGACTTACAAGCCATGTGTCTTATCATTTATTCATTTTTTCTTGTTTTAATAAAACTGAGCCAATATTATTATT
>NW_006408524.1:25690014-25751496 GCF_000296735.1 Chrysochloris asiatica
TAATGTGAGAATAATCAGCGTCACCTTGTATGGTCAAAGAAATTCCGTGAGGCATATATAAGAAGGTCCTGAGCATGTTGTTAAGCACTGTTGAGTTGGTTCCCACTCATAGTGACCCTGTGTAGTGTTTCGGAGGAGAGGCTGGCGGGTTTGAACAGCTGACCCAGCTGTTCAACTGTTCAACCCGACCTTGCAGTCAGGCATTATCCTGCAATGCCACACCAGGACTCCAGTACTGAGCATACACTGTCATTATTCATAAATGGTCATCATGATAAGCAGAGTGGCATTTCCTAAGCAACTGCTTGGTGTCTCTCTCCATGCCTTTTGCTTCCCTGTGTCACCTTGGTAAGCCTTCACAACCTCAAAGGGTAAGCATTGTCTGCCCCAGTGTACAAATGAGGGAACTGAGGCTTAGGGGATCAGACTGCTAGTCCCCGTCCTTAAGTGTTGGAATTCTAACCCGTTTGCTCTGATTTCAAGATCTTGCTCTTTCTACCATCCCCACTACACAAGAGGCTTGGAAAGTAACACTTCGCCCTGAGAGCTCAAGGTCTGTGGGCAGTGATCTGGGCTGGCTGGCTCTGCTCTGGGCTTTTGTGGTTCCCTGGAGCCATTTGTTGGGCAGGCAGGATGTGAGGTGTAGGGAGCTCCTGCAAACAGCCTGGCTTATCTGCTCTGGAGCAGAGCCTTCCTGACTCAGGTCCTGTGAGTCGACTTAGCACAATGGCGGTGACCACAATAAAGTCACTGGCTCTGTCCAGGAACCTGTCCCCAGGCCATGAGCCTGAGAGGAAACAGGATGGGGGCTTTGGTTTCTATTTCAGAGGTTAGAGATGGAGGAGTCAGCCAGCCCCCAGCTTCCCATGGAGGCCTATCTAGTCAGTGCAGCCTTCTCTGTACTCTGGTGGTCCTCCACTACTTCCAGAACTAAAAATGATTTCCATTTTCCTTTTTCGTACCTGACTCATTCTTGAGTACAAATGGCAGTTCTAGGGATCCTGTGCACTCTTGGATTTTGCCACTTATATAAGTGGTCACTTGCCAGGGAGGCAACCTGGAAGCGATCTCCCCTTTTGGTGTCTCATGTCCAGAGTTTCTTCTGGGGAGTCACCCTTACCCCGTCTCAGCCCTTGAGCTTTGATTGGCTGTTCCCACTCCCAGATACAAGGTTGCAGCCTGTGATGTAGCCCAGTCAAGAAACCTTAGCTAGGCCTGACCCAAAACACGTTTGAATTGCTTACCATCTCTGGAGGAAATTAGAACATTGTCATCCATATTTACATACCTCCTGGCATTCCAATGACTCCTCTTGGAGTGCATACTTCCCTAGAGTCATTTTTACCCTAGAGTCCTGTCTAAGGGTGACTAAGGAGCTCTGGAAGCACAGTGGTTACCAATCGGGCTGTGAACCGCAAGGTCAGCAGTTCGAAACTACCAGCTGCTCTGCGGGAGACAGATGAGGCTTTCTGCTCCCATAAAAATTTACAGCCTCGGAAACCCTGTAGAGGGTCACTATGAGTCGGAACCGACTCCACGGCACATCACAACAACAACAAAGGGTGACTAAGAGCTACAGTCCTTGGGACTCCACCAGTCTCAATTCAACCAGTAAGCCTGGTCTTTTGGATGATTTTGAGTTTTGTGTCATATTTTTATCCCACCTTCTAACGTGATTCCTTTTAGAGTTAACCAGTAGTGGTTGGTGGCCCTATCTAACTCTTCTAGTCTCAGGGTCATGGAGGATGAAGTTCACATGGTCCATTAGTCCACAGGACTGCTGACGCTTTCTTCCACTCATCTATGCTAATAGATGATTGCTCACAAACTTTTAATTCCCCAGTTGGTATCCACCAAAGTAGGATATAGAACACTGTCTTTGTGAGCTATGTTATGCCAATTGACCTTGGTGTCCCCTGAGACTGTGATCCTAAGCCCCCAGGCCCAGCAACTCATTCCCTCAAAGTGTTTGGCTATGGCTAAGAAGTTTTCATAACTTTGCTTCCTCTATATTCATGGATATATTGGCAGCATAAGTAAATACTTATGTAGAAGTAGCTTCTGTCACATTTATATATATTGGTGGGCATAGTCCCATTCTCCTGTATGTCTGTCTATGCATAACTCATAAATTATTATTGCAGGACTGTATATATAATATTATTTACATCTGTTTTGCCAAGATCCATAATCAACACTCATAGAAGCAGCAGTCAAGAAATCAAATGATGTATTACATTAAGCAAATCTGTGGCACAAGACCTCTTTAAAATAATCAAGAGCAAGCACATCAGTTTGAGGACTAAGGTCCACCATTTTCAGTGGTCTCATATGCATGTGAAAGTTGGACAATGAATAAGGGAGACCATAGAAGAAAGTATGTATTTGAATTAAGATGTTGAAGAAGAATATTGAAAGTGCCATGGACTGCCAGAAAAACAAACCAATCTGTGTTGGAAGAAGTACAGCCAGAAAGCTCCTTAGAAGCCAGGATGGTAAGACTTCATCTCTCACACTCAGACATGTTATCAGGAGGGATCAGTCCCTGGAAAAGAACATCATGCTTGGTAAAGTGGAGCGTCAGTGAAAAAGAGGAAGACCCCAACAAAATGGATTGGCATAGTGCCAGCAGCAATAGGCTCCATTGTACCAACAATTGTGAGGATGGCGCGGGACTGAGCAGTGTTTTAGTCTGTTGTACATAGGCTTGCTATGAGTTGTAACTGACTTGTTAGCACCTAACAACATCTCTATTGCTTTAACTCTTGTGATGGTGATGGTGTGTTGTTGAGTTGGTTCCAACTCATAGCGACCCAGCATAGGGTTTTTGAGGCTGTAACTCTAGACGAACAGAAAGCCTCCTCTTTCTCCTGCGGAACAACTGGTAGTTTTGAACTGCTGACCGACCTTGTGGTTAATAGCCTGACTCGTAACCGCTAGGCTGCCAGAGCTCTTGTATAAACTTTGTAATATGCTGACTATCTTCCTTTACCTTTATCATTTTTTTCTAACCTCCTTATTGTATATTTCCTTCCCCTTCATCCAAGTTAACATGTGACCATCCTTTACTTAGTGATTTCCCCTTTCTTACTCTCCCATCCCTGGTAACTGTCAAATTTTTCCCTTTTATATGAAAACCTTTTCTTCTTGTTGTTTTTTTAAAATAATAGTGGTCTCACATAATATTTGTCTTTTGGGGGTTGACTTATTTCACTTAACATATGTCCTTCAGTTCTTCCATGTTACGTGGTGTTTTGCAGATTTGTTATTATTCTTCAACATTGTGTAATAGTCCACTGTGTGCAGGTACTATAGTTTGTTTATCCATTCTTCCACTGATGGATATTTAGGCTGTTTCTATCTTTTTTGCTATTAGGAACAGTACTGTGATAAACACGGACATGGCATTTATTCATGTTGTCACCTTATTTCTTTAGGATATATACCTAGTAATAGGATTGCTAACCCATATGGTATTTCTATTTCCAACTTTTTCAGGAAGTGCCATATTATTTTCCACACTGGTTGTATCATTTTACAATCCCGCCACAGTTCTGCTATTCCTTTCAAGGCCAAATGATTTCCTGTTTGAGCCTTCTGACGAGACCATGCATTTTTAGTCATGGAAAGCATTATGAATAACATGTAAGAAAGGTGAGGTTTTCTTGAGCAAAATGAATTTTGATACAGTTAGTGGGACAAATTTATCCTGAAGGATCTCTGGTGCTGGGGTTGGTGGGATGAGGCCCATTTATTCAGATTCATACAGTTATACAGGTCTCCACCAGACGGTGGTACTCACTAGACGTAGGCTAGCAGCACCCCACTAAACCCTAGGAGTGGAAAATGTAGGTGGGCACTATATGTCCCACAGGTCACAAAAGGGCTATACTGACTTGTAAGAGCCAATTGTTCATTTTTGAGGAATTTTTCAAGCTAATTGTTAACCACAGTCTTTATGAAAACATACATAAACTTAGAATTAAATAAATTATGTTTTAAAAGATAAATTTGCTGCTATGGAATCAACTCCAACTCCTAGAGGCCTAAAAGCTGGACATCTTTATTGAAGCAGAGTGCCATGTCTTTATCCCACAGGAGGCTGGTGGGTTCAAACTGCTGCCAACCATTCCTCTACCAAGATTCCTTTTAAATGGCAATGTTGTTGTTGTTAAGTGCCATTAAGTTGGTTCTGACTCATAGCAACCCTGTATAGGTTTCCAAGAAGCAGCTGGAGAGCTTGAACCACTGACCTTGTGGTTAGCCATCCAGTGCTTATCCTACAATGACACAATTTTCACATTCCAGTTCTTTGCTACATAATACTATCATTTTTATACATGAGGCTATTTCTGTGGAAATATTATGTAATGGGTGTGTTACTAACATCTCTTCCCAACTCTCCATTCAATATCACACTTTGTTGTTGATGTTGTTGTTGGTGCCCCAGAGTCGGTCTGACTCATAGTAACCCTACACACAATAGATTGAAACATTGCCCGGACCTGTGCCATCCTCTGGATTATTGTTACATTTGAGCCTGTTATTACTGCCACTGTATCAGTCCATCTTGCTAGGGGTCTTTCTCATCTTCAATGACCCTCCACTTGTCCAAACATAATGTCCTTCTCCAGGAACTGGTCCCTCCTGATAACATGATGAAAGTATGACAGATGAAGTCTACCCATTCTTGCTTCTAAGGATCATTCTGGTTGTACTTCTTCCATGACAGATTTGTTGGCTCTTCTGGCAGTCCATGGCACTTTCAATACTCTTCTCCAACACCACAACTCAAATGCATTAATTCTCCAGTTTTCCTTATTTATTGTCCAGCTTTCACATGCATATGAGGTGATTAAAAACACCATGGCTTGGGTCAGGTGTACGCACCATAGTCTTCAAACTGACATCTCTGCTCTTTAAAACTTGAAAGAGGTCTTTTGCGGCAGATTTGCCTAATGCAATAAGTCTTTTGGTCTCTTGACTGCTGCTTCCATGAACACTGATTGTGGCTCCAAGCAAAGTGAAGTCTTTGACAACTTCAATCTTTTCTCTGATTATCATGATGCTACCGTATGTCATGTTGGTAGCTTGCAATCAGCCGTAGTGGCGGTATTCACACTATGGAAATTGGTAAACCGGGTTTTTTTTTCCCTTTGGAGTTGTTAAATAGTTACCAGCACACCACTGCTTAAGCTACCGAGATTTGGAGGTTTATCTGTTAAAATATCAAATACTCCCTAACACAATGACTTTCTGCTTTAAGAAAAGAAAAGGAAGATGGCAGAGCCGGTTTAATACTTCTTGGCTAAATGCAGTGCAGCAGACAGTAAAATCAGGCAGCATGCCCACTCCAGTAGCCCCAAGCCTGGCAAATGAAGAACCACTCCAGATGCTCAATATGCCCAAGCTTGTGGCATTGGCTTCTTGACACCCCTTCGAATCCTCAGAGCCTGAGATTATTAGAACAGAGGCAGGGCAGTTGTCATTGCCTGCTTGTGAAGGCACTTGGTGGCAAGTATAAAGAAGAGGAAATGGGCACATGGATGCTGAGTTGCAACCCACAGCTCTGGCTAAAGAATTGTCAAGTGGAGACACTCTTGGTCCTGGCCCGAAATGCTTTATGGAAGAAAATGTCTCCATTTTCCAGCTTCATCAAAAGCTTAGCTTTTGAAGTCAGACAAAGTGCAACAGTAGAGAACAGTAAATCCCCTGGGACACTCTACATCTTGTTGTTGTGAAGTGCCATCGAGTCTGTTCCGACCCATAGCAACCCTGTATAGGGTTTCCGAGGAGCAGTTAGTGAGCTTGAACCACCGACCTTGCAGTTCAAATAGCTTTGAAGTCTGGCGCATTAACCCACAGCACCACACCAGGATACTTCTTGACACCTAGAACTCAGCTTATCATAACCCTGAGGTCGGTGAAATATCAGTGGCACACAAAATAAAGGACATTATCCATAAGATCAGTGCCCTACTTAAAAACCATCAACATGAAACTGAAAGCTCAGCAGTTACTCACAGATGAGAAGATAAGGGGACAGGGAAACTAGAATACTGGAAAGGGAACAAACTGAACACAATTAAAGAGAATTATGAGGTGGTACAGGAGCAGCACTGAACTGTGAACCACAAGGTCGGAAGTTCAAACCCACCAGCTGCTCCTTGGAAACACTATGCAGTGTGCTATGAGTTGGAACCAATTCAATGGCACTTAACAACAATAACAAAATGATAAATGCAATTAATGTCACCAAACAATTTGTATGGGAATTGTCAAATGAAAACCTAATTTGCTGTGTAAATTTTCACCAAAAACTCAATAAAATATTATTTTGGGGAAAAAAGTGTATTTTGGCACCAGTCCCTAGAGCGAACCAATGCAGAGCAGAGACTTGAGAGGGTGGGAAGCTGGTGGCCAAGTCCGGCCCTAGGATGCAGGTGTGAGGCCAGCTGGCGTTGGGCTAGACCCTGATCGACTGTGTTTAGAATTCACCAGGTTTGCACAGAGCAAAATTATCCCAATAATTATCCTTTGTGGAAGCCATAATATTTCACTTAGAGGAAGGCAGTCAGATCTTTGGGCAGCTCAGCCCTCCTCGGCAGGATATAAACTGCTGAAGTGGACCCCAGAGTGCAGGACCATTTGCGAGAGGCAGCACACAATTCGCAGGACATTTCAAAGCAGACATCGAATGAACTAATTCTGCTAATAGAGTATTTGATTTAATGGCACATTAAAGGGGAAAGGGGAGCTCGGCACACATCCTTCAGCTCAGCTGCTGATTGGATACTGGAGACATCGTAAGTGAAGGAGCCAAATTCCCTTCTGCCTTCACTGGAGACAGGGAGAACAGCGGAGCACACATGGGTCATTTTGCAAGTTGGATTTTGGCTCAGGAGCGTGGAGCAGGAATCTTCAGGTTAATACAGTTCTCCTGCACAGAGGTTACAATGACTGGCTGAGACTCTGACCCACGAAGGGATGATGAGATTTTTTCTCTTTTTGTCAAAAAAAATAAATACAATAAAGGCTGCTAAGTCATGCCAGAAATAGTTGTTAGTCTTTTGCCCTTTTTCATTTTTGAGCATTTCTGTCAAGTCAGAGTCTGTGCTGGGCTCTTCACATGCATTCATCATGTCCACCCTCCCCATAACCCGGGAGGGGGGTGACTGTCATCTTATTTTACAGATGGAGAGGTTAAGTAAATTTTCCAAGGTCACACAGCTAGCGAGCAAGGCAGGGATTTAAACCCAGGTTTCTCTGACCCTAGAGCCTGGGTCCTTAATTTATCTTACAAAGAACTTTTCTTTCAGCTGGAAGGCAGAGTATCATGGGACTCATCAAACACCACTGTCCCCAAAAAACTCCAGAATAAAACCATGAAGTTTTCCAAAAAAATACATTTTTAGAGAAAATCTTTAAAATGTTTAATTAGAAATCATTTTAATTTGAACATATGTATGTATGTTATTGTTAGGTGCCACCAAGTCCGTTCTGACTCATTGTGACCCTATCCACAACAGAACCAAACAAAACCCGGTCCTCACAATCATTGTGATGCTTGAGCCCATTGATGGTACTACTGTGCCAGTCTATCTTCTTTTTCACTGACCCTCCACTTTACCAAGCATGATGTCTTCCTCCAGGGACTGGTACCTCCTGACAGTATGTCCGAAATATGAGAGACAAAGTCTTGTCATCCTGGCTTCTAAGGAGTATTCTGGCTGTACTTCTTGCAACATAGATTTGTTTGTTCTTCTGGTAGTCTATGGTACTTTTAATATTCTTCTCCAACCCCATAACTCAAATGCATCAATTCTACAGTCTTCCATATTCACTGTTCAACTTTCACGTGTGTACGAAGTTGTTGAAAATACTGTGGCTTGGGTCAGGTGCACCTTAGTCCTCAAATTGACATCTGTGCTCTTGAACATTTTAAAGGGGTCTTGTGCAGCAGACTTGCTTAATGCAAAAAGTCCATTGATTTCTTGACTACTGCTTCCATGAGTGTTGATGGTGGACCTAGGCAAAATGAAGTCTTGGACAACTTCAATCTTTTCCCCATTTATCATGATATTACTTATTAGCCCAGTGGTGATGATTTTTGTTTTCTTTACATTGAGGAGCAACCCATACTGAAGGCTGTGGTCTTTGATCTTCATCAGTCAATAAACTAAGTTCTCTTTGCTCTCAGCAAGCAAGTTTGTATCATCTGCATATCACAGGCTGTTAATGAGTCTTGCTCTAATCCTGATACTACAGTCTTCTTCATATAATCCAACTTCTCAGATTATTTGCTCACCATACAGATTGAATAAGTACGATGAAAGACTATAATCCCGGCACACATTTTCCCTGATTTTAAACCATTAAGTATCCCCTTGTTCTCTTCCAACTCCACGTCTTTGCACTATAATACTTGACTTTGTCTTCATGATGTGACCCTTGAAATTTTCAGTTCAGCTCTTTTATCTCCTAATGTCCTCCATTTGCTTTAGCATCTCTACACTGGAAAGCAAGATTATGAGTCTCCTCTGACTTCCATTTAGGTCTTTTCCTACTTTCTTGTCTTCTTAATGACTTTTTGCTTTCTTCCTGTATGATGCTCTTGATGTCATCCCACATTCTTATAGTTTGCAGGCATTAGTGTCTAATGCATCAAATCTCTTCTTGAGATGGTCTCTAAATTCAAGTGGGATATTTTGAGGTCATATTTTGGCTTTTGTGGACTTGTTTTAATTTTCTTCAGCTTCAGCCTGGACCAGCATATGAGCAATTGATGGTCTGTTCCACTCCTGGCCTTGTCTGCCTGGTGAAATTAAGTTTTTCCACCATCTCTTTCCACAGATGTAGTCAATTTTATTTCTGTGAATTACATCTGGTGAGGTCCATGTGCATAGTCATCTTTTTGTTGTTTTAAAAAGGAATTTGCAATGAATAAATCACTGGTCTTGCAAAATTCTAGCTTGCAATCTCCAACATCATTTCTCTCACCAAGACCATATTTTCCAACCTCTGATCCTTCCTCTTTTTTTCCAACCTTTGCATTCCAATCACCAATAATTATCAACACATCTTGATTACATGTTTGATCAATTTCAGACTAAAGAAGTTGGTAGAACAACCTTGGAACAACAGGGCTCTGGGATACAGGGATTGAGACATGGTTGTAATGGGGAAAAGGAGGGAAATAATGTTAAGATGCTTGGCTGTCTTTTGAATCTTGGTTTCCCTGACATACCATTATAAAATAGAAACTTGATGGGGAGAGAAAGGAAGAGCCTGAAATGTCACCATAGAAAGCTTGCAAATCCGTCTTCTGCCTATAACTGATTGGAATACCTAAAATGGGGCTACAATGTGCCCTTTGAAGGATGCTTCCTGCGGAGCCTCTGCATTACATAAGACCATAGGTGGAATCCTAAACAGCATCCAGAATCTTCAGAGGTGGGAAATTTCCACTCAAAAGGATAAGCAGACCAGCCTGGAGCAGCTAGAAGAACAGAAGATACTTCTTGAGAGAAAGACTGACAGGAAAAATACAAAACAATAACGGCAGTACGACTGACTACTACAAGAACAAGCAAGCTGCTCACCCAGGAGACATCAAGGCAAGTGGTCAGGTCCCCTCAGAGCAAACCCCCTTCCAAGACTAAGACTCAATCGGGATATATATATGCTCTGATTGGTGACCACGTTCATTACTGATAAGGGAAAAACAGCAATGAAACTGTGAGCTAAGCCCTACAACGTTCAATAGACTCCTGTGGACCGAGGTGGAGATCTGGTTGGCCAGCAGTGTGGCAAGACCTGGGGTCTCCTGGGTCCAGAGTCAGTGACATAGCCACAGAGGACTAGAGTGGAGAGTGAAGCATCCAGCTGATAAGAAGAGAGGGCATATGCACAAGAACACCCACACTTGCAGATAATACCCACTTGATCTGGCTTCAACGACTGGATGATCAGAACTCAACTAGAAGAAGAAAGAAGGGGAAGAAAAAAGAGTAATCTGATACAATTTGATGAACTTGACCTACACCTATGGATGCAGTAGCTCAAAAGAGGGAACAAATCTTTACAGCAAGGACCATTTCCACTCCCTCCATACACAGAGTAGACAGGGATGGGCAACTTTGACATTGACTACCCAAAATGGGAGTGCTACAAAGACAAGAAGTGACTGGCTTACAAGCTTTCAAGAGAGAACCTAGATCCAGAGGGTGTGGAGGAAGGTAGAATCTCCACTGAGTAGTATCCAATATATCTAAGTGGTGCTAATTAAAGGAAATGCGTATAGGTCTCTTATGATATAATAATGAATAATTGTTATCAGGACTGATTGTGAGGGTTGAAGATGTAAAGGTAGACATTTTGTAGCAAGGAGGAGAGAGATTAACTTTTCAGTCTAGGAGCAGAGGTCCCCGGGACCATCAAGGGAGAAGAGCGGAGAGTGGGACCCCACCCAGAGAAGCAGTGATGCCAGAGATGGAGGCAGAGATGATGATGTGGAGAGATGGAGTGGCTGGGGATGCTAGACCCAGAGATGGAAAGGGTTTGTGTACTGACAACTGGGGGGAGGGTAGCAAGCTTGCAGGGTATACCCTTTGGTTGGTTGATGATGCATGGAGGAGATTGTAACCATAGCCATGAAATGATATACGATAGGATGAATGTAAAACTAATGTTCTCCCATATAAACTATCACATAATTCACAATAAAACATTAAAAAAAAAAAAGAAGAAGTTGGTAGAACTCTCCAATTTTATTGCCACTGGATTTAGTGGTTGGTGCGTAAATTTGAATGATAATGGTATTATTTGGTCGTCCTTGTAGGCGTATTGATATTATCCTGTCAAAGACAACATTGTACTTCAAGATGGATCTTGAAATATTCTTTTTGATGATGAATGTGACGCCATTCCTAATCAATTTGTTGTTCCCGGCATAGTAAACCATATGATTGTCAGATTCAAAATTGTCAATACTGGACCATTTCAGCTCACTAATGTCTAGGATGCTGATCTTTATATGTTCCATTTCATTTTTGACAACTTCTAATTTTCATAGATTCATATTTCGTACATTCCATATTCTGATATGAATGTTTGCAGCTGTTCCTCCTCATTTGAGCTATGCCCTATCAGCAAAGAAGGACCTGAAAGCTTTACTCCATTCATGTTGTCATGGTTACCTCTACTCTGAGGAAGCAGCTCTTCCCCAATCACATTTTGAAAGACTTCCAACCTGAGGGCTCATCTTTCAGCACTATATCTGACAATATAATGTTTCTATATTCAATATTCTGGTGCTATCTGATAGTGTTCCAATGGTATTCATAAGGTTTTCAGTAGCTAAACATTCAGAAGTAGCCTGCCTTGTCGTCTTGCTAGTCTGTCTTAGTCTGGAAGCTCAGCTGATACCTGTCCACCATAGTGTTTAAATATTTAAATCCCCTGCTGTTACTTAAAATACCAGTGGCATAGATTTCAGAATCACAGTGACATGCACACCCCCATAGTATTTAATATATGTATATATGTAAATTGTTGCTAAGTGTTGTTAGCAACCCTGTGCAGGGTTTCCAAAGCTTTTTAAGTGTTTGTAGGAACAGAATGCCTCATCTTTCTCCCATGGAGCTGCTGTTGGACTTGAACTTCAGACCCTGTGGTTCCAAGTCCAGTGTTTATCGTATAGAGCCACTGCATTCCCTTTTTGGATGTATACATACACTGCATTAAACATATATATACTGTTGGTGTTAAGTGCTGTTGAGTCAGTTCTGACTCATAGCAACCCTGTATAGGGTTTCCGAGGTGCGGCTGGTAGGAAAAAAGGTTTGTGGGAAAATGGAATTAAAACAATAATGCAATTTTTCTATAAACTTTATGATGCTTCCTCATACCTGCCTTGTAGTATTTTGAGGAGAATATAATACGCATACACATACATGGAATTCTGCTGTGGGCTAATGCATTGGACTGCAAAGTCAGTTTGAACTGCAAGGTTGGCAGTCCAAGCTCACCAGTCACTCCTTGGAAAACCTATACAGGGTCTCTATGGGTCAGAACTGACTCGACGGCACTTAACAACAACATTAACAACCTATATATACAATCTACTGTCATTGAATTCATTCTGACTCATGGAGACCCCACTTGTTCAGAGCAGTAGGGTTGTACAGGGATTTTTGGTTGTCATGTTTATAGACGTAGACCATCAGACCTTTCTTCCATGATGTGGTGGGTGGGTTCTAATCATCAACTGTTGATCCCAAGCTGTTTGCGTCACCCAGCAACCAACATATATGTACACATGTATATATGTGTGGGGGTATGAATTGGGGGGAGGGTGTGTGTGAAAAAGCCAACTCTGAACTACAATTGAAAAAGGTACGGAATTGAAGGATTGGTTGTACTTGTTCTTGATTGCCCATAGCCCTCCTCCTCTGTGTTTTCCACTCAGCTGCTGGTATGGTCTTTGTGAAACTGAAATCTGATCTGGTCAGTTCCTTCAAAGGACTTTCCTGAAAAATATAGGGGGACATCCCCAATATGGTGTACCTCGCCCTTTAGCATCTGATCCATCTGCTCACCCCTGCTACAGACTGGCCACAGTAAAGGACTTTCTAGGAATTTTCCAGGAATTTGCACTGTTTGGGTGGACAGTTGAACTCAGCTCAGTGTTAGCTTTGGAAAGTCATTGTGGATGTTCTCACCCTCATGCCACACCAGACGGCCTGCTTCCCGCTGGTCTATCAGAAGACTGGATTTACTAGTACCATGGGACTTGTCACATGTTGTCATCCCAGGCTATAAGGACAGGGACCGTGTTCCTTGCACCATGGCATGCTCAGGTCCTGGCACAACAATTCAACCTGAAATTCTGATTAAATCGGCCAGTGGTGGGGTAGGTTGACAATTTGAGATCTAATTGAGATTTGCTGACCAACTGCTTGGATTGATGGATGGGTGAACTAATGAATAAATGAATGAATGAACAAACATGCTGAGGTACAGTACCTCAAGACTCAAGCCAGCCTCCAACTTCCCAGGACCCTTATAACTGGCTCTGCCCCGAAGTACTTAGACTTTGTCTAGCAAGGCTACTTGGTCAACATCAAGTTGTTGTTGTTGTTAAGTGCTGTCAAGTTGGTTCTGACACATAGAGACCCTGCACAGGGTTTCCGAGGCTGTAAATCTTTAGTGGGCAGAAAGCCTCATCTTTCTCTGGCAGAACAGCTGGTAGTTTCGAACTGCTGACCTTGCGGTTCACAACCCGATTTGTAACCACTATGCTACCAGTTGTTTTTGTTGTTGTGAAGTGCCGTTGAGTTGGTTCTGACCCATAGCAACCCTGTATAGGGATCTCAAGGGGCAGCTGGTGAGCTTGAACTGCCAACCTTGCAGTTCAAACAGCTTTGCAGTCTGGCGCATTAATCCACAGTGCCACACCAAGACTCCATTACGCTACCAGAGCTCCTGGCAAATTCAGGCCCAGAATGTTCACTGACTCCTTTTTTTTTTATTATTATTTTAACTTCATAGAACACAAAGGAACTTCTGCTTGCCCTAGTTTGCAATGAGAACAATGATTTCTGCCACAAAAAGGAGTCTATAAAAGGCTATCCGGAGTGGAATGGCAGATGCTGTGAATTTACCAATTCTGAATCAAAAGCTGCCCCTCCTCCTTGATCATGGCAAGCAGGTGCTCATCTCACGTTCTCTGCTTTGGAGCCAACTAAGAATGTCAGAACCCCTTATGACTGGAAGTGGGACAACCACCACCCCTTACCACTGGTAACACCCCCATGCGTTAAAGGGTACAGCAGCCTAACACAGACTGCATCCCAGACAGAAGCTTCCTCCTCTTTCCCTGCCAGGCTCATCTCTGAGGTCATGGTGGAGCAAACAAAGCAAAGAACAAAACACAGCAGAATCTGGACAACCACTTGGTGAAACGACCCAGCCCTGCTCTGCTGTTGCTGAGAGCTACGGGTTCAGAGAGATCTCTTACTAAACCAGCTCGCCTTTGTCCTTATTCTGAGGAAGGAAAACGTCAGAAGTCCTAGAGAGTTAGCTCTTGAAGCCCAGTTTCACAGGCTATAAAATAGCTGGTGATCTCTTGCATTTGAAAAATCACAGATGCAAGTTCTGCCTTCCAGCACCAGGCAGGAGAAATGAGACAAACAAGCCTTTAAAATAAATCTGACTCTTTCACAGCTCCAGATAGCCGACAAGTGTTCGTCCATCTGCCGCGAGCATCCACACTGTGAATTCATTGATTTGATAATACTCGTGCATAATTGATTGAGGATTAAACTGGCTTCTTCACTTGCCTCCATGTTTGCTGTCTGATATTTTCTCAGCACTGTTCTTTCCACTTTATGTGTGACACGGAAGGAGAAACCAAAGATTTTTCTGGCATTTTATATTGGAATGACGCATAGATGACTGGCTTCTCTGAGACTTTTTGAATTCTTGAATGGCAGGGACTGTTAGCTGAGTGCTTGCTCCCACTGATATATTTCACACATCTTCTCAAGTACTGTATGCATCCTCTCCACCCTGACTCTCCTATGATAGCTATGTTGCTGCTGTGAGCCATGGAGTTGCTTCTGACTCATAGAGACCCTGTGTGTTAGGGTTTCCAAGGCTGCAAATCTTTACAGAAGCAGAAAGCCTCATCTTTCTCTCACAGAGCAGCTGGTAAATTCAAACTGCTGACCTTGCTGTTAGCAGTCAGTCCAATGCATAACCCACTACGCTACCAGGGCTCCTTAGATAACGAAAAATTGCTAAGTTGTGTTAATATACCTGAAGTCTCTCCCCAGAAAAAGGGAGCCAAGCAAGCAAGCACAGACAGACATAGAACAACGAGAACTGCAGAATTGTCATATGAGGTATTAGCCTAAGGAATAATACTCATCTTTCTACTCTTGACAACCACAACAAGCCACCCGCCTCTCTGTACTTGTGACTCTCAGATGTCCCTGCCATTTCATTAGATGGAATCAAAACAGCTGTGAGTATTGCTGCTTTGTTTCATGGCGCAAAGTCCTTACAACTGACTTTACAAACAGCTAGTAGCTAGCAAGTGCGGCTGAAATGGGGGAAAATATGGGAGTGGGTGAGGATGGGAGCTCGACAAGAATGCCTTGGCTAAGTGAAGATGACCCAGGATACATCAATCCTGTGGCCACTTGCATTTATTATTAGTTTAAGCTGAATCATAGGACGAGTTGAGTACAGTGTTTAGAAAGCATGTTCCTGGAGTCCCTGTGGGGTGCAGATGGATAATGCATTCAGCTGCTAGTCAAATGATTAGAGGTTCAAGTCCATCCAGGGATCCCTTGGAAGAAAGGTCTATCTACTTACAAAAAACCAGTCATTGAAAACCTTATAGAGCACAGTTCTACCTGAACAAACATGTAGTCTCCACGACTTGGAATAGACTCACCGACAACTGTTTAAATACATACCTAGTGTTTAACAGACACTAAGATTCAGTCCTGCTGTGGCATTGTAGGATAAGCACTAGGCCATAAGGTTGGTTTGAACTGCAAGATCAGCCATTCAAATCCACCAGCTGCTCCTCAGAAACCCTATATAGGATTGCTATGGGTTGGAACCAACTCTCTAGCACTTAACAACAAGATTCAGTTCAGCCTAAGATATAACACTATCTGGCCACTCCTAAAGCCAGAAGGCTAGGCAGTGTAATACTTCCAGTTCTCCTTTAGATCCTACCACACTCAGTCTCCAGCCCTGGCAGAGAAGAAACCCCCACAAACACAAGGATTGGTTTTGAAACCTTGGGGAGGCACACCACCCGGACAGCATGGCCAAGACAGCGCGACTCGAGGATTAAGTCAGGGATTGTTAAGGAAGACAGACTCCCATAGGGTTTCCAAGACTGTAGTCTCTACAGAAGCAGACCTCTTTCTCCTGTGGAGTGACTGGTGTGTTCAAACCACTGCCCTTTGGTTAAATGCTTACTTGAATTTCAGTTTACTCATTTGTAAAATGTAGCAGATCATATTCGTGCCCTGTTCTTACCCTGAACCTTGTCACTTCCAATTGCATTCTTTGCTTTAAGACTTTTTCAGGCTGCCAGAGACCACTATGCCTACCTGTCTGTTGTTGGTGTTGGTGTTAGGTGCCATTGAGTTGGTACTGACTCACAGCAACCTTTTGCACAACAAAACAAAAAACTGCCCGGTCCTGCTCCAACCTCAGAATTGTTACTACACCTGAGACCATTGTCACTGTGCCAATCTATCTCATTGGGGGTCTTTCTCTTTTTCTCTGACCCTCCACTTTGTTGTTGTTGTTAAGTGCCATCGAGTCGGGTCCGACCCGTAGCGACCCTGTACAGGGTTTCCGAGGGTGTAAATCTTTACGGGAGTAGAAAGCCTCATCTTTCTCCCGCGGAGCGACTGGTAGTTTCGAACCGCTGACCTTAAGGTTCGCAGCCCGATTCGTAACCACTACGCTACCAGAGCTCCTTGACCCTCCACTTTAGCAAGCATGATATCCTTCTCCAGGGACTGACCCCTCCTAATAATATATCCAAAGCGTGAGAGATGAAGTCTCACTAACCTGGCTTATACGGAGCATTCTGGCTGTACTCCCATCACAGATTGGTTTGTTCTATTGGAAATCTACGGCACTTTTAGTATTCTCCTCCAACACCATAACTCGAATGCATCAATTCTTCTACGTTCTTTATTCACTATCCAACTTTCACATGCATATGAGATTGTTGAAAACACTCATGTGGTTTGGGTCAGGCACACCTTAGTCCTCAAATTGACAGCTTTGCTTTTCAAATCTTTAAAGAGGTCTTATGCAACATGGTTTTGTTTTCCTGACTGCTGCTTCCATGCGTGTTGATTGTTGATCTAAGCAGAATGAAGTTTTTGATGACTTCAATCTTTTATCCATTTATCTTGATGCTATTTATTGACCCTGTGATGAGGATTTTTGTTTTCTTTGCAATGAGGTACAACCCTTACTGAAGGCTGTGGTCGTTGTTTTTCCTTGGTAAGTATTTTAAGTCCTCTTCACTTTCAGCAAACAAGCTTATATCATCTGCATATCACAGATTGTTAATGAATCTTTTTCCAGTCCTAATAACATTTTCTTCTTGGAGTCTTTGGGTGATATACAGTCTGAATAAGTATGGTGAAAAAATACAACCCTGGCACACAACTTTTCTAATTTTAAACCATTCGGTGTTCCCTTGTTCTGTTCCAACAACTGCCTCTTGGTCTATGTACATGTTCCTCATGAGCACAATTAAGTGTTCAGGAATATGCATATTTTGCAATGTTGTCCATAGATTGTCATGATCCACACAATCAAAAACCTTGACAAAGTCAATAAAGCACAGGTAAACATCTTTCTGGTATTCTCTGCTTTCAACCAAGATCCATCTGACATCAGCAAAGATATCCTCATTCCATGTCCTTTTCTGAATCTGGCTTGAACTTCTAGTTTCCTGTCAATGTACTGTTGCAGACATTTTAAAAATTATCTTTAGCAGAAGTTTACTTGCATGCGATATTAATATATTGTCCAATGATTTCAGTATTCCGTTGGGTTACCTCTCTTTGGAATGGGCACAGATATGTATCTCTTCCAATCAATTGGCCAGGTAGTTTTCTTCCAAATTTCTTGGCATAGATGAATGAATGCCTCCAGTGCCACATCAGTTTGTTGAAAGATTTCAATTTGTATTCCATCAATTGCCGGTGCCTTGTTCTTTGCCAGTACTTCAGTGCACCTTGGACTTCTTCCTTCAGTATCATTGATTCTTGATCATATGCTGCTTCTTGAAATGGTTGAACATCAACCATTTCTTTTTGGTACAGTGACTCTGTGAATTCCTTCCATCCTCTTTTGATGCTTTCTGCATCATACAATATTTTATTCATTATTGTTAAGTGATGTTGAATTGCTTACAACTCATAGTGACTAGTTGGTGAATTTGAACTGTCAACCTTGTGGTTCAAACCGACTTTGGGGTCCAGTGCTTTATCCCACAGCACCACACCAAGACTCCCTTTTGTCCATCGAATCCTTCAATATTGGACATCTAAGCTTGAATGTTTTCTTCAGTTCCCTCAGCTTAAAAATACTGAGTGAGTTCTTGTGTTTTGGTTTTCTAACTCCATGTCTTTTATTATAATTTTGACTTTGTCTTCTTGAGCTGCCCTTTGAAACTTTCTGTTCTGCTCTTTTATCTCTTGATATCTTCCATTTGCTTTAGCATTTCTATGTTGGAGAGCACATTTCAGAGTCTCTTCTGACACCCATTTTAGTGTTTTCCTTCTTTCTTGTCTTCTTAATGACCTTTTGCTTTCTTCCTGTAGGATGGTGTTCATGTCATCCCACAACTCTCTGGTTCTCGATCATTAGTGTCTAATTTATCCAATCTGTCCTTCAGATGATCTCTAAATTCAGATGGCATTTGTTCAAGGTCTTATTTTGACTCTTGTGGATTTGTTTTACTTTCCTTTAGCTTCAGCCTGAACCAGCATATGAGCAATTGATGGTCTGTTCCACAGTCTGCACTTGGCCTTGTTTTGGCTGATAATTTGGAGCTTTTCTACTGTCTCAATCTACAGATATAGTCGATTTGATTTCTGCATAGTCCATCTGGTGAGGCCCATGTGAATAGTTATCTTTTATGTTGTTTTAAAAAGGTATTTGCAATGAATAAGTCATTGGTCTTGCAAAATTTTATCATGCAATCTCTAGCATCATTTCTATCACCAAGACCATATTTTCCAACTACTGATCTTTGTTTCCAACCTTTGCATTCCAATCACTAGTTATTGTTAATACATGCTGATTGCATGTTAGATCAATTTCAGACAGTAGAAGTTGGTAGAACTCTTCAATTTCATCATCACCTGCTTTAGTTGTTGGTGCATAAATTCGAATAATAGTTGTATTAACCGGTCTTCCTTGTAGGCTTATGGCTATTATCGCATCAGAGATAGTGTTGTACTTCAAGATAGATCTTGGAATGTTATTTTTGATGATGAATGCTATACCACTCCTCTTCAGTTTGTTATTCCCAGCATAGTAGTAAACCATGTGATTGTCAAATACAAATAGCCAATACCAGTCCATTTTAGCTTAATAATGCCTAGGATATCAATCTTTGTGTGATCCATTTCATTTTTGACAACTTTCAATTTTTCTAGATTCACACTTATGTATTCCATGTTCCAATTATTAATGGCTGTTTCTCCTTATTTTGAGTTGTGCCCATCAGCAAATGAAGGTACTGAAAGCTTTTCTCCATTTGTGGTACCATGGTCTTCGAGGAGGCAGCTCTTCCCTAGTCACATTTTGAGTGCCTTCCAACTTGAGGGGCTCATCTTCTGGCACTATACCTGACAATATTCTGGTGCTCTTCATCATGTTTCAATATTCAAAATTCTGGTGCTATTTGACAGTGTTCTACTGCTATTAATAAGGTTTTCAGTGACTAAAACTTTGGAATTATTCTGTCTCTCCTTCGTCCTAGTGTCTTAGTCTGGAAGCTCAGCTAAAACCTGTTCACCATGGGTGGCCCTGCTGGTATTTAAAATACCGGTGGCATAGCTTTCAGAATCACAGCAACATGCAAGCCACAACAGTATGACAAACTGACAGATGAATGGTGGCCTCCTTGCCTGGAAGGCTGGGTACACCAGACAAGTAATGTGCCCCAAACAGAAATAGCTCTCAATCAATAATGATGGGAATTGGTCTATAAATACCTGGATTTGCTTAGTCCTTGGGGTAGGATGAAGCTAAGATACCGGTGCTATATTGACTTACAGATTTCTCTAGCAGGATCAAGCTACAGTTGGTCACATGGTAACTTTCTCCGTTATTAGCTGCTTCCCTTCTTTGTCTCACTTCCCCACTCAGCTTTTGGGGTAATAATTTCAGGAGATGCTTTTTTCTCATTGGTCTTTCAGGAGAAGGGATGCCTTTTTCTCACTGGTATCACCAGAGAGAATGCCTTTTTCTAACTGATCCTCCCAAAAGGGCCATCTTTCTCTAATTGTTCTTTCTAGAGGAGCTGCCTTCTTCTAATTGGTCTTCCCAAGGATGGTGTTTATATGTAACTCAAGTCAATGAGCCCACCGGTCACCAAGCAGGCCCTAAAAACCTACGGATGAGATTTTCCAGTTCTCGTGCATTTGATCTCTCTCCATAGTTGTCCCCAAAGTCCAGTGATGAGTCTTCAAAAGGACTGCAAGCTTCTGCATTCATGTTGTTTGATACTAGAAACATTGTAGGATGATCGTTTTAAAGCTCCATTTCTATTTCATTTCTGAAAGTGGTACACTCAGCCCCACACATTTACACAGTGTGGTAGACCAATACTGCATTCTGATGAAACAACCCACTTGCGGTTCCCACAGTCAGAATAGCACATTTCCAAGGATAGAAGAGCAAGTTTTCCCTCTTAGCCTTATAAGAGGAAAACCCTATACAGGGTCAGTATGGGTTGGAACTGACTCGATGGTGCTTAACAACAATAACAAAAAAGGAGCAGTTACATACCAAGGACTTTGGAGGCAATTGGAGAATTATTGTTGTGAAGTGCCATTGAATTGATTCCAACCCATAGCAACACTGTATAGAGTTTCCAAAGAGTGTCTGGTGAACTTGAACTGATGACCTTGAGGATAAAACTGACTTTGCAGTCAGCACATTAGCCCACAGGGCCACACCAGACTCCAATTAGCACCTATTAATGGGAAGGTTGTCCTAGTATAGTGCTTAGGATAATGTATTGGACCAAAAGGTGGTTTGAATTGCAAGGTCAATAATTCAAACTCAGAAACCCTACCTATACAGGGTCGCTATGAGTAGGAATGACTCAACAGCACTTAAGAATCACAACAACAATGGGAAAATTGAAGTCTAGAGTTGATTAGCACATTAAGTTGGTACCAAAGTATATGGAAGGCAGGTGGGTTAAACTAGGTAGGAGAGTCAGGTAAAGTTCATCTTGAGAAGAAGAAAAAAAAAAAAACATACAAAAAATACAACTCAGAGCCCAAACTCTCATAATAGGGAAGCAGTCACATGAGGCTAACCGCTGATACTGTTATTAATCCCATATTTTAACTCCTGCTTTTGGGTCAGGGCATCTGTGCAATGGCGTGTCTGTGCACCTGCACATCTGGGAGCCACACACAGCTGTACAGCACAGTCAGCCCCCTTTGCATAGCCTGTCATTTTCTAGGCAGAAGTACCAGAGTCACCTCCTGGTAGGGTGCGGTCTCCTCCCTGAGGGTCTATAATCCTAGGAGGTCTGGTTGTTCAGTTATATGTCTCAGGGTAACACTCGTTTAAATTCTTCCCCCTCTCTAATCAGTTCAAAGTCAGACCCACTTCAGGATGGCCAGCACCGTCCTTGGGGAGTACTTAGGATCCTTTTTCTGTTCATCTAAAGGGCTTAAGATTGCTTGCTAGACAGCATCTTATTGGAACCAATGAGGCCTATATAAAGCTTAAGCGATGTCGACGGACGTGCTGTTGGCTTTCCTAGAGTTTCTTCATCTGGTATCTTGGACAGCCCCATAACTTGTCCATAAAAAGGACAACTTCAGAAAATTGCACTCTTTATGACGGCAATTTAGCCTCACATCTGAGTCCTTGGTAGTAAAAGGTATTTAAATGTAAAAGAATGTATTGCTATAAAGTCTACGGGCTCCCCCCGCCCTCCACCCCAGTTTATTTGGATACTCTTGCCAAGCAGAGACCTTGGGGCTGGCTGCTTCATGCCTATTTCGTTTTTCCATTCAATCCATTTTCTCTGAAAAGGAGACATAAGCAGTGAAGCCAATATAGTTTTATTGGATCCAATGCACTGCCACTAAAACAAATATATGTACACTCAGGCCAAAACTCTTTTATTAAAACAAATAGAATTTAATTCAAACCAGCATTCAATACATTTTCTCAAAGCAATGAAATTAAGCGCTACCAGTACTTCTGCCCAAGATGTTTTCCCAATCAAATCCATTTGAACAAAGTGAAATATATTTATCATAGATAACACATTTTTATTAAAAAGAAATTCATTGAAACCAAGTTTCCCTTGGAACCAATAGATAGAAATTTTAGCCAATTGTACAATTAGATCATAGAAACAGATGTATTTTTACTTTAGCAAAAAAACACAAACATTTCTGTTCAGGTCCACTTTTAAACACTAATGGATAATAAAAATTGCTCCAAGAATGTCTTTTGTGGAATATTTTCTCAAAAATATGTCCTTTGAGATGAAGTATAATCTAGAAAATAAAAAACACTTAGGGAAAAAGGATAGTTCTGGGGATACGATTACAATACATGCAAATTTCTAATGTCTACGGAGTCCCGGTGTGGTGTTGCGGGTTAATGCACTGGATTGCAAAGGCCATTTGAACTTCAGGGTCGGCGGTTCAAGGTCACCAGCCACTCCTCGGAAACCCTATACAGGGTCACTATGGGTTGGAACTGACTCAATGGCGCTTAACAACAATACCATATATACTTACTCAAAAGCCCTGTGCAGGGTCACTATGAGTTGGAACTGACTAATGGTACTTAACAGCAACAGCAAATATATACCAAATAATATATGGTCATTGCTGACCATGAGCAAATGCATAAAAACCTGCTCCAGTTGCTGGTTGTTATGGAATTTACTATGCCTCCCCCCTCTCCACCATCCAAAAATATGTGTCAACTTGGCTAGGCCTTAATTCTCAGTGTTATGTAATTATCTTGAATTTTGTGATCTGATGTAGTGATTCTCTACTTTGTGATCTAATGTGTTGCAAATCTTCACTTCTGTGAATTCTGCAATTCTACAGAATTAGGTTGTATCTTGAGTTAATCTCTCTTGAATAGAAAGGAGGTTAACACAAGCACAAAAGAAAAACCTGATCACCAACATAGAAAGCTGGAAGTGGAACACGTCCTTTGGGACCAGGGTCCCTGTGCTGAGAACTTCCAGTGGGCGACTGATGTCAAGACGCATGTAGATCACCAAGGAACACCAGGTCCCCAATGTTGGAAGGAGACAAGGACCTTCCACCAGACCTGACCCAGACTGAAAACCTTCCCCTAGATCTGACACCCTGAATTTGGACCTCTAACCTCTTAAATTGTGAGAGAATAAACTTCTGTTTATTAAATCCATCCAGCGAGGCATTTTTGTTATACTTGTTGTTAAGTGTCATCAAGTAGTTTCCAACTCAGTGATCCTGTATAGGGTTTCCGAGGAGCAACTGGTATGTTTGAACCACCAACCTTGTGGTTTACAGTCCAGTGCTTAGATACTAAGATGCCAGTGTTTGCTATTATGCCACATTATTCAGAAAAGCTCCTCCTTATCAGTGTTTAAGAATATTATAAATTCCCGTCTGTCTGAGGTTTGTTAGGGATTTCCATGTGTGGAAAGGGAGACTGTGTGTTTGGCTCTTAGGAGGGGATTTCAATCTTGGTGCTTAGGTCACAAAACATGTTCAAGTCTTTTGAAGAACCCTGCAAAGGGATAACTAATTCCAAACTCCATGCACCTTTTGGGGTATGCCAGAGTAACTTCCAAATAAGGGCCACCTCTCTGCAAAGACTCTGTTCCTGAATGTAGGCCTATCCTCAAATAAAGAAGCACAGCTAAAGAAATTAGGGGAACAGAAAGGAATTAGAGCCCATTTCTCTTATAGAACATTAGAGGTCTAACTGGTGACTGACCTAAACCTAACCTGTATATCTTTGCAGTGACCCCCACATTCTCTGTCTTCTCTGCTTCCATCCTGCCCAAGGCTGCAAGATTCTGTTTCATCTAGTACAGGCCCAGAAAATGATCTTTAAAGCAAGACTTCTTTCTGCCTAGAAAAGTATAAAAAGAACAGACTATGCCCACAAGTTACTGGGAAAATAATTTATGGACCCTTAGTGAATTCTGGCCTTGAATAGACTAGACTAGACCCACTGTCCCTAAAACACAGTTGGTCATCTTAAGAATAGCATAAGATGCTCATGATAAAATTGTTTATAAAGGTGAGATGTTCATTACTCCACAAGTAATGAACTTGTGGTTAACTATATTAGAATACATCTTAGTATCAACACAGTATTCAGTTATTGAAAATGACATGGTAGAGATATTAAATTGAATGGGGAAATGTTCGTGGCATATGTCTTTGTTATCAAGTGCTGCTATAACAAAAATGCCACAAGTGGATGGCTTTACAAACAGAAATTTATTTTCTCACCATTTACAAGGCTACAAGTCTGACTTCAGAGTGCCTGCTCTGGGGATAGGGCCTTGTCTCTTCTCAGAAACTGTAGACCCAGCATTCCTCGGCGATCTCCATGTGTCTTGGCATCAATCTTCCTCTGGCTCTAACTGCTTCAGAGTGGAGGAACTGCTAGTTCAAAGGTCGAACTCCACTCCTGTTCTTCTTTCTGGTAGCAGTAAGTCTCTCTAAGCTCTGTTAACTTCTCTGTCCTTTTATAACTCAAAAGAGATCAACTCAAGATACAACTTAATCTTGTAGATTTCATTGGGCCTCATTAATATCACAGAAGTGAGGATTTACAACACATAGGACAATTCCATCAGATTAGAGCTGATCACATGCAATCACATCATTAGAGTGATTACATCATATTAGAGCTCATCATGGAGGTGATAGCTACATCTTAACTGCTAAACCACTGGGAATCTTGGCCCAGCCAAGTTGACACAAAATCTTAATTATCACAGCATAGTATTAATGGGGAAAAAATTAAGCATTATGTGTAGTCAGCCTATCTTTGTAATACATGCCTATACATAGACATAAAAATGGAAAAGTGGTCAATGAGTGCTGGAGTTATAGAATTTTTTTCCTCACCTGTATTTTGTAAATTTCCTATGATGAACACGTATCAATTTTCATATAAGAAAAAAGTTATTTAAAAAGTATTTTGCTTTTTTTTCTGTAAAAGTTTTTATTTTGGGGGGGGTGGGCACAGTGGACAGGGACCTGCTCAGTCCTTCTTGGCAACCACTTTCCTCATGATGGCCAGGACATTGCTGAGCTTCTCTTGCTTCCTCTTGGTATGGATATGTGTCCCCACCCTTTTCTGGATGAACTTGAACGCCTGCTTTTCCTTGGAGATCTTGAGCAGCTCCATTGCCCAGTGCTCATAAGGCTCAAAGCCACACACCTCCTGGATCATGTCCCGCATGAACTTGGTGTGTTTGGTTAGGTGCCCACTGCAGCGGCTGTGTCTCAGCTTGCTCACGTTCTTGGTTATTTCGTGGCCCTTGTTGAGGTCAATGGCCATAGGGGAGCACACAGCCATGGCTGCTTCTCTTCAACGGCTGCTGCAGCCAAAGCCAAGTGATTCGTTTTTTAAGAGTGGTGTTAAGTCCAAATAGGAGGTGGTGGACTATTCCCATCATCCCTAAAGCACAGTTGTTCATGGAAAATACCTCGAGAATAGTGTTATGGTGGAACAAATAGTGCATCTGTCTCTGTGATCTCCCATCGTTTCAGAAAGGGTCAGTATTCCATGTCACATTCTTTGTCTTTTTCAAGTCTATTTGAAGGCTTTGTTGAACTGACCATCTTGCACTTATACAAGAGCGAGGTAATATATTACTCCTTGAGTTTGTTCCAGGAAGCAGTCTGGTTCTGTAAAAAGATGTTCATGACTCATTTGGTCAGATGATATGAACTATGTAACCCCAGATTTTCCTTTTTGCCTTAGCTCAGAGCCATGCCTAGCTGTTTTAATGATCTCATCTTATGTCTGGTAAGATCTGATTCCTCTGTTCCTTGTAATTATTTCAGTTCTAGTTTCCTCCTCTGTTATTCTGGCCTATATTACATTTACTTATTAAGAAGATTCAGACTTGTCTTTGGAAAAGGTTTGAGTTCCAAACAAATCTTAACAAGCAAATTCTAAACAAATATATAAATATTTGACCATGATCATTCAAAGAAAACTCCTGCAGCCCTCTTGGGGACATGTGTGTACACAGCCCCAGCTATACTGGACAAGTGAGGGCTACGCTGGGCTACCCACACAGGGGAGAAGTGAAGTTTGAGAGTCACCTCCTGTCCCTGATCTAGTTGAAGCTCTTCTGCCTCTGTCCAGCATTGGTTGGGATAGGCACCCTCTCTGCCTAGAGGGAGGCAGATGAGGAGGGAGGCTCCTGGGGGTGATGGAGAATGTGCCTTGGAACAGGACATGCCTCCCTCCACCACTAGGCGTCTCCTGTGGACCCTTCTGAGGAGGTCTTGCTCTTCTGAGTTTCTTTGTGCCCATGGTGCTACTATCAAAAGAGGTCCAGCTCCTTCAGTTCAAAACCAAAAAGCAGTGTCACTGAGACAATTTCAACTCTTGCATTGTCTCAGTAGAACTGAACTCCAGGGCGATTTCAATGGCTGGAGTTCTAGAAGGAGATAGTCAGGTCTTTCTTCTGAAGCCCAGGTGGTACTGTGGCACTGTGGGTTAGGCACTGGGCTGCAAACTGCAAGGTCAGTGGTTCAAACCCACGGGACACTCTGTGGGGAAAAGATGAAGTTGTCTGTTCCCATAAAGATTCACAGTATTGGAAACCCTATATAGGATGGGTTTTGGGTTTTGGATTCTTCAGACGCACCTCTGAATAGACTCAAATCTCCATCCTTCCAGTTAAAGTCAAGCACCTAAGTGTATTAACTGTACCACCCAGGAACCTCCCTTCAGTATTACTGGGTCCTTATTCACTGTGTTCCTCAGCCCAGCAGGGAGTACAGAGAATGGGTTTGAGAAGGAATAAGGAGAGCAGGATGGTGGGGTTTGTGGTAGAAGAGAGACACAGACTGACTGTTTGGAGGAACCTGAAAGACACACGGTGAGTACACAGAGCGTGTTAATTAATGCCGACATTTATCCTGCTGCAGTTGAAGCCTGGGTGGAAATAATTGCTGTTCATTGTATTGTTTTGGATGAAAATGGTAGAAATAAATGGAACTGTCAAGATTGTAAACCGTCCCATCTTCATTATAAATAAAGAGTTAAGAAATGAAATGCAGTAGGCAAGGAGGCAAAGGTTTGAAGATTTCTTTTCTCCAAGGCAATGCCCTTGCTGAAGCCTGGTACCTAGGCATCCTGTTTTCTTTCCTGCTGTTTCTTTATCCCCTCCCTGTCTCTCCCAGCTTGTGCTTCTTAGGAGACCAGTTATCCTCCCTCACTTCCCTTTAAAGCCTCCAGCCTACCAGTTCTTTTTGGTCCTGGTAAACGCCTTTGCCAGGAGCTGTCCTTACATGAGCCCAGAAACCTCTGAAAGATTCTCTAGGAGGAAGCATTGTTCCCTGGTAGAATTCTCACCTTCTAGGTTCAATTTCCTGCCAGTGCTCCTCCCAGACAACCACCAGTCCTCTGTTGGAGGCTTTCTTGTTGCTGTGATACTGAACAAGCTTCAGTGGCACTTCCAGACTAAGAAGACGAGGGAAGAAAGGCCTGGTGATTTCCAAAAATCAGCCAATGAAAACCCTGTGGATCACAATTGGTCCTCAGCCAATCATGAGGATGGGGCAGGACTAAGCAGTGGTTCATTTTATTCTGTTGTGCAGTTAACAACAACAGTGAACTCTATGATGTAGGCATCAGATGACTGTTTTGCTGATGTGGAAACTAAGACTCAGAGAAGTTGAGTAACTCACCCCACGTTACACAGCGCCAGTGCGTGTTGAATGACAGAGCCAAGATTCAGACCACACAGCTGACTCCAAAGCAGCTCTTCTCAGCGCCTTGCTGGTTTCCTAGGAAATTCCAGAGATCATGTGGCTCATTCCATAGGTGTACCTGGTGTAGAAAAGGAAACTGAGGACCAAAGAGATGAAGTGCCTTCCCAAGGTCAACCAGATTGTTCCAGTTTAGCCCTGGACTCTCTTCATTCCACCACACTGCACAACTCATTATATTCAAATACGTTAGTTAATTCATTGAAATGCCAACAACCTGCCACTAAAATTCCTGCCAGAGTTTTCTAACAAGAAGCAGTTTAATTCCAATCTCTTTCCCCACTGTTTTCTGTTTAAAAAACAAACAACAAACAAAAAATAGAGGCATAATAAAGAGTACAGCTATGGAGGTTTTGGGGGCGGTCATCTCCTTTCAATTCCTCTACCTGCCATTAGATGGGGGTGCCAACGTGTGACATGGCTCTAAACTAAGTCAGAGGGAAAGACTTGGAGAAGACAGAAAAAGAATGGCTGCCATTGGTGTGGCGCTGTGGGTTAATGCCCTGGACTGCAAAGTCTGTTTGAACCACAAGGTCGGAGGTTCAAGCTCACCACCTACTCCTCAGAAACCCTATACAGGGTCACTATAGGTCGGAACTGACTCAACAACACTAAACAACAATATATTTATATCAAACAAACCCTGGTGGCACTGTGAGTTGCTAACAAAAGGTCAGAGGTTCAAATCCACCTACCACTCCTCAGGAGAAAGCTAAGGCTGTAAACATTTACAGTCTCAGAAACCCTATAGGGCTGCTATGAGTTTGACCTGACTCGATGGCAGTGACTATATTTATCTTTATCTAATCTTTTTAACTACCTTGTATAGTTTCCTAGGGCTTCTATAACAAATTATAATAAACATAGTATCTAAAAAAACAAACAAACAAACATGAATTTATTCTCTCTCAATCCTGAAGGTCAGGAGTTCAAAATCAAGACGTCAGAGGGCCATGCTTCTTCCAAAGGCTCTAGGGAAGAATTGTCCCTTATATCTTCCAGCTTCAGGTGGCACATGCCATCCCTTGGCTTGTGGTAATAGTAACTCCAATCTCATCCTCCCTCTCCATAGGCCCATCTTTCCTGTGACTCTATGTGTGATTCTCCTTCTCTCATAAGGATGCCAGTCATTGGATTTAGGCCCAGCCCTAATCCAGGATAATGTCATCTCATGATCTTTGGTTACATCTGTAAATATAATCTTGCAAATGTCGCTGTTGTTGTTAAGTGCCGGCGAGTTGGTTCAGGCGCACAGTGACCCTGTTTCCAAGAAGCATCTGGTGGGTTTGAAACGCCAACCTTACGATTAACAGTCCAGTGCTTATCCCCTAGCGCTACACCAGGACTCCAATATTGCAAATACATATTCTAAATAAGGATGTATTCAGAAGACTTGAACATATCTTTTTGGAAACACAATTCAACCCACTATGTATCTCAATGTTCTTCCTGTGACCTGGAAGTCCAATCTCAGATTGTCGGGCTTGGAAAGCAACTAAAGCCAAAGACTGATGTGTGAGGGAAAGAGGAAACAGATACACCAGATACACCAGGGGACGGAGAGGTGCCATGAAATGGTGCAGAGAGCAGGGTGTGTGCAGGTCGGCCAAGCTGCTTTCAGCAGCAGCTCCTGACTTAGAGAGGGCTATCTATCTGCCTATTGCCATTGTATTCAAAGACACTATCAAGCAGAGAAGAAGCTCTGGTAGCGTAGTGGTTATGAATCAGGCTGTGAACCTTAAGGTCAGCAGTTAGAAACTACCAGCTGTTCCATCGGAGAAAGATGAGGCCTTCTGCTCCCTTAAAGATTCACAGCCTTGGAAACCCTGTCCAAGGTCACTACGAGTCAGAACCAACTCCACAGCACACAACAACAACAACATTCAAGCAGAGGGGAGTCTTGATGTGGCACTGTGGGATAATGCGCTGGACTGCAAAGTTGGTTTGAACCACAAGGTTGGTGGCTCGAGCTCACCAGCCACTCCTCAGATACCCTATACAGAGTCACTATGGGTCAGAACCGACTCAATGGCACTTAACAATAGTCAAGAAGAGAGACCAGACTGAGGCATTAATTGTTGATTAAGACACATAAGATGGTAGGAAGAGCATGGACTTGAGGATCCCATGGATTTTGTTTATAGTTGGGATTAAACTACCAACTGATCACTAAGTGGTTGTTTACTTCTCTGAACCTCAGATTTCTCATTTGTAAAGTGGAACACTAGCACACAGTGGACTCTCAATATCTATTTGATGGATTGAAATCTGAGGATTCAAAATCATTTAAATTGCTAGTTAAACATAAGCAGAATCAGCAAATCTTGGAAGAAGTAATCGGCAGTCCACTTCTGAGAGATTAGCCACTGAAACCTCATGAATAGTGGGGAATGTGGTCAGATCTAGTGCTGGGAGGTGAGCCCCTCAGATTGGAAGGCACTCAAAATATGACTGGGGAAAAGTGGCCTCACCAAAGTAGTAAAGTGCTAACAAGTCGGTTCTGACTCAAAATAATCCTGTAGAGGGCTTCCAAGTCTATAAATATTTGTGGGATCAGAAAGCCTCAATTTTCTCCAGCGGAATAGTTGGTGGCCTTGAACCAATGACCTTGCGGTTCAAAATCCAGTTCTTATCCTACATAGCCACCTTGCTCCTTGAAGTAGAGTCATACTTAATTAAATAAAGTAAAGTTTTCAGGACAGTCATTTGCTGATGGGCACGATTCAAAAAGAGAAGAAATAACTGCAAACACTCATTAATAATCAGAGCATGGAATGTACAAAGTACGAATCTAGGAGAATTGAAAGTCATCAGATATGAAATGGAACGCATAAAGATAGTGAGCTGAAATGGACAGGAATTGGCTATTTTGAATCAGATAATAATAACCAACATTGTTGGTTATTACGCCAACAATGACAAATTGAAGAGGAATGGTGTCATATTCATCATCAAAAAAAGCATTTCAAGATCTATTCTGAAGTACAGTACTATCTGTGATGGGAAATATCCATATGCCTATAAGGAAGATCAGTTAATACAATTATTATTCAAATTTACCCACCAACCACTAAACCAGTGATGATGAAATTGATGAATTCTAGCAACGTCTTCTGTCAGAAATTGCTCACACATGCACTCAGGATGCAGTGATAATTACTGGTGGTTGGAATGCAAAACTTGGAAACAAAGATGGATCAGTAGTTGAAAAATATGGTCGTGGAGATAGAAATGATGTTGGTAATCCCATGATAGAGTTTTGTAAGACCAATGACTTATTAGTTTTGAATGCTTTTTTCTTTTTTTCCAACAACATAAATGGCAACTATACACATAGACCTCCCCAGATGGAATACACAGGAATCAAGCTGACAATATCTATGGGGAGAGATGATTTGTTGTTGTTGTTAGGTGCCATAGAGTCGGTAGCGACTCATAGCGACCTTATGCACAGCAGAATGAAACACTGCCTGATCCTGGGCCAACCTCACTATCGTTGCCATGCTTGAGTCCATTGATGCTGCCACTTTGCCAATCCATCTTGCTGGGGGTCTTACTCTTTTTCTCTGACCCTCCACCGTACCAAACATGATATCCTTCTCCAGCGACTGGTCCTTCCTGACAATATGTCCCAAGTATGAGAGACAAAGTTTGGCCATCCTGGCCTCCAAGGAGCACTCTGGCTGCACTTCTTCCAACACAGATCTGTGGGTTCTTTTGGCAGCCCATGGCATTTTCAATATTCTCCTCCAACTATCATCAGCCAAGACAAAAACACAGGCCAAGTACAGAACAGACCATCAATTGGTCATATACAAGTTCAGGCTGAAGTTAAAGCAAATTAAAACAAGTCCAGAAGAGCCAAAACACAACTTTGAATATATCCCACTTGAATTTAGAGGCCATCTCAAGAACAGACTTGATGCATTGAACACTAATGACTGAAGACAAGATAAGTTGTGGGATGACATCAAAAACATCATACAAGAAGAAAGCAAAAGTCATTAAAAAGAGGGAAAGAAAGAAAAAAACCAAAGTGGATATCAAAAGAAACTGTGAAACTGGCTCTTGAACTTAGGGAAGCTACAGGGACTGAAGTAGTAAGAAAGATCTGGAGTTAGAAAATCTGAAAGTAGTAAAAAATGTGGAAGTAGTATGAGACCACTGTTGTAAAAAATTAAGAAAAGCTTTTCTTTTCTTTTTTTTTTTTTCAACACATTATTGTGAATTGGTTGAAGGTTTACAGACAAGATCATCAGTTTTACATTCAACCAATCATACACGTTGTTTCATCTCAATGATTGCAATCCCCTCCATGCAACAACAGTTATCCCGCTTCCTCTCTGTGGTTCCTAGTTCCAATCCACCCACCTTTCCATCCCTTCTCAACTTTGTTCTTAGGTTAATGCTGCCCTTTTGACTTTGAATGCTTGACTATTCCATGGTGAGCACACCTTACTACTATTGTTCCCATTATTTACCTATCTATTGCTGAGCTGAAAGTTGTGCCACAAGGACCCTCTAATGGGATTCCTTTCAGAGCAGTTGGTAATGGTAGCCAGGCACCATCTAGTTCTTCTGGTCTCAGAGTCATGGAGACTGATTGATGTTCACATGTTCTATTAGTCCATTGGACTAATTGATTCCAAGTCCCTTCAATTCTCATCACTCGTTCTTCCACACATGACGAGACCAATAGCTGCATCTTAGATGAATGCTCATGAGTTTTTAATATCCCAGACACTACTATCAAAGTGTGATGTAGAACATTATCTTTGTGGACTCTGTTATGCCAATGGACCAGGGTGCCCCCTGAGACTATGACCTGAGCCCCCAGGCCCAACAACTCATTGCCTTAAGATGTTTGATAATACCTAAGAAGTTTTCATCAGTTTTCCCAGTGTATGCTCCACCACATTCATAGTTGTGTTTGCAGGAAAGGTAAATATACCTATGTACCAATATCTTATATTGTGTGAGTTTTATATATATCATTCACTTTGCTTCGTCTCAATGATTGCTGGGCATGTTCTTCTCTTTTGATTTTCTAACTCCAGATCTTTTTACATTTCATTATATATAGATATAGATAGATAGAGGAGCTCTGGTAGCGTAGTGGTTACGAATCGGGCTGCGAACCTTAAGGTCAGCGGTTCGAAACTACCAGCTGCTCCGCGGAAGAAAGATCAGGCTTTTTACTCCCGCAAAGATTTACAGCCTTGGAAACCCTGAACAGGGTCGCTATGGGTCGGAACCGACTCGACGGCACTTAACAACAACAACATAGATAGATAGATAGATAGATAGATAGATAGATAGATAGATAATGAAGTACACACATATATATTTCTATGCCACTCTTCCTCCCATAGCCGTTGTCTCTGTCCATGTATCTAATAGCAGAGCATTGCTATTCCAAGGTTGTGTATATATCACTATTTACCTCTGTCCCCTTTACCTTTTGTATATTCCCCTATGTCTTCATCTGTCTTCATCATTCTTCTGCCGGTCTCCTTCTTCTTGCATATTGACATCCTCCTTCTTAAATATATTGTCCTCCCTGACACATCCCCTGAGTTCACATGTGTCCACTGTCTAGCCAGTGAATTACTCTCCCTTCCTTCCCACCCTTAGTAGCCATCAAATAATGTTTCTTTTAGCATGAAAACTTAAGAAAAGGTTTTTCTTAACCACATTCTATGATGTTTAGTTACTAGGGGTGGGGGGAAGGGAAAATTATTCCCAGACTAGACGGTAGACAACAACAACAAAGAGGGTAGACACATGTTAACATAGTGACATGTGTCTACCCATAGGGGTAGGCAATATACAGTAAGAATGAAATTGGCAGGGGAAAGATGAAGGTAGAAGAAGACACACGGAGGAATGCAAGACAAGGTGATATTTTCAGTCCTCTCATATGCATGTGAAAGCTGGACAGTGAATAAACAAGACTGGAGAACTGATGCATTTGAATTATGATGTTGGCAAAGAATACTGAAAGTACCACGGACTGCCAGAAAACAAACAAGCGTGTTTTGGAAGAAGTGCAGCCAGAATGCGCCTAAAGGAGAGGATGGTAAGATTTTGTCTCAGGTGCTTTGAACACGTTATCAGGAGGAACAAGTCCAACATCATGCTTGGTAAAGTAGACGATCAATGAAAAAGAAGACCCTCAAGGAAATGGATTAACACACTGGTTGCAACAATGGACTGAAACATCACAACAGCTGTGAGAATGGTGTAGGACGAGGCAGTGTTTCGTTCTGTTGTGCAGAGTCCTTGAGTTGGAGCTGACTAGATGACACCTAAGAACCACTACAATGACCATTGTGATTATTCCAAAATGTGTCAGGAGATCTGAAAACTCAGCCTGATTTATTCTGGATGCACAGAGCATGAGGTCAAGCCTCTCTAGAGGTTTTCTAGACTGGGTTGAAGTTGTGGGACCACTAACTTAATGAGTAAGTGTGCATGCACATAAACACACATGGGTGTGCACTTGCTTCTTCGCATACAATCAAGGCACTCACACTAAAAGGAGGAAGCTCAAATCATTAAAATCAAATGGCAGATCTTAACAATCAGACTGACTAAGTTTTCTTCCTAAGATTCCAACAGACTAGAGTTATCAGCAGGTTTCTAAGACAGTGTATTAAGCACTGGTGTGGCGCTATAGGATAAGCACTCGACCTCAAGGTCAGTTTGAACCACAAGGTCGGCAGTTCAAACTCACCAGCCGCTCCTCCAAAACCCCTTACAGAGTCACTATGAGCTGAACTAACAACATTGATTTTCCAAATACTAGCAGACATTTTGGAGTTGTGGTGTGGCACTGTGGGTTAATGCACTGGACTGCAAGGTCGGTTTGAACCACAAAGTTGGCGGTTCAAGCTCACCAGTCACTCCTTGGAAATCCTATTCAGGGTTGCTATGAGTTGGAAACAACTCAATGGCACTTAGCAACAACAACAAGCAAACATTTTACTAAAATCCAGAAGTGTTCTGCCAAAAAACGAGAAGAAAATACCTAAACAATAAGAAAAGTGGTGTCTCATTTTAAGGAACCCGGGCAGTATACTGGTATGAGTTAGTGTAGCAGGTATGAGTTAGGTTACTAACACAAGGTCAGCAGTTGGAATCCACCAGCCACTCCTCAGGAGAAAGATGAAGCTTTCTGTTCCCATAAAGATTTACAGTCTCAGTAACTCTCTACAAGGCCTCTGTGAGTCAGAACCAACTCCACGGCACACCACCACCACCACCACCACCATAAATATTTTACCACATTGTAACTTCAATGTAGTAAATTGAAGTTGTCCTTGTCTTATCCCTGATGGCTCTATCAACTGAGTGAGTGAACGGGTCAGGTTTAGGTTTTAAAATGCCTCCTAAGACCATTGGGGCCAGTTAGCTTACTTGACTGGACATTGTGTTCCAGCTACAGAGAATGTTCTTTTCCTGTCAGAAGCTCTGCCAGCCCCTTGCCACAGTGAAATATCAGTAAACTCTTACCATTTTTCTTGGTTTCTTTAAGAGTGAACATTAGACATACTAAGAACAACAACCCGATCATTAAGCCCTGCGTGGTTCTCCTAGGAGCCTGTGCTTTCACCCTAATCAGGTTATGGACAACTCATTCTATCCCAGCCATTCATCTTCTTTATTTATACACACACCAAGTGGCATTCTTCTTAGCATCAAAAAACAGTCATCAAAATTGAGAACAGCAAAAGGTCTCTCATTATTTACAGTGTTAAGTAACATCTATTTGCTTTCATTAGTTTTCAAACAGCAAAGAACACTGGTTCTGATTAACCTTGGCATGTATTAATTATATCTGAGGTCTGGGGTTGTTTGGTCTACAATAAAGGATTACTTAAGGGTGACGCGTGATCTGAAATGTGAGGCACCCAGGTCTCAGAAGTCACCTGACTCAATATGTTTCCTCAGTCAAAGTTTCCAGCCTCAGGATGGCAGGAGCGGATGTGAGCTTGTCACAGAAAGCTACATTTTTTGTGTTTTGTTTTGAAGCCCTCAGCTTTATCACCCGTTTTATGGGCTGGAGTTAAATGGCAGTACAATGCAGTTTGCTCTCTTACTGCTCAGCGCTAACAGCCATGATGAGCCATAATTAGAAGTAAAACCACCACATAAATAACGTGGCAGAAAAAATTGCCACTAGGAGAAGCTTTTGCCATGGGAACTTCAGTAGGTCTGGGGGATCCATCATACTTAAGGGGCACAGCATGTTTGAGCCCATATTTGTCTTCCTAAAGCCAAAATGGGAGTCATTTAGACTTTCAAATACGCTTTTACAAATAGAGACTGCAGGTTTAAACAGTCTGTCTGCTGTTAAGTGTGATGTACAAACCCTTCGCCTGAAGTCCAGGACAGCTGCAAAGCTGGGAGGTAGGAATGGGCACGCATTACCAAGGAAGGAGAGAAAAATCAGAGAGAAAGAGGACGTGTGAACGTCTCTGAAAAGGGAAGACAACAAGTATGTCACCTCTGAGCAGAAACATCTCCACATATCTTTGAGCAGGAAAAATTAGGGTTCCACATGGGGAGACAGGCGAGGTTGGGATGCCTTGCAAGTTTTGATATCATGACTTGCACTTAGTAATGGAATGGGAACAGAGAGACTGACCCTTTTGAGCACCTACTAGCTCCTAGGTATTTTATACTGATTTTCCTTCATTATCAGAACCACCTTAGGAAGTCAAACTGTACAGCCCCTGAACGAGGCCTTCTGGGAATAGGACCAACAGCCGGTTTTCACCATTAGGACCAGGTCTGCCTTTCATTTGCAAAGAGGCAGCAGATAGAAATTAGGAGGAATTGCAGTACGTCATATCCAAAAACACACTGGTAGAGTTGATTCCTTATAGAACAAAGTAGAACTCTTCCCAAAGGTTTTGGAGGCTGTGAATCTATGCAGAAGCAGGCTGCCTTATTTTTCTCCCTCAGAGCAGCTGGTGGGTTCAAGCTACTGACCTTTAGGTTAGCAACCCAATGCTTGTTTCACTGTGCTACTGGGACTTGTTCCACAGATCACAAAACCCCACTTACATGTCGTCCGATTCCGACTTAGTAAACTTACCTAGGGTTTCGGAGGCAGTAAATCTTTACAGGAGCAGAAAGCGCCTTTCTTCTTCAGAGAGGCTGGTGGATTCAAACTGCTGACCTTGTGGTTAGCAGCTCAACATGTAAGCCACTACTCCCAGGGCTCCTTTCCACATATCATAAAGAACCAAAAAAAAAAAAAAAGAGGGGGGGGGGGGGAACCATTGTCATTAATTTTCGTGCATGGTGTCTTCATGTATGTCAGACTAGAACTGTGCTCTAGAATTTTCAATGGTTGATTTTTCAGATGTAGATCATCAGACCTTTCTGCTGAGATCTCTCCGTGAACTTGAACCACCAACCTTTCAGTTAAAAGCTGAACACATTAACCATTTGCACTGCCCAGAGATTCCATCCTGTAGACACCAGACATTAAGAAAAACAATATCCTCTCCGCCCTGGCCCAATGTCACCTCCCTTAGACAGAAAATAAGGAAAGAACCCCCCCCCACACACACACACAAATAAACTCATAATATTTTGTAATGGACGGTGTTTTTCAAAATCCTCATCATTAAAATTTTTTTACTTAAGTGCCTCCATTTTGTTTTATCAAGTCTGAGTATTTTCTTTTCATCAGTCAGAATGCTTAAGGTCTGATTTTTACATGGAATGAAGAGAAACATTCCTTTGACTCTTCTCAAAACCCACATGCATTTTCTAAAGCTGACAGGCTGCTTTCTTCCTTCCTTTGCAAAAATCAAGCAAACAATTTTTTTAACAAAAATAAAATTCATCGAAAATCCTGTGTGGAGAGTATTTTTATAAGAAAAGTTTGTGTCTGTTTCTAAACAGCACATTGAGCTAGATGGCTTTATACTTAAATAGGTTGCACAACTCTGCTTCACATGGGATTTGTCTATATTTATATCTCTGCAGGCCATGTATGGGGTGACAAGAACATTTTTTTAATTAAGATATGAAGTGCTCATTTTTTTTTTGTGGACCTGTTATATTCTAACAAATTTACTACACGTCTCAGAAAACGCAGAGCTTTGCCAAAGTTGGTGAGTAACCCAGCATGGTTTATCTCCAGCCCACAGCTCCTTCCCTGAATTCAATACTGCAGGCACAATTTAATGCAAACCCAATTTATGACTTAATGCTCTAGGGACCATAGTGGGAGATGGTTACATTATTCTTTTCTAATCCTATTTGTGTTTTAATTTGCTAAGTCTGTAATGAGGTGCATGCCTTGAATAGATTCAAGATCTTTCACATTGCTTTTGACTTTGTTTAATATAATAGATTTTACAGTTTGCATTAAATACCCAGGTGCTACGGTCAGTATTATCTCTTTATTTTCGCAACTAGAGTGAATAAAATTACACCATGAAAGTAATTGTGTACATGTTTCCTTGTTTATTGTAATGGTTTATTTCCTATTATAATTCTTGATTCAAATTACATCTGGTTCTCCAAACGTCAATTCTCCGTGGGCTCTTACTTCCCCTTTGCGCACAATTGTTCGCCTCCAAAGAGAAGGGGGTCTTGGCTGACAGTTTATGAGTTGAATAATAACAGAATAAGATTTCTAGTCTGATTTATGACATTTCAATTAAACAAAGAGAAAGTAAGTAACTGAAGAAGATAGGAAGTATGGAAGTAAATAAGGAGGGAGGGGAGGAGACTGGAAGGGAGGAAAGGAGGGGAGAAGGGCAGGTGGGTGAGTGAGGAAGCCGCTGTGTCACCATAAGCCCACGATTTTATTTGTGGCGTTTGGATGAAATGCACCACCCTAATCAGAGCTGCTACATCACCCAACTCCACAGTGTGTCATTCGCTATCCATAACTGTGTTATAGCCAATTATAGCTAAATTCTCCGTTCTGTATGCACAATCAAAGGGCGTCTGGAATGCATTTTGCTATTTTCTGAATCCTATTATTGCAGACATGTTTATTACATTCGGAAGATGGCTTTTTGAAATTACATTGGAATCGTACAACCCACCTGCCATTTACAAACAAAAAGCCCTAAACATTTCTTAACAAGGATAAAGTTCACTTAACTCTTTGTTAGGAACTTTTCCCATGTTCTTTTTTTCTCTAACGAATTTTTATAAGACTCATTGCTCAATCCTCTCTCTATTTGTAAACCTAGCTAAGCTCTCTGGCTAATACTTGTTTTTAAATTGATAACACAGCAGATCAAAAAAAAAAAAGGAGTTGCACACCAGTTACTGACTTCTCTGGTGGGTGTTCACGGTCATTTTCACTAGTAAGTTTTCTCAGAATATGGATCAAGGAATTGTATGATTGATTACAAATTATAACTATTTGATAGGCACAAAGTAGTTCCTTGAGGTTGCCTGTCAAAAGAAAACATTTTCAAGTTATGTCTTTAAATTTCATTTGGGGCCATTTTAAGAGGAAAGTGAGTGATGTTAGGAAGACACATGGCAGCTATTTGAAAACACAACATCTCATCATTAATTATTAAGGGAGAAATGAAAGCATTTCTACACCAAATGCTTTCCTCTCCCTCACCATCCCAAACTTAACTTTGTTACTAATATTTGCCTCACAGAGCCTGGGGAGATTACTACCTTTTTATTTGCTATTTTTACAGGACCCAACAAAGTGCTTTTAAAACATAGAACCACTTAATTCAAGTCAAGCTTCTTCAATACTGCTTTCATTCAATCCCTTTCTAATTTGTTTTCTTCCAGCCAGGAGCCTGAAGAAGACACTGTGATTTATGTTTTCATTTATTTATTTTATTTGGACTTTTCATTTAAGAAAAGAAATTCAGCACAGCCCCCACCACCCTCAATGTTACATCATCTCATCCCACCCCACCCCTTTGTGCTGAGACCATTAGGACTTTTTGAAGGCCAGACATCAGGGTTAGAATCCAATTTCTGTGGAGCTTCTGGCTACATGTCTGGATGGAGCTTGCCTTGACTGTTTTTGGGACTTTTCATGGTGCTCAGTGTGACAACACCCATCTCTTCAGACTGCCATTGTCTTTTGAGAACAGGAGCTTTATCGCTTTCTTTCTTTATCATTTCACACTCTGATTCAGAGCTCTCTTTAATGAAGAAAGATGCTTTGCCACAGTGGTTAATTTTCCACAAAGATATGGTTAATGGTGTAAGCATGGACAGCAGAAAAGATATTCTTGTTCAAAGTTATGTCTGGTTTTGTTTGGGGGTTTATGGTAAGATGGAGGAACATCTGCATGATAAAGAAGAGCTTGCACTTGCGGGACCAGCAGCTGTGGGCTTGCATCTCACTCCCATTTCCTACCTATTGACTTCCTGCCTTTCAGCAAGTTCCTCTTTCTCTGGACACTGATTCATAGATCCACTCAGTCGGTCAGCAAAAACATTTATCAGGCACTGAGTTAGACACTGTGAGTAACTGAGGGAGACATACGCATGATTCCTGCCTGCCCTGATTTTTCAGTCTACTGGGACAAACAGATTAGCAATTCCAATAAAGTTTGGCAGAGGCAAAAATAGGGGACACCAGGGAAGACTTCCTGGAAAAGGTGATACGTAAACAACATGCGATCATGTTCTTGTGGACAATTGTTGTTGTTATTAAGTGCCTTCAAGTCGGTTCCGACCCATAGTGACCCTGCACAGGGTTTCCAAGGGTGTAAATCTTTATGGTAGTAGAAAGCCTCATCTTTCTCCCGCAGAGCGGCTGGTAGTTTCGAACCGCTGACCTTAAGGTTCGCAGCCCAAGTCGTAACCACTACGCTACCAGAGCTCCTTAGTAGGCTATAATATTTGCTTCGTGTGCTTGCTCTGAGAACAAGTGAGGTAATATGTGATAAAGGCTTTGTAGTGTACTCATCATAAAGTAAAATCTTGACAAATGGTGGCAATGATTGTCACTATTGCCAGGTACCATTCCAGAACTTCTGGGGTGGCATTGAGGGCTAATGGACTTGACTGCAATGTTGGTTTGAACCGCAAGGTCAGTGGTTCAAGCTCACCAGGCACTCCTTGGAAAACCTATATAGGGTCACTATGAGTTGGAACCAACTCGATGGCACTTACCAACAACAACAACAACCATCCCAGGATTCTGAATGAAGTTAATACCAGAGAATCGTGGCATTTCGCCTGCAAGAAGATGTGAGCTTAACCCTGTAAGTTTAATTATTTTGCATAGAGAGAATGAGCAATAATGTTGTCTTAGAACACCAAAGTAAATTTGATGATAAAGAAACTAAGTTAATAGGTGCTCTCAAGTAAAAACCCTAAGCAATTGAGTCTCTATCAAAGATCAGCTTCGTTAGTGCAGAAATGAATCAGACAGCTCAGTTCTATTCATCTCACAAGTAAACTCATCTTCCCCATGAGTCTTGAATATTCCCAGCAGAAAATGGTTCGAGGACTAAGGTGCGCCTGACCCAAGTCATGCATTTTCAATAGCTCATATGTATGTGAAAGGTGGACTGTGAAGAAGGACGACCACAGCAGAATAGGTGCATTTGAATTATGGTGTTGGTGAAAAATATTAAGAATACCATGGACAGCCAGAAGCACAAATCTGTGTTGGAAGAAGTAAAGTCAGAATGCTATCTAGAAGCCAGGATGGCAACACTTCACTTCTCATGCTTCAAACACGTTATCGAGGGGGATCAATGCTTGGTAACGTGGAGGGTTGGCAAAAGAGAAGAAGACCCTGATGAGATAGATTGGCACAATGTTAGCAGCAATGGGCTCAAATGTAACAATTGTGAGGGTGAAACAGAACCAGGCAGTGTTTGGTTCTGTCATGCATAGAGTTGCTCTGAGTTGGAACCAACTCGATGGCACCTAACAACAACAACTGGATGAGCCCTCACTTCAGGCTTTGACAGATTGAAAAAATCCACATAGAAATACTTTTTTCATTTGATTCTAACAGTACTGTCCCTTTAAGTAGGAAAACCCAGTCATCAATAAATAGTTACTGATGTAGTGACTAATTGATGGCCAAGAGTCTCTAACAACCTAAGAGCTCATTAGGGTTGAGTGAGACAGCAGGGATCTCTGAAAATGTTTTTTACCCTGCACAAAGGCTGTGGGAGTTTTCCTGTACACACATCAGACCACTACCTAGTTTATTAAACATATAAATGGGAAACCACAGCATGAACAAAGTGGATCTATCTGACTTGAGACTAGCAGGCAAATATGGAACCCACATGACAGAGCTGTGTAACGTTATCAAAATAACAGGATGGGAAACTTGGGAGAGACATGCTAAGAACTAAATAGGTAACGACTTCTGCCAATCACTGAGTTGTCACCATTGTACTGTGAAAATAAATTCAGAGTGAATTAATTCATCATTCACCCATCATTTTAAAAATTGATGTTTATTAAGTACCTATTCTTCAATATAGCTGTTGTGGTGGTTAAGTCAGTTCTGACTGATAAGGGCCCTGTAGAGGGTTTCCAAGGAGTCCTGGTGTGGTGCTGTAGGATGAGCACTGGAACTGGACTGCTAACCACAAAGTAAGCAGTTCAAACCCACTAGCCACCCACTGGAAATTCTATACAGGTCGCTGTGAGTTAGAACTGATTCAACGACACTTAACAACAACAGTACAGGGTTTCCTAGGAGTGGTTGGTGGATTTGAATCCCCAACCCTGTGGTTACCAGTCCAGTGCTTAGCCTAGAGTGCTACACCAGGACTCCATAAATATGACTGCTGTTGTTAAGTGCCATCGAGTCAGTTTCGACTCATAGTGACTCTGTCCAGGGTTTCCAAGTAACAGTTAAAACCGACCATGTAGTCCAGTGCTTATCTACACATAATAACTGCAAACCACAAGGTCGATAGTTCAAACCCACCAGCTGCTCCTCAGAAACCCTAAACAGGGTCACTGTGAGTGGGAATTGACTCGATGGCACTAAACAACAGCAATGTATTATACAACCAATAAGAAAAAGATCTAGGATTCAAATGCAGGCATCTCTCTAAAATTCCTGCTTTTTTTTCTTCAACACTTTGTTCTCTATTCGCAAATATTTGTCTCTAATGATAGAAGGAAGGATGATTACTGTCAGCATCCATTTTAAAAAGAAATAGCCCATGGTAAATTTTTGGCATAATGAGAATATTCAGGTAAACCCCAGGTAACGATGATGAAAATTCTCATCCAGCTTTTCTTTCCACCGTTGGAACCTTCCCAGCCCCCACTTCTGGTCTACTACCAGAACACTCAGAAATATTATATACTGAATATGTGTAATACATTATGAGAGCACCATGGCTCCATACGGTAAGCACTGGACTGCAAACCGCAAGGTCCGGGGTTCTAGCCTGCCAGTTGCTTTGTGGGAGAAAGATGAGGAGGCTTTCTGTTCCCGCAAAGATTAAAAAAACAAAACAAAAAAAAACCTTGGAAACCCTATACAGGGTCGCTATGTGTTGGAAATGACTCAAAGGCACTGCACTTAACAACAATAATGCATTATAGTACAATTCAAGAATGTAAACCCTTTTATTCATTGCAGAACCTGTAGTCTATGATAAGATGTTTCTGATCTGCTCTCAGAAACATAAAGAAGCATGGTCTTTTTCTGGAAACAACCCCTGCCCACTGATCAAGCTGGAACTGCCAAGGGACAGGAAGAGAGATGCAAACACCGTCAAAGATTGGCCCATGGTATAGAAGTCTCTCTAGTCAAATTTGAAAAGGCACATGTCATGTAATATTTTTGTTCAGCAAAACCAACCCCATCTTATCTTTAACTGAACTAAAGGTTTAACTGAAAACAAGCATCAGAGAAGCAACCGGGATATTTAAAGTATGTTTAAGGAAGTGATTTTGAGAGGAAGGCATGTCCATCATTCCCCAACTCTCATTAGCTAGCTAAGGGCTGCTCCTGGAGTGCTGAGTCCCTGGTACTTCCTGCTACCCTGCCCGCTAGCTGATGGAAATGCTTGCTGCAGAACACTCAATCCAGTGCCAAGAGGTTATGAGCAGAACTGAGGAAACATCTGCTGCCTGTGCTACTTGGTAAGAGAATGACCAGAACAGCCCCAAACCCACATCTGTCCATGAACAAATAGAACAGGACCATATTTTTACCTTAGTAGTGTGTACGTGACCCACCCTGCCTGGTAAGATGAGAGTATATAATAGTAGCATAAACATCCTAAAATATGTCAAGATCTGAAGAGGCAGCTGTTCGTCCCTCTTTTAAAGGATTCAGGCAATGTTGGTTGACCTCTATTATAGAACTGGCATATATTAGCTGAAATAATCCTTTAACAGTTTTTTAGTACCCAACTATATGTTCTGTTATAAGGAATAGCAAATGTTTAATCATAAATATTTTAATGGCTTCAGGGATTCATGGTATTCAATGACCGTGTTAAATGATAATAATCACATCTGGTTTATTACTATAGTAACTCAGCAGCTTCTCTTCAGCAGTTATTTTTTATTATATGTGCTGTGCTACTGTCATGGTCATTTTATAGCAGTAATATTTTAAAGTGGCTCATTTGTTTGTTTAAGGACAGTTTCACAATATATTTCTGTATTAATATACGTTTTGTACTATTATTTCCAAGCTGCTACTGGAAAATTGATCCTAGACTGTTATGACTGGAGAGGCCAGAAGACACGAGAAATACCCAAGCCTAGATGGAGTGGGGACCAGATGGGATTGTCCTGGCACCCTCTGGAGAGGAGACAAGGGGACTGACAATTGCTGTTGATGCTTATTCATGAATGAAGGAGTCCATTAAGAAAGGTATACAATGATCAACAGAAAGGGAAGACCCAAATTTGGGGGGGCATTTCAAGAAAAATACCAGAGTGAAAACAAAGGCATCTGGAAAGAACCCAAAGATTTTGCAAAGGTTTGCAAGGCGATCATCAGGCCATCTCCATTTCAATAACAAGGAGCCAGGAGAGGAAGAGTGAAACAAGGGCGCATCAAAGCTCCCCACTGGGTGGTAGCCACGCAAATCTCCTCAGAGTGGGCATTGGGAGTGAGTGCAGTATGGGGCATGACTGAGCAGCACCGCCATCATTGGACCTATCGTTTGGCTGGTTCCGAGCTGCAGAATACACTGGTTGCTGTGTATTCTATACATCTTTTACCCTGTACATCACAAGGTGTCGCTGTGATGGGCAAATATTAGCCTGAAATTGTATTTGGCCCCTTTGAGGGACAGGGGAAGGAAAGGGTCCTTAATAACCCAGAGGAGTAGATTTCCTGTGACATTCTGCTGAACCATGTTGTGAAAATTCAGAGGAACCCAAAGAAAACGGCCAGGGTCCTGCTTGACTTCCTCTTGGCTGTATCCCAATTGGTTGGGTGACAGAGGGCAAATGACTTTTACAGCTATGAATGATGTATGACCGTAAAATGGTCTGTAACCAGAAGTGCCAACTGACATGCCTGCTGATTTAACGGATACCCAGGGTTATGTTTGCACAGAGACGCTTAAATAAACACGTGCTAGGTTTGAGGCCGTTTACCAAGCAATCATTTCTCTTGCTCTTCTTTTCCATTTTATTTTACTTCATCATAAAAACGAGGGTAGTAAAGCTATGATTCCCTTTTATATAAAAATGAAGATTTACTCCTTACCGTGGCAGTTCCTCGTTCTTCCTCTCTGCCTGGCTCGTTTTTCCCTTTTCCTTCTTTCTACCTGCAGGGGGAGCTGCTGTGGATGAGTGAAGGAGTCCATTAAGCAAGTTACAAAATAATCAGTAGAATTGTTGGAGAAGCCCACGGCAGGGTTAACAGGTACCCCTTGAATGACTTGCCCCTTGAAAATGGAAAAACGAATGCCTAGCATTTGGTGAAGGGAGTGTGGTGTCTCTGTAAGATAAGCACTGGACTGTGAACCACAAGGTCAGAGGACTGAGCCCACCAGTAGCTCCATGGGAGAAATATGAGGCTTTCTGGTCCTGCAAAGATGTACAGCCTCAGAAACCCTATACAGGGGTCACTATGAGTCAGAACCGACTGGACAGCATTTAACAACAGCATTCAATGAATTAAGAAAACTTAGCCCCGAAGTCACTGTCAGATCAATGGAATCTGAAGATTTCTGTTCAGCCAGAGATCAGACACAGAAAGGCAACCTTTTCCATGTAGTCCTCACACTGGGAACTATCTCATGATATCTCACTGGCGTCTGTGATCTTGGGTTTCTTTGATACAATTGTGACACTGATGGCAGTGATGATTAATGCAAAATTAGACTTGAGTCTGAACGTTTAACCTAGATAGATGATTTCCACTAACTGACCACTGAACATGGTCACTAAAAAAAGAATTGTTACTACAGGGTTGCTTCTGACTCATGGCAACCCTCTGTGTTTCAGAGTAGAACGGTGCTCCATAGGATTTTCGATGGCTGCTGGCTCAGTTAAAAACAAAAGATACCCAAGAATTCAGTCACAATCAGAATTCTGATACTATCAGGTACATGGTGAACAGAAATGACTTAACTATCTGGATTTCAAGTGTAGAAACCTTCCATTTCCATGAGCTAAACTGATTTTTGCTTTGTTTTGTTTTAATCTCACAATGAATACCAAGAAAGACCATCTGGTCACCAGACTCAAGCTATCATTTAGCTTGCCAGTTCACTCATTCTTGTCTCAACTCTACAGAAGCATTATTTCATTCATGACTGATAGTTGATTGCACCTGGAGACATGGTTTCCTGCTAGTACGTCTCAGAAAGGCCAATCTATTAAATCACATACCAATTTTATTTACTATGAGAAAAGAAATGATATGGCTGGAATAGTCGCGTGTACATAACCAGCACATTGCAATAAAACCATTTGTCTTGTAAAGGTATTGCCACGTTGTACCACTCTTCTTCCTTTTGTCCATTTCTTTGTAATCTTGATGGCCTTCCCTGTCATATCTCCTGCCTTTCCCACATACTTTTGGTCCTGTCCCACTACTTACAGTCTTGGAACAAAGAATGTTATATATCATTACATGAACTGAGCCTCCCATTTCTGTGTTTCCTCCATTGCAAAACCTCTCTTGCCCTCCTCCTTTCTCCTCTACACACAGATAGTTATTCCCTCTCCTGGATCAGATGTATTTCTTATACATGATATGAAGTGAGATAGTTATTTCATATCACTTTGATATGGTAAGTGGATGTCTCCCTGCAATAGAACTTAGACTGCTGTGCAGAAGAACCTGGGGCTACAGGACCAAGGTCCTAGAGCATTTGTTGAATAAATGAATGAACGTATTCAGTGTTACATAAATATTTTGGAGTGAGAAGTGAGGGGAAGATGACTTGCAAGGAAAGATGAACTTAAAGAACATTTTCCCCTGGAATGTAAAACTGATGATCTTGTCTATAAACCTTCACTCAATTCACTATAATTTTTTTTTGAAAGAATACTTTCAACAAATCATACATTATGTTTCACCTAAACGATTGTAATTCCCTCCCTGCATCAGCAGTTATCCGGCTTCCACCCTGTGGTTTCGCTTTTACATTTTATTTTTCACAAATCAACAAAGCAAAAATATTTTATGTACACATACAAAACAAAAAATATATTCATCTACATGTTCAAAAGGCACATTTTGCAAGCCAGCCTCCTGCCCACAGGTACACAGCCTTTCTCAGTCCATGGGTCTAGAGTCCACACCTGCTCTATCTCTCCATGCCATCGCCTCTGCCTCCATCTCTACTGTAGCTACTTTTCTAGGTAGAATGTCACGCTCCACTCATGCTCCTCCTTCTTGATGGCCCTGGGATCCTCCATTCCTAAAATTTAAGATTAACTACTAACCCCATTCTTATCAATGGAGAAAAGATTGAAGTTGTCAAGGACTTCATTCTTCTTGGATCAACTATCAACACTCGTGGAAGCAGCAGTCAAGAGATCAGACAATGTATTGCATTGGGCAAATCTGCTGCGCAAGAACTTTTTAAAGTATTGAAGAACAGAGATGTCAACTTGAGGACTAAGGTGCGCCTGACCCAGGCCATGGTGTTTTCAATAGTCTCATACAGATGCTAAAGCTGGACAGTGAATAAGGAAGATCGTAGAAGAATTGATGCCTTTGAGTTGTGGTGTTGAAGGAGAATACTGAAAGTGCCATGGACTGCCAAAAGAACCAATAGATCTGTTTGGAAGAAGGGCAGCCAGAGTGCTCCTTGGAGGCCAGGATGGCTAGGCTTCGTCTCTCATACTTTGGACACATTGTCCGGAGGAAACAGTTGCTGGAGAAGGATGTCATGCTGGGTAAGGTGGAGGGTCAGAGAAAAAGAGGAAGACCCCCAACGAGATGGATCAGCCATGTGGCATCATTGATGGACTCAAGCGTGGCGGCGATAGTGAGGGTGGCCCAGGATCGGACATTGTTTCGTTCTGCTGTCCATGGGGTCGCTATGAGTTGGTTCCAACTCGATGGCACCTGACAACAACAACAACTCACCCCATTGAATTACTCTTCTTCTACAATTACCGTTGTGACAATCACAATTAATCCTGCTAACAATCACTCACAATTGAATCATAAAATCCTATCAGCATCATCCCCATTCCCTCTGGCCAGATTCATGTGGAAAAGAGGGAAACTGTTCAGTGTGGATTTTACATTACTCCCTCATTCTAAAACTAAGCATGCTCATAAAAGCTTGTAAGCCAGCCAGTTTGCGCATTTATTGTTGTTGTTGCTAAATGCTGTTGAGTTGGTTCTGACTATAGCAACCCTGTATAGAGTTTCCAAGGAGTGGCTGATGATCTTGAACCACCAATCTTGCAGTCTAGTGCATTAACCCACAGCGTCACACAAGAAATTCTAGTGCCTTTATAACTCCCCATTTTTGGTAGCCAATGTCTAAATTGTATGATTGGTTGAAAATAAACCTGACGATCTTGTTTGTTAGCCTTCTCTCAAGTCACAATAAAAAGTTTAAAAAAATTAAAAAAAAGAATAAATAAAGAAAGAGAAAAAAATGACCAAAAGTGGAACACATCCTTTGGACCCTGAGATCCTTACACATTGCACCAACTTGACCCAGGGACAGAAGACTGCGACACCAGAGGAGTGACCGAGCAGCCGCAGCAGCAGAATCAGTAGGTGGAGCAGGAGACAGATCAGTGGATTTCCCAACCCACGGAGCAAGTAAAGGTGAGTGCCTTTGGGCAAGAGGCTCACTTGTGGAGTGGGGTACCTCCAGGCACTTAGTTGGGGAATTAGGTTTGCTGACCCATGGAATTAGAGGTAAGTGTCTTTGGACTGAGTTTTAATGTGGAATGGTATGCCCTTTTGACATTCATCTGTAGCATCACAAGAGCTTCCTGATGGTGCTAGAGCAGGACAGAGGCTGAGAGACCAAGGACCAGAGCAGGGCAGGCTGGGAAGAGGATATCCTGACTGCAAAACCGTGCTCTGAGCATTCCTAATCTGAACTGTAACCTGTTAACTTCCCTAACAAACTCCATTAACAGTGAAAAAAAGAACACTTTCCCCAACTTACACATTCTGTCAAGCAAAACAGCCAACTAACTAAATAAAAACATAGAATGGAATACCAGTAACCACTTTCCAAATGTAATCGTGTGTGATGGTTAAACGCATATGGTAACGTGGTGGGGCCTGATTCTTAGTGGTTTGGCAGTTGTGTATATATGAGGGAACTTCAAAATGTTCATGGAAAAATTACATTATCTCTTGATTCTATTTTTCCATGAACTTTTTGAAGCCTCTTCATGTACATAGATAAGTCTCACTGGTTTTGTTTCTCTAGAGAACCCAGCCTAAGACACCTTGTACCATGTTTTATTAATAATATTAATCATACATATATAGTAATATATATGTATAATTAATATATATAGTTATACATATACATATATAATTAAGGTGCTTTGGTAGCGGTTACGAATCGGGCTGCGAACTGTAAGGCCAGCAGTTCAAAACTACCAGCTGTTCCATGGGAGAAAGATGAGGTGTTCTGCTCCCATAAAGATTTACAGCCTTGGAAACCCTGTACAGGGTCGCTATGGGTCGGAACCACCACCACGGCACATAACCACCACCATACATATATAATTATACATAAACATAGTAGTTCTGGTGTGGCACTATGGGTTAATGTGCTGGACTGTCAGGTCAGTTCAAATCACAGGGTCAGCGGTTCAATCTCACCAGTCGCTACTCAGAAAGCCTATATAAAATATAGGGTTGCTATGGGTCGGAACTGACTCAGCAGCACTTAACAACAATGCATACATATATTGTTGTTATTAAGTGCCATTGAGTCCGTTCCTACTCATAGCAGCCCTGTATAGAAAAATTTCCAAGTAGTGGCTGGTGGGTTTGAACCACCAACTTTATGTTTAGCAGTCCAATGCTGATCCTACAGTGTTTCAACAGGACTCATATATATAAGCGCTGTAGAATGATCACTGGAACACAAGGTCGGTTTGAAATGCAAGGTTGGCAGTTCAAACCAACCAGCCACTCCTCAGAAACCCTATACAGGGTCACTATGTCAGAACTGACATGATGGCACTTAACAGCAATAACATATATATATGTTGTTAAATGCCATTTACTTGGTTCCAACACATAATGACTTTGTTTAGGTTTTCTGAGCAGCGGCTGGTGAGTTTGAACCACCAACTTTGTGGTTAGCAGTTCAGTGTTCATCCTACAGCTCCACACAAGGACTCCATCATATATATATATATATATATATTAGCACATCTTAGGAATGTAAACCCTCTAATTCATTTCAACATTTGTAGACTATGATAAGGTGCTTCTGATCTGTTATCAGAAGGTGTATATTTACTGCTACAATGGGTATGACCACAAACAGAATCTACCAGAGGCCTCATCAGAACACTGCTTTAAGTCAGACCTTCAGCACTTTCCATGCCCAATATGTTGCTGTTGTTAAGTGCCGTTGATTCGGTTCCGACCCATAGCAACCCCTGTATAGGGTTTCTGAGGAGCAGCTGGTGAGCTTGAACCACCTACCTTGCAGTTCAAATGGCTTTGCAGTCTGATGCATTAATCCACAGCGCCACACCAGAACTCCATGCCCGATATAGGTAATGGCTAATTTTCACACAAGCAACACAGCCTTGTGTCCAGCTTATAACCCTTTTCTTTCATAGTCCATGATTTATTTATTTATTTATTTTTGGACTGGGAAAGAAAAAGTTTACTGAGACTTTCTCTTTACTCACATACATTATGAGTGGTACCTCACTTAACTCACAACTCTAGTTGATTTTGATTCATAACAACTCCATGTGACAGAGTAGAACTGTCCCATAGGATTTTCTTGGTTAGAATCTTTACAGGAAGAAGTAGATCACCAGTATTATTACTTTGACAATTTTATCAACAAGGAATCTGTTGGGAAGTGATGAGGGTAAAGGTGAAGGGCCAGGTCTTGAATTCAGGCATTCTGCCTTATTCTCAACTGCTCTCAAAGACGCACCCACGTCGACGTAGGTGAGAGCTAGATTCGATTACTCTATGAGGAAAAATACATTATTCACAACATGAAGGAATAACAAAAAACTTGCAATCAACCTTTTACTCCATGTGCTTTTGTTGCCTACTTTGGTCCAAACTGAGAAGCTTGTGTGCACAGCAGAAGGCTTTGGAGTCAGCTCAACCTAGGTTCAAATCTCAGTTCCTCCACTAACTGGAAAGTTGAGCAAGACTCTCTCTCACTCTGGAGTTCCCATCTGTGAAATGGAGATTCTAGTGCTTTCCATACAGAGATGCCAGAGAAGGAAACTAAACAAGACAATATCCGTTATAAAAACAAAAAGCACATCATGAGCATTCTATAGATGGTGGCTCTCTCTCCTCACTCTGAGGCAACAGGAACAAATGCCCACTGTGCATAAATTATCAAAAAGAAGCAAGCCAGTTGCTCTAATGTAACTGCCATTGATGCAGGAATCGTAAGCCATAGGTCTACATCTAAGCAAAGCGGAATACATTTGCTTGGCACCCCACAGTTTCCTGAGCTTTGCTCTTACCACAAATGGTAAAGTGGTTCTGTTCCAGGAGAGCCAATTCTTTCTACTTTCGAAATACACATGATTGCCAAGCAAAAGAAGTTAATAATCAGTTAGAAAGGGAACTAACTGGGGAGTCAGCTTATTTAAAAAAAAGAAAAAGAAATTAAAAAGAAAAAAGAAGTCAACGCCATTGAGTTCCAGAAATCACTGTGCTGAAGCCAGCAGAAATTCCCAGCATTTAACCTACGTGCACCCCAGCTCTCTCCTAGTTAAGTAAGGCAAAGACTCTGATGGAGCTTTTAAGAAGTAGTTGGTAGGATCATTTGATGGAGACAGATGAGAAGATTTTATCAACCAGACAAGAGGCCCATGGGGGCATTAAGCACTGTCCCCATATTTCTGTGCCCATGAGAAAGCAGTCTGTTAAGTTGCTATAGTTCAAGGTGATCAAAGTGTCTACAATAGCTAGTCTTCAGGGCGCTTGCCTACTCCCCAGATATGCACAGCCTCTCTCCCACCTGCGATCAACACCAGCACTGACTCAACATAAACATTCACTCTGCAATAGCAACAACAGACTGGGAAGCACAGCTTTCTCCCAAGTATGGAAGAACAAAGACAGAGATTTTGCAGTACCACTGCATTTCCAGTTTGGGGATTTTTAAGATCCAGCTTGGAATGAAGATTGGCTATTTTGCTTATCCTCCTACACCCAAGGCACAAACCTTTAAGGCAGCAGATACCAAAGGTCCCTGAAGATTTGCTGGTTCAGAAGGAAACCCCTGAGAACCCTGTTTCCCAGGCCTATGAGGGAGCAGGGGCAGCAACAGGCATGGGAGGAGTGACCAACCCCACTCTGGTTCCTCTTCTCAGAGAGGTGGGACTCCTCAAGAGGGGTATATGGGCAGAAGGCTTTTTACAGCAACTAGTGCTCTGAGTTTTTAGACTTGCAACATGGTTCACAGATATTCTCATGTTCAGCCCTTGGGACTATGAAGCTGTGTTCAAATGATCCCCATTTCACAGATAAGGAAGACTTATTTTGGTTAAAGGCAGAGATTTATATTCAGGCCTGCCTTGGGCTCCTCACTCAGTCACTTTCCAGTTCTGTGGCCTTAGGTGAGTTTACTTGCCCTCACTCACCCTCAATACATTGTATGTAAAATGGAGATGATGCCATCAGAGAGGTTTTGCACTGAGAAAGTGGATGTGAAATGGCTAGCATAATGCCTGTTGTTTTTAAGTGCTGTTGAGTCAGTTCCAACTCTTTGCAATCCTGTATAGGTTTTCCAAGGAGCAGCTGGTGGGTTTGAAAACCACCTATCTTTTGGTTAGCAGTACAGTGCTTATCCTACAGCACCACACCAGCAAACTCTTAAAAACTCATACAATTACTAGTCATCTGGAAAAGTGAAATAACACAACCAAGCTTATGCAGGAAATGGGATTCATACCCATACTTGTAGGCCTTGAACTTCAGACATTTTAATAAGTATGTGTATTATGAAATGTTGCATATATTCAAAAGAACACTTGTCAATTCATGTAATGTAAGTTATGAAGCAAAATGATAAAATATGGTGAATCTCAAGAAGCAGAATAGTACCAATATTGTCAAACATACCTGTGCTCCCCTTTCACTTTCCTGGTCTGAATTGCGGTTATCATTTCCATGATTTTTTTTCAAAAATAATTTTATGATATTCTGAGTCAGCGAATTGCTTTTTATGGCTCTTGTAACATGGTCTTGTAACTCCCATGAAATAATTGGGTGAGACTATGTAAAAATTTCTCTGCCAAGAAATTTGGAGGACAACTATCTGGCTGACTGATTGGAAGAGATCAAAATTTATGCCTATTCCAAAGAGAGTTGACCCAATAGAATGAGGAAATCATCGGACAATCTCTTTGATATCTCAAGCGAGTAAAGTTTTGCTAAAGGTAATACAGAAACGGCTACAATCATACATTGACAGAGAACTTCCAGAGGTTCAAGCTGGATTCAGAAGAGGCCGTGGAACGAGAGATATCATTGCTGATGTCCGATGGATCTTGGCTGAAAGCAGAGAATACCAGAAGGATGTTTACCTATGCTTTATTGACTACACAAAGGCTTTCGATTGTGTGGATCATGACAAGTTATGGACAACATTGAGAAGTCTGAGTATTCCAGAACACTTAATTGTACTTCTGAGAAATCTGTACCTAGACCAAGAAGCAGTTGTTCGAACAGAACATGGGAACACTGAATGTTTTAAAATTGGGAAAGGTGTGAGACAGGGTTGTATTCTTTCACCATACTTATTCAACCTGTATGCTGAGCAAATAATACGAGAAGCTGGGTTCTATGAAGAAAAACGTGGCATCAGGATTGGAGGAAGACTCATTAACAACCTGCGATATGCAGATGATACAACCTTGCTTGCTGAAAGTGAAGAGGACTTAAAACATTTACTGATGAAGATCAAAGACCACAGCCTTCGATATGGATTACATCTCAATGTCAAGAAAACAAAAAATCCTCACCACTGGACCAATAAACAACATTCTTATCAATGGAGAAAAGATTGAAGTTGTCAAGGACTTCATTCGTCTTGGATCAACTATCAACACTCAAGGAAGCAGCAGTCAAGAGATCAGACAATGTATTGCATTGGGCAAATCTGCTGCACAGGAACTTTTTAAAGTATTGAAGAGCAAAGATGTCAGCTTGAGGACTAAGGTGCACCTGACCCAGGCCATGGTGTTTTCAATAGCCTCATATGGATGCGAAAGCTGGACAGTGAATAAGGAAAATCGTAGAAGAATTGATGCCTTTGAGTTGTGGTGTTGGAGGAGAATACTGAAAGTGCCATGGACTGCCAAAAGAACCAATAGATCTGTTTTGGAAGAAGTGTAGCCAGAGTGCTCCTTGGAGGCCAGGATGGCTAAGCTTCGTCTCTCATACTTTGGACATACTGTCCGGAGGAAACAGTCGCTGGAGAAGGATGTCATGCTGGGTAAGGTGGGGGGTCAGAGAAAAAGAGGAAGACCCCCAACGAGATGGATTGGCCAGGTGGCATCATTGATGGACTCAAGCGTGGCAGCGATAGTGAGGTTGGTCCAGGATCGGACATTGTTTCGTTCTGCTGTGCATGGGGTCACTATGAGTCGGTTCCGACAACAACAACATGTAAAACTTGGAATCCTGTGTGGTACTGTGGGCTAATGTGATGGACAGCAAAGTCAGTTTGAACCACAAGGTTGTCAGTTCAAGCTCACCAGCTGCTCCTTGGAAATCCTATACAGGGTTGCTATGGGTTGGAATTGACTCAACAGCACTAAACAACAACATGTAAAACTTGCCAGATTAGCTGGCAAATTAATATGTAAATAAGGTGATTACGGCACACCAAGGGGATTGTCACTCCACTCGGCTTAAAGGAGCGAATCCACAGATTGGGGTGGGGGAAAATCTCACTATCATCAAGAAGAAAATCTGGGAGTGGAGCATGTTCTTTGGATCAAGAGTCCCTGTGCTGAGAACCATCTAGACCCAAGAAACAGAGAGAGCTATAACACTGAAGACAGCAGAGAAGGCAACAGCACACAATAGCTCGATAGCTACTGCTTGGCTTGTCCATCCACTGGAGTGAGAGAGCTGAGAGCCTGCAGCAGCAGGCTCCCTGACAGAGTGGGGTGCCTCTGGGTGAGCTAAAAAGCTGTGATGTTTGCTCAAGCAGGGCAGAGGCAGAGACCTGCCTTCAGGCCCCTCTGAGAAGCTATCCTGTATTCTGAGTTGTTCCTGTAACTTTCAAGTTGATCCTGGATCATAAGCTGTTCCTTCACTGATAAAGCCCATAGCTGTGAGTATGCTCTGTGAGTTTTGTGTGGCCATCCCAACAAATTATTGAGTCCAGCAGAAAAGCAGAGAGGGCGGTGGGAGGGACGGCTGATGTTAGAATTGGTTAAAACGCTGGAGAGTGGAGCTAAGTCTGACCACCACTTCATCAGCTTTGGGCTGATGCTGAGCTGGATTCACTCCCCGCCTCCTGACGTCAGATGCCTCCTGATGCCACCATTTTACAGATTATATACAAGACCAAATATCCAAATCCACTGCTACTGAGTTGATTCTGACTCACAGAGACCCTATATATAGCCAGGAAGCTTCGAAAGGTCCTTTTCACCATGAACTTTTTAAAACTCCCTCGTATATATTATGTTTCTCTGCTATCCATAAGGTTTTCTGTGACTAAATATTTGGAAGTAGTTCGTCACTGCTTCTTCCTAGTCTGTCTTCGTCTGGAAGCTCATCTGAAACCTGTCCACCAGGTTTAGATACCTGACCCTGCTGGTCTCTGAAATACTGGTGGCATAGCTTTCAGAAACACAGCAACCCATAAGCCACCACAGTACAACAAACTGACAGATGAGTGGTGGATTAAGAAAATTAAGAAAGGTGTGCAACAAGGTTATATTCTTTCACCATACTTATTCAACCTGTATGCTGAGCAAATAATCCAATAAACTGGGTTATATGAAGAAAAACGTGACATCAAGATTGGCAGAAGACTCATTAACAACCTGCGATATGCAGATGATACAACCTTGCTTGCTGAAAGTGAAGAGGACTTAAAATATTTACTGATGAAGATCAAAGAGCACAGCTCTCGGTATGGATTACATCTCAATGTAAAGAAAACAAAAATCCTCACCACTGGATCAATAAACAACATTCTTATCAATGGAGAAAAGACTGAAGTTGTCAAGGATTTCATTCTTCTTGGATCAACTATCAACACTCACGGAAGCAACAGTCAAGATTCCAAATGATGTATCACATTAGGCAAATCTGCACAAGACCTGTTTAAAGTGTTGAAGAGCAAAGATGTCAGCTTGAGGACTAAGGTGCACCTGACCCAAGCCATGGTATTTTCAATAACCTCATATGGATGAGAAAGCTGAACAGCGAATAAGGAAGATCATAGAAGAATTGATGCTTTTGAGATATGGTGCGGGAGGAGAATATTGAAAGTGCCACGGGCTGCCAAAAGAACCAATAGATCCATTTTGGAAGAAGTACAGCCAGAGTGCTCCTTGGAGGCCAGGATGGCCAAACTTCGTCTTTCATACTTCACTGGAGAAGGACATTATGTTTGGTAGGGTGGAGGGTCCGAGAAAAAGGGGAAGACCCCCAACGAGATGGATTGGCCAAGTGGCAGTATCAATAGGCTCAAGCATGGCAACAGTAGTGAAGTTGGCCCAGGATTGGGCAGTGTTTCGTTCTGCTGTACATAAGGTTGCTGCTATGAGTCGGTACCGACTCGATGGCACCTAACAACAACAACAACATACATTATGTTATTGTTGTATATATGTAGAAAATCCTAAACATGATTGCATTCATGTTCTAGGGCTGCCAAAACAAAGTACTATATGTTGGGTGGCTCATAAGAACAGAAATATACTGCCTCACTGGATAAGGCAACATTTGAGCCAAGACCTGAAGAAAGAGAGGGAGAAACCCAAGGTGCCAGTTAAGCAAAGAGTAAAAGGAATACAAACATCTGAGGAAGAATATTCCAGGCAAAAGAAATAGCGTATGTGAGCAGAATGAGTAATGAGGAAAGGGAAATGAGCTGAGGTCAGGAGCAGGGCTGGCCAAGGACCTTGATGACCACCGTGAGGATGTGGACTTTTATTCTGAGTGGGCTGGGAACTGCTGAACTGTTTTGAGCATGATCTAACCTAGTTAGCAGAATAGTTCCTGGCACATGTGTGGATAATAGATTTTGGTGAGGCAAGAGCAGAAGCAAGACCAGACGAGAGGCTACTGCAGTGGTCCCCGTGAGTGTGACAGCAGTTGGGAAAAGGGGGCGGGTCTATGAGAGGTAAGAGGGCATGGCATGCTGGGTATCTTTTGAAGGTCTTTGGGAATGAAATCCTCCAGGAAGACAACTGAACTCAATTCTATACTGCTATCGCTGTATCTTTTATGCTGGTATTTTATTTTAGGCACTGAAATCATGTATAAAATTTTAGGAAAACCAGAATTTGGGTAAGGAGTAAAGTATACCTGGCTTTTCACATGAAAACTGAATGCAATCCCCATTGTAGTTCATCTTCTAATTAGAAAAGCCATACAGATATTGCTTGTAGTTGTCAACATCTCTCCGAAGCAGTATATACCTCCTCTGCAGATAAACCCTTTTACTTTTACTTTTCCTCTGGAACCCTGCTGAGCTCTTTGTAGGATTCCTGGAAGTATCCTGATGCTAAGAGTACCCATGAATTTTCCTTTTCCTTTTACAACCACCTTCAGTGCCTCTGGACAGCCAGAAAACCATCTGGTTGGCCACACCGAGATTCCCCGATTCGTCTGGGACATCAGCCAAGAACAGGTTGCAGAATTTGCAGCTAAGCAAGAGCAGATTGCTGGAGTTTGGTCAAAAGAACAGATGTGTATTATGGGCCAATTTGACCACAGAGAAATTTTTCTCCACACCTTTTAAAGGTGCACAATTGCCTGGTTAAACCAAAGCAATTTGACACACATTACCTTGTTCATAAACAGAGATAGAGAGTTCTTCCTTCCCAGGGGTGTTCAAATGGTAGGAGAGGAAGCCAAGTGCCTCAGAAATGGGGCAGCCCAGCTTCGGGAGACAAATGCCCATGGAAAAGGCCCAACAGCATAATAATGGCCTGAACGTTACCATACCCAGGCCAGAAACTGGGAGCTATTGATCATCTGTTCACTCTTCGTTTTGAGGCCTGAGTGGAGCAATCTCTACAAAGGGAGACAAACTTTCCACTCCATTTAAAGGAGACTTCCTCTGCAAATCTTTCACTTACTTGTCAAACACCTGTGTTTCATAGTACCTGCTACTTCTAGGAATTTCAAGGAATCCCAAGGAGGTGAGAAGCATCTGAATCCTTAAGAAACTTAAAATGCAGCTGTTCTTGAAGTGAAACACTCAATGCAATAGGACAGGAAGTCTGAAAGAAAGAAAGGGTTTCACAAAAGAGGCTGGTCCACTTTGCAGGGAATAGTCGCCATGCCTTTCCATCACTATTTCATGCACCTTCTGCTCCTCTATACCTGCATCTTTTCCTCCTTCAAGACTTAACTCAGGTGTCAGTTTCTGAATGAAAATCCCTGAAATCTGAACCTCCCCAGCACATATCCCTCCGTCTGGGGTGTGACCCCCCACTACTACCTGCTCCAGAAGTTCCGGTGTGGTGCTGTGGGTTAATGCGTCAGACTGCAAAGTCACTTTGAACTGGAAGGGTGGTGGTTCAAGCTCACTGACTGCTCCTTGGAAGCCCTATACAGGGTCGCTATGGGTCAGAACCGACTTGATGGCCCTTCACAACAACTGTCTGCTCCTGGGGTAGGGAACAAGGAATTCCTTTCTAAGCCTCTGTCTTTTCCACCAGGTTATCTACAAAGTCTTACATATAATAGGTGCTCAATAATATTCAGGTCCATGAAATGAAAGTCTGGGCTTTGCCTCTTCAGTTTATAACTGATTGGAAAACCTAAAATGGGTTCTAGAACGTGCCCAGTGAAATAGCCTTCCTATGGAGGCTTTGAAGTCTAAAGGCCCCTAGGTGGAATCCTGAGCCTCATCCAGAACCTTCTGAGGTGGGACATTCCCATTTGAAAGGACAAGCAGACCAGCCTGGAACAGCTAGAGAAACAGAAGATACTTCTTGAAAGAAAGACCAGCAGGAAAAATCCAAAACAAAAATGGCAGTATGATTGGCTACTGCAAGAATAAACAAGTTGTTTGCCAGAGAGCCATCAAGGCAAGCAATCAAGTCCTTTGAGGACAAACACCCCTCCAAGACGGAAACTCAAAGGGAACACATGAGCAGGCATGTAAGCTTTCTGGTGACCACCTTGGTCTCCTGGTGAGTAAAAGAGGGAGAAAGGCAGCAATGAAGATATGGGCCGAGTTTGACCATGTCCCATAGACTCCCATCGACCTGGAGATGAGAGAGAGAAGAGGAAGCGTTGGTTGGTCTGAAGTGTGGTGAGACCTGGAGACTCCTAAGCCCATGGACAAGGACATAGCCACGGAGGGCTAGAGCTGATATGAAGTGAGGGGAGATGCACAAGAACACCCAAACTTGTAGATAGTACCCATTCGACCTAGCTTTGATGACTTGATGATCAGAGTTAGACTGTTGTTGTTAAGTACCATGGAGTCAGTTCCAACCCATACTAGAGGAAAATAAAATTAAAAAAAAAATTTTTTTTAAAGGAAACAAGTGTAAATTGCTACAATTTGATGAACTTGACCTATACTTATGGATCTAGTAGTTCAAAATACCGAGAGTGAAGGAGTCTTCACATCAAGGATCAATCCTATTCCCTCTGTATACAGCATTGATAGGGACGGGCAACTTAGACATTGGCTACCTAAAATGGGACTATGAAGGTACGAAGTGGATGGCTTACAAGTTTTCAAGAGGGAGTTTAGTTCTAGAGGGTGTGGGGGAAGGTAGACTCCCCACTGAATAGTATTCATCTTGTCTAGATGGGTCTGGTGAAAAGAGTTGGGGATAAGATTCTTATAATTCAATACTGAGTAATTCTTATCATGAGTAATTGCAACTATCACAACTCTAAAGCTAAAAGTTTTGTAATATAAAGGGGGAGTAGTTAATCTTACATTCCAGGAATAGAGGACCCTAGGACCATCAAGAAAAAAGAGCATGAGTGGAATGTGGTACTCTATCCAGAGAAGCAGTGACACCAGAGATGGAGACAGAGATGAGGGCATGGAGAGATGGAGCAGCTGAGGACTCTAGACTCAAGGAAACAGAAAGGCTGTGTGCTGGTGGCCAGGAGGCAGGCTGGCAGAATGTGCCCTTTGGTTGTTTAAATTATTATATATTCCTGATTGTTTTTGTGGACACCCCCCTAAAACAACAACAACAACAACAAAATAGAGGAAGCAAATACTTTTGAATGGTGATGCATGGAGGAGATTGTAACCATGGCAATGAAACAATGAGTGTAAAACTGATGTTCTCCCATGTAAACTATCACTCAATTCACAATAAAAAACTTAAAAAAAGAAAGTCTGGGCTTTGAATTACCTAAGGGAACTTGAGGGGAAAAATTCTATAGAGGAGTAGACTATGAAAAAACATGGAGGAGGAGTAAATAAAAACAACTGCATCCAATCCTCACTTACCAACATGGTTAAGTTCCAATGACTAAGTGATAACAGGGAAATGGGCATCATGCAAAAACGAAGGATGACCACATCACATTACAATATGGAGGATGACTAGATCTGCCAAGTGACATCATCATATAACTGCCAAACCACTGAGACCAATGGCCCAGCAAGTTGATACAGAACCTTAGCCATCACAGGCAGGGTACTCTTGCCTCATACCTCACCATTCTTTACTGCCAGACTTACATCATTAATGCATAAAATAGGTAGTAGATTTTTTTACTATGGTCATGAATGTGAAATCTCAGATTATGAGACAGTCGATAAGTGAGAAGTAGGTATATTACAGACAGTAAGAGAGAGAGGACTAAGGTGTGCCTGACCCAAGCCATGGTATTTTCAATAACCTCATATGCATG
>NW_006408524.1:25751924-25774913 GCF_000296735.1 Chrysochloris asiatica
ATATGAAATAAAAAAAGGAAAACAATAAGATATCCTAGGGTTTTTCTTTCTTTTTTTTGTTTTTTACAGTTTTTCTTAAACACTGTAAGACTGAAAAAAAAAAAAAAAGAAAAAATAAGAAGTTCTATGTCACTGCATTAGGTTGCAGTGCGAACACAGTCAAGAAGGAGTTTTTCTTGCACATCATATATTCTTTCATGTTATAAGTAAATTAAGTTTGAAATGAAAGCATTTATGTATTTTGAACCCTTGATAAAAAGTTAATGTCCTGGTGTGGCACTGTAGGATAAGTGCTGGACTGCTAACCACAAGGTCAGTAGTTTGAACAAGTCCCTCTCTCCTTGGAAACCCTATACAGGATCGCTGAGAGTTAGAACTGACTTCATGGCACTTAACAACAACATAATTTCTTTATTTAAATATTTTAAACTCATAGCAACCCTGTATAGGGTTTCCAAGGAGCTGCTGATAAATTTGAACTGCCAATCTTGCAGTTCAAACCAAACTTGTGATCCAATGCATTATCCCACAGCATCACACCAGAGCTCCGCTCCATAACAACTTTACTGAGGTATAACTGCATTCAATAGAATGCCTCTATTTTAAGTATACATTCAGTGAGTTTTGACAAATGTATACACACATATAAGCACACTTTAATTAAGAAACAGACTCTTCCTACCACTACAAATTTTTTTTCTTATGGATCTTTATAGTCCAATCTCCAAATTCCACCAAACTGCATAATGTCAGTTACTTTGGGCAGTACAATAGATAACTGGTTGGCCAACCTCAGTCTACACAGTTTGCTGCTGAGAAGAACTACATTCTTATCCAAATGGTCCATTTGGAGCAGGTCACTGCAATGCTGGCTGTAGGAACCTGGATGAAGCCACTCCCTCACTGGTGGGCAGAGGAAGCTGGCTGCGGCTTCCATCTAGGAATGCTACTCTCCAATGCACTGAACTAGACCCACAGACTCAGCACACTTCACCTCTTGCAAGAATTGGTTTCTAGTTTGAGAAACCTCTTCATCTTGCTTCTCCAAAACATTTTCTCTTTGCCTCGTCACCAATCACACTTGCCTCATGAGGTAATCAGCACAGCTGACTGAAACCAAACCACACCCACTGCCATCAGTTGATTCTAACTCATGGCGACCCTGTAGGGTAGAGTAGAACTGCCCCACAGGGTCCCAAGATGACCGTAATCTTTACAGAAGCATAGTACCACATGTTTCTCTAGTGGAGCTACTGGTAGATTAGAACCACTGAACTTTCAGTTAGCAGCTTAATGCCACCAGATGACTTGCTGTTGCTAAGTGCCATCGAGTTGGTTCCAGCTTGTATAGATTTCTGAAGAGCAACTGGTGGGCTTCAAACTTCAACCTTGCAGTTAACAATCCAGTGTTTATTCTACAGTGCTATGAAGATGGGAGTAAAGGGAGAGATATCAAGGACTAAAAGAACAAAGGGTCTCAATAAGATAAGTGTCTGGAACATTGTAGGGGATTAATTAATATTAGTATTAGTATCATTATTAGTATTAGGAGTCCTGGTGTGGAGCTGTGGGTTAATGTGCTGGACTGCAAGGTCACCTTGAACCACAAGGTCAGTGGTTCAAGCTCACCAACCTCTCCTCGGAAACCCTATACAGGGTCGCTAAGGGTCGGAACTGATTCAACAGCACCGAACAACAATTAGTATTATTACAAGAGAAGCCCTGATAGCTCAAATGGTTAAGGGCTTAACTGTTAGTCAAAAGGTTGGCAGTTCAAACCCACTAGCTGCTCAGAGGGAGAAAGATATGGCAACCTGCTTCTAAAAGTTCCAGCTTAGGAAACCCTAGAGAGCAGCTCCACTCTGCCCTACAGGGTGGCGATGAGTAAGAATGGACTCTACTGAAACGTGTTCGGTTGTTAAGAAGGTAGTAGGAGCTGTAGAAGGAGACACTCCAGTTTCTAATAGGAGTTAGAACAAGGCCTTGCCACTGGGCTGGCCCCTCTGCTGCTTACTGACTGCCAACCAATTTTCAACCCATGTGACCATGACAATTTGAATTAATTCTGTGCATGAAATTTGGTGGGATGCAGTGCCAAATGTTTAACTGAAATCAAGATGCAAACTTCCTTTCATCTACTCGTTTTGTAAATCCTGTCAAAAATAAAGCAAGAGCCATTAAGCTTGTCTGGCAACATTTGTCCTTCATGCACTGTGCTCTTCATTGCTCCTGCTCCCCTTATCCTCTGCTTGCAATCTTCCCTCCCAACCCCCAATATTTGTTCTGTTCTATTTACTGGTCCCCTGGGCAGGCCCAGCACACTGTCAGCTCTACTGACTTTGCCAAGTCTAAGATTCCTTTTAGGGTCTTGTTTTATTTAAAGAGCACCCCGTTAATGGGTTTAATGGCCTTTCAATCACTTAGTATGCATTGTCAATGAGATAGAATCGATTTTCTGAGAATTCCTGTTCTGGGAGGAAAACAAACAGCCCTTCCTTCTCATTGCGATTTGGCCAAAGAATAAATGATGCAAAACGAAGCTCCATCCGGGACTTGGATAGTTTCGTTGCCCTCGGACTTCAAGACTTGTCCAGCCCTACACTGAGTGTTTCTACTTATTGTCCTCAGGGTGAACTGCTGGACTGTGGGGTCACTTAAACATGGACTTTGAAAGAGGTTCACTGTTTCCCTGGGGTTATGCCACCCTCTTCAGTGAAGAATCAAGCTGTGCATTACCCATGGGACTTGATCAGAGAAAAGAATGGCTGTCAAACCAGTGCCCTCAGACTCGAACTTCTCAGAAAATGACCACCTCCACAGGAGCACACTCGTTCTGAATTCTAGAACCTTCAGGCGATGACTAAGCACCTAAACTCCCTCTCACTGAATACCTTCTAACTAGCTTAACTCTTACTAGGGAAGCCTCCAATTCCATAGGCATCTGTAGATGATCTCACGTGTGTAAGGCATTATGCTTGGCATTGTGGAAGATGCATGCAGGGGCATAAAGAAGAATCAAAATCTGTCTCAGCCAATGTTTAGGATTTGTCTTCTCTAAGTTAGGATCTCTATTAGATGTTAACCAAAACTCTTCTCCTTCCTTCTCTGCCTCTCTCTGCCCCCAGCTCTCCTCCAAGAATCCCCACCTTCTCAACAACAATGCTATATTTTATGGAAACTGACAATATTCCAGAGCCCTTTCTTCAGTAGTTCACATGCTCCAGTCTACGTAAGCCTTACCTCTCAATGTGATTGTGATTGTATTACAATCTGCATTTTACAGATAAAGAAATCACGTTTAAGAGAGGGCAAAGTGCTTAGCTGTGAAGACAGGCTCATCTGACTGAAAACACTTTATCTTAAGCCGGAAGCTGCCTTTGTCTTCTCTTCCTTTATGGGTACTTCCCTGGGAGCCCTAAGCAGCAGCCAACCACAATCCTGCAGGAAATGAAACAAGCTTGCTGATATCTGGCTCATTAGAATCACAGTAATTTAGTAGTGCTCGACACGTGCCAAATACCTCATATCTTTATTTTTACTTAATCTCTGCAACTACTTCAAGAGATAGAGAAAAACACACCTTGAGGTTAAGTGACTTACCCAAGGTCTCATAATTAATAAGCAATAACTAGGGTTGCTATGGGTCGGAACCGACTCGACAACACTTAACAACCACAGTTATGATAAGGAGTCCTGGTGTGGCACTGTGGGTTAATGCGCGGGACTATAAAGTTGGTTTGAACTGCAAGGTTGAAAGTTCAAGCTCCTCAGAAACCCTATACATGGTCACTATGGGTCAGAACTGACTCGATGGCACATAACAACAACAATAATGATGAAGTTGCTAATACTGATGAAAAACTTGTCATGTACCAAGCACTGGACTAAGGCTTTCTATTGATATATTTTTAATCCTAACAGAAAAACAGGTGCTGTGGGGTCAAAAAAGACTCATGGTAACCGCATGTTTCACAGTGGACTTGTGCTCCACAGAGTTTTCGGTAGCTAATGTTTCAAAAACATATCATCAAGCTTTCTAATGAGGGGCTTCAGGGTACACTCAAAGCTCCAATCTTTCGGTTAACGGCAGAGCACATTAATAACCTTTTTGTAGCACCCAAGGGCTCCTAATCCTAACAAAATATTATTATTTCGATCTTACAGACAAGGAAACTGAGGCTCAGAGAATTAAAGTAATTTGTCCAACGTTGTTGTTAAATGCTCTTGAGTAGATTGCGACCCTGTATAGGGTTTCCAAGGAGCAGCTGGTGAGCTTGAACCACTGACTTTGCAGTTCAAACAACTTTGTAGTCTGACGCATTAGCCCACAGTGCCACGCCAGGACTCCAACGTTATTGACCTGTAAGTGTGGAGCCGATATTTGACCTGGAGCAGCCCCTGAAGTTTGTGCTTCTAAGTAACAATGGTATGGTCAGGCCTCAAGGTGTACATTGCGCCTACTACTGAAGCCCTGTAAGAAAAAATGGCCTGTAAGTTTTCCCAAAATAATAGTTGAAGACAAACCCCAGAGACTTCAGGCTTTGTCTCCGGGCTGTCTCTTAACAAGCTCCTACCCTGAACCATAATCTCATTTGCATTTGTCCTTCTGCAGTAGTTTCCAATTCCCAGGCAGAATGCAATTTAACTGTAAAATTTGCCTTAACTAGGCAGCTGTCTGCTGCAGTCAGGCACCAGGTGGGCCTCCCTGTAGGCTCTCCTAGTCAACGTGCCAGCCTCTGTAACACAATATAAAGTCACCTCTGAGGAATGAGATGCCACTTGAAGAGGCAGATGCTGCCCTGCCCGCTTGTTGTCAGCTCGGAACAGTTCAGGAGATGCCATTCATGGCTCAGATTCTCCTAGAGGACTCCTTTCTTACCACTTGTCTGCCATTTGGAGAGCCAGTGCAGGGAAGATTATCCAATGTCCTGGGCCAGGAGTGCCACTTAGGATGGAGTCCTGGAAGTGAGAGTTAGAGGTTTAATTAGTCTCCTTTCCCCACAATGTCCTTAGACCATGGGAATGAGGGACCCCAACATCCAATAGGCCAAGTGAGGCCATTCAACAGATATCACCTGAGTTTCTGCGATGTTCGAGGCCTATAAGGAGGAGCAAAAGGTATAACCCTGACATGATCCTACAATGTTTTCAAGTGTGTAGAATGCCAAGCAGAGTAAGAAATGGTGTCCTTAGAAATGTAAAACAAACGAAGTTCAAACATACCTACTTAGAGGCATTACTTGAAACTGAAGGAATGCATGCTATTATTGAGATAAAGACTATAGAGAACAAAGAGGAAAATATCCAGTGTAAGACTTCTGCAGAGGCCTAGATCTATGGGGTAGAGGAAATGGCAACGGTGTCCTAGAAAAGGTGCCAGAGAAGAATGTATGAACACAGAATCCCAGCAAATGCAGTGCGACATGAAGGAGGGACTTGTCCGTGGGTCCAATAAGGCCAAGATTGTCATACAGGAGCAAAGACCATGGGATCGGGAAAATAAGAAGATGCTGACTAGGAACCAGTATCCATAAAGAGCACTGGATGGACAATCTGCCCAAGGTCAAGGACCAAGCAGGTGGAGGAAAGTAATGGAAGAGTGTAGATTGTGTGGTGATGGCAGTGGTGTGCCATTGAGTCAGTTCTGACTCATAGCGACCTTCTAAGGGGTGTCAAAGACTGTAAATCTTTACAGGAGCAGAAAGCTTCATCTTTCTCCCACAGAGCAGGTAGTAGATTCAAACTGCTGACCTTCTGGTTACCAGCCCAATGCGTAACCCATTATGCCACCAGAGCTCCTTTGTAGACTGTGTAGAAGTGTTGACTAATGAAAGAAGAGACTGTGGTCAGAAAGGTAAGATGAAGGGACATGCTTAGAAGGAAGGGGAAGAGTCAAGCCTGCTTATAGGTCCCAGAAAAGGAGCCATGGGAGATGCAGAGGATGCATGCATTCCTGATGGAGCGAGATTTAGGAGGAGGCAGCAGGAGTCAAGGGCACAGGGGACAAATTCCCATTGGGGAGATGGAGACACACTTTAGAGACAGGAAGAATAATCAAGGAGGAAAGAAATGGTGCAGACATTTAGAGATGGAGAAGGGAGAGTTGGAGAAATTTAGTCTTGAGTTTATTGTAATACCAGGAAAGCTCTCCAGGAGTGACAGTCTCGTCACAATAGCATGAGGACTGCCCTAAAATGGTCGTCTTCTAAAGAAATGCGGGAGGAAGTGGGATCAAACTCACTGCCTTCATTTCTCACCAAGCAAATTGTTGGATTTTTCTTTCTCTTAGGTTTTTAAAAATTATGATTATAATAAGTTTAGTTCTTCAACCTTCCCTATCTTGACTTCTCTTTAGTATTAGTTTATGACTCTCACCCAAGGAGTTTCTTCCTCTTATTACCATGGACTCTAGAGTCTTTAGGAACCAATTATCCAGTCTAGAGATAATTTGGGTCCTTTTCTGCCTTCCTACTCTAACTCCCTGCATCTTGGCCACTTCACTGCTCATTAGCCCTTTCCCCTGATAAGGAGAGGAGAAGTAAGAAAAGTTGAAGCTTAAACATTTTTAAAAAAAAAAAACTTATTTTGGGATCTAGCCAAATATTTTGAAGCTATGAGCTCAGATGAGGTTGGAGGTCATCCGAGGTTCACAGTTGTTTAATTATCCTTGAGTGGATACCACCACTAATAATGGATCCATCGTTAGTCCTAAAATTCACACACACACAAAAATTGCAATGACTAGGGGAGGAAAGGAAAGCAGACACACTGAGTGAACACTGGCAGAGGTCTAGGTAACCTCTCGTGTGTCAGGAGTTTGGCCATCTCCTTTCCCTTAACTCTCAGTACCTCTTTTTCATTGAGAATGTCTATTTTGAAATTCCAGATGTGACATTTCAGATTAGAAGCACTAAGAGTTCGCATTGCCAGTATTAATGGTTCAGTGGATCTTCCAGTCCCTAAGTTGAGCGTCTCAGAATATTCATCAGCATTATGGCTAGGAGAGCTCCTGATGCTTTGTACTTTGCAGGTCTCATTGACAATTAAGTACAGAGCATGAACAGGCAGATCAATACTTCTTATTGAACTTTAAAAGCTATGTATTTTTCTTTAAGACTCCAATAAGTTGTGATATTGTACCACAGTTTTACAAGATTTTACTAAAGGAGCTCTGGTAGCGTAGTGGTTACGAATCGGGCTGTGAACCACAAGGTCAACAGTTCGAAACTACCAGCGGTTCCGCGGGAAAAGGTGAGGCGTTCTGCTCCCATAAAGATTTACAGCCTCAGAAACCCTGTGCAGGGTCGCTATGAGTCGGAACCGACTCCACGGCACTTAACAACAACAACAACAACAACTAATAGTAAGCATACATGGGGCCTCTCTGTATTATTTCTTAACAACTGCATGTGAATCTACAATGATCTGAAAATAAAGCATTTAACAAATAATTTTTTAAAGGAACCAATAATGTGTTATGTCTTAGCAGCAGAATACAAAACCAAACAAAACCTAAAAGTGATTTTTCACTTATCCAATATACACACTAAAATGGCTAAAGCTAAAATCACTGAAAACACCAACTGTTGGCAAGGATTTGGGGGTCTAGCACTCTCATATGCTGCTGATGGGATTTACAGCCTCAGAAACTATACAGGGTCACTATGAGTCAGAACCGACTCCATGGCACACAACCACCACCACTCTGAAGAACTATTTGGCAATGCCTTATACAGTTATCATACAATTTCTCTTGAATAAATACTAGCAACTCTACTTCCTGATATTTACTCAATAATAATTAAAACTTTAATTAGACAATGAATAAGGAGAAAAACTGATGCCTTTGAATTGTGGTGTTGACAAAGAATGTTGAAATCACTTCTTCTTCCAGAAGAAGAAACAAATCTATCTTAGAAGTGGAGCCAGAATGTTCCTTATTAGTGAGGATAGTGAGACTTCAATTTACACCCCCTGGACATGTTATCAGGAGGGACCAGTTCCTGAGAATCCCATCATGCTTAGTAAAGTAGCGGATAAGTGATAAAGAGGAAGACCCTGAATGAAATGCATTGACACTGTGGCTGCAACAATTGTGAGAATGGAGTAGGACCAGCAAGTGTCAGAACTGACTCAACAGCACCTAACATAAAAACAGAAATTTAACTTTCTAATCTTAAAATGCATCTTCAAGGAGAAGCCCTGGTGTCATAAAGGGTTAGGTGTTGGGCTGCTAGAGGCAAAGTCAGTAGTTTGAATCCACAGCCATCCATGGTAGAAAGATGGAGCTGTCTGCTCCTGTAAAGATTGATAGCCTTGGAAACCCTGGAGAGCAGCTATACTCTGTCCTATAGGATTGCTATGAGTTGAAATTGGGTCTATGGTGGTGGGTTTGTTTTTCAGTTAGTCAACAGACCCTGGGTTCAGAAACACTCTCAAATCGAGACTCTAGCAATTCTGCCTGCCAGTTTAATCTTGAAGTGTGAATAGACGACTCTCTAACTGTCCCCACACCTCTCCACTCTCCATGTTGTTAAGTTCTGTTGAGTCGGTTCTGACTCATATCAACTCTGTATAAGGTTTCTGAAGAGTGGCTGATGGGTTTGAACTGCCAATCTTGTGGTTCGCTGTCTAGTGCTGACCCTATAGCACCATGGGCGTGGTTATTTAGTTCCAAAGAGAAGAAGCTCAGGTTGTAAAACCAACCCTGTTTGCACTTGGGCTTAGAGTTCCAGATGAGCAGGTTGGTACTTCAAGCATCAAAGTAGACTTCTTACTATGGTCCCACTCTGATATAGCACTATAAGGCTGGTAGTGACTAAGAATGTCTGTAAACACATTCTCTTACCTTCCTGCCCCAGCAACCAGGGCTGTGCCATGTTGCTTGTGCCTGAGCCCCTGTTTCTGTTCCCTGAGAGTGGGATTCTGATTTGCTTTAGCCAGTAGTTCCATTCCTGACCACCCAATAGATTTACTTGCCTGGTCTGCCATTTACCTGCACCTAGGTTCCCATGATATCTACTCTGCTCACTTACAGGACCATGCCAAGACACACCCTGCAGAGACTCCTAGAAATCAGGTCCTTGCCCACTTCTGCTCTAACTTGGGTCTGCCACACCCCTAACAAGTCACCTGCTCATCCTGAGTGTCTGGTCACCAATTTTTGAGGCCTTCCCAGACTTCTTTGATCCTGATGACCCGAGATACCCACTCACTCCAAATGATACTCTGGTTCTCAAAGGCATTTCTTCAAGTCATTGTGACCAGAATACATCCTGGAATGATAATCTTGAGTTCTTAGAGAGCAAATTCTGAGTCACCATAAAAGAGCAAAGTCCATCTGCTCCAAACACCATGTGCAGCATGAGTTGCTGAGATTGGTCATTGAGTTTCTACTTTTGAATATTTGCAGTAGGGGACACTCACTACTTTTCAAGAAAACCATTATTAGGCAGATGTCACTATGAAAGTATATAGACTTTATAAAGACTTCAAGTTGATGTTACTGGAAATAGAAATTTTAGGTTCTACTCTCTGATAAGTGTCTTAGTTATCTAATGCTGCTATACAGATATACCACCAGTGGATGACTTTAACAATCAGAAATGTCTTCTTTCACAGTTGAGGAAGCTAGAAGTGCAAATCCAGAGTACTGATTCTTAGGGAGGGCTTTCTCTTCATTTCTTGGGGAAAGGACCTTATCTTCTTTCAGCATCAGTAGCTCCAGTGTTCCTTGGAGATCTCCATACACCTCGGCATCACTCGTCCCCTGGGTCTAGGAGCTTCACAGTGCAGGGACCATAGATCCAAAGGATGTACACCACTTCTGGCTCTCCTTTCTTGGTGGTGGTAGGTCCCTCTTTCTCTATTCAATTCTCTCTCCTTTTATAGCTGTAAATAAAAGACGTTGCATGCCACAACCTTGGGACTCTCCCATAAATCTGATCAAGGTGGTGGTAGGATTAAAGGTGGTGTATAAGGAGCTCTTGAGTTATGGTGTTGGAGGAGAATATTGGAAGTGCCATGGGCTGCCAAAAGAACCAATAGATCTGTTTGGGAAGAAGTGCAGCCAGAGTGCTCCTTGGAGGCCAAGATGGCCAAACTTCTTCTCTCATACTTCAGACATATTGTCAGGAGAGACCAGTCGCTGGAGAAGGATATCATGTTTGGTAAGGTGGAGGGTCAGAGAAAAAGAGGAAGATCCCCAACGAGATGGATTGGCCAAGTGGCAGCATCTATGGACTCAAGCGTGGCAACAGTAGTGAGGTTGGTCCAGGATCGGGCAGTGTTTCATTCTGCTGTGCATAAGGTCGCTATGGGTCGGTACCAACTCAATGGCACTTAACAACAACAACAATATGAGGAGCTCTGGTATCATAGTGGTTACAAATCAGGCTGCTAATCTCATGGTCAGCAGTTCAAAACTACCAGCTGTTCCACAGGAGAAAGATGAGCCTTTCTGCGCCCATAAAGATTTACAGCCTCGGAAACCCTGTACAGGTTTGCTATGAGTTGGAACCGACTCCATGGCACATAACAACAACAACAACAATCCCATTCTTAGGAGTCCTAGTGGTACAGTGGCTAAAGAGCTTGACTGCTAACCAAACAGATCAGCTGCTCCAGGGGAGAAACCCTATGGGGCAGTTCTATGTCCTACATGGTTGCCATGAGTTGGAATTGACTCAACGGCAGTGGGTTTTGGAATTCTGGTGTGGTGCTGCAGGATAAGCACTGGACTACTAACTACAAGGTCAGTGGTTCAAACCCACCAGCTCCTCTTCAGAAACCCTACATAGGGTTGCCATGAGTTGGAACTGACTCAACGACACTTCACAACAGCAACAACATCCCACTCTAAATCCTCATATTGGTTTATCACATCAAATCCCATCACAACTGTCAAACCATTGAGAATCTTAGCCCAGTCAAGTTGACACAAAACCTTAACTATTACAGTAAGTAACACAGACTTTCATCTTTTATGTAGTAGCCACCACTTGACTGTTAGCGTGTGGCACTGTGGTGGCTTTTACGTGGCTATGATGCTAGAAGCTATGCCATCGGTATTGTAAATACCAGCAGGAATACCCATAGTGGACAGGGTTCAGAGCTTCCAAACTGGTGGTGGCGGTGATGATTCTGTGCCGTAGAATCGGTTCCAACTCATAGCGACCGTGCACAGGGTTTCTGAGGCTGTAAATCTTTACAGGAGCAGAAAGCCTCATCTTTCTCCCATGGAGCAGCTGGTAGATTTGAACTTCTGACCTTGTGGTTAGCAGCCCAGCTCGTAATCCATTACACTACCAGGACTCCTTGCTTCTGTACTGAGACAGACTGAGAAGGAGAGGTTAGCCATTGAAAACCTTATGGCCAGCACGGAAACACTGTCTGATATAGAAGATGAGCCACTCAAGGTTGGGAGGCACTCAAAATATGACCGGAGAAGAGCTGCCTCCTCAAAGCGGAGTTGACCGTGATGATGTGGATGGAGCAAAGCTTTTGGGACCTTCATTTGCCGATGGGGTACAACTCCAAATGAGAAGAAAGGGCTGCAAACATCCATTAATAATTTGAACATGGATTGTACACAGTATGAATCAAGGAAAATATGTAGTCATCAAAAATGAAAGAAAACACAATCCCAGGACAGTCACTGTTAAGGTAAAGGAAACTGTGAACTACCTCAGGATATAGGATTCTTTCCAACATTTTTCCAAGAAAAGGCCCGAGGAGCTAAAGATGTCTGAAGTTGACTTTGCCCTCAATCAACTACAAGCCCTTTGAAGTTGAAAAATGTAGTAAAATGCTGTGAGCGGATCAAATCACGAAACTATCTGCACTGTCTGGTTTGGGTGAAATTCCTAGATTGGATATTTCTAAATGTTAATGTTTCACTAGCAAGTGGTATGGTGCTGTGGGTTAATGCACTGGACTCCAAAGTCAGTTTGAACTGCAAGGTCAGTGGTTCAAACTCACCAGCTGCTCCTCAGAAACCCTATGAGTCGAAACCGACTAACTCCATGGCACTTAACAACAATAGGTGTATGCTGGTTTTCAATTTACATACGTTTTCTTTCTGGAGCTCTCTTTCTCTTTGACTATAAAAGAATCTAGTGTCATCGAAAAGTCTCTGTCTGATCATTATTTATGAAGAGTTTACTACACGTAAACTCATTACATGTATTATTTAACCCTCACAACATCCCATTTGTATAACTGAGAAAACACACAGAGTTTAAACAACCTGTTCAATGTCAAAAAGCAAGTAATGGAAAGCCAAGAGTCTGATTCCAGACCCTTACTATAAAATAGCCCACTTGGCTTGGGGAATTCCCTTGCAAACCCTCAGGGCCCCAGCTTCATCATCTGTGAACTCAGGGAATTGGACCGGCTGATGCGAATTTCCAGCCTCACCATGTCTTTTCCCTTGTTCCCGTTTGCAACTGATGCTCCACCAGAGCTACCCAAGTACCTGTCCATCAACACTCTGGCTTGAATATTGGTGCCATTCATCCTGCAAATCTGTGAGTAAGACTCAGCTGAGACTGTCCTGCCCCAAACAGCCACTATTCTTCAACTGCATTTGCTGTGAATTGATTCCAACTCATGGCAATCCATGTGTGTCAGAGCAGAACTATGCTCCATGGTTGGCATTGGTTGATTTGGGGAGTGTGGGAAGTAGATTGCCAGGTCTTTCTTCTGAGGCAAACCTGGATAGGTTTACAGTAAAAAGCTTCCCACCTTTTGGTTAGTACCCAAAGAAATTCACTTATTCCTTACCTAATTACATGTCTCAACTATCTTAACAAAGTCCACCCAGATTCTGAAATAACCCAGTATAAGAAAGCAACAGACATACAGATTCAAGACCAAGGAAAAGAATAGGGTTGGAATTGATGACTTCATTACACTTACCACCTTGTTCTTCCAGAGTCAAAGATCTTCTTTGGACTTGTAAATTTTCTAATAAGACCGGGCAGTGTTGTGCTGGTAAATGCTCATCAACCAATTTTCCAGAAGGAATAAAAATATATTTCTGTAGTTAAATATTCCCACCATGGCTGATTTCAAGAAAGGGCTGGCAATCTACTCCCCCTCCACAGTACCTAAGGAGCTCTGGCAGTGCAGTAGTTATGAGTTGAGCTGCTAACTTCAAGGTTGTTGTTGTTGTTGTTGTTGTGAAGTGCTGTGGAGTCAGTTCCAACCCATAGCGACCCTGTATAAGGTTTCCGAGGAGCAGCTGGTGAACTTGAACTGCCGACGTTGCAGTTCAAATGGCCTTGCAGTCTGGCACATTAACCCACAGTGCCACATAGCACTTTGAAACTACCAGTGTTCCACAGAGTAAGATAAGGCTTTCTGTTCTGGTAAAGATTTGTTGTTGTTGTTGTTAAGTGCCATCGAGTCGGTTCCGACCCATAGCGACCCTGTACAGGGTTTCCGAGGGTGTAAATCTTTACGGGAGTAGAAAGCCTCATCTTTCTCCCGCGGAGCGGCTGGCAGTTTCGAACCGCTGACCTTAAGGCTCGCAGCCCGATTCGTAACCACTACGCTACCAGAGCTCCTTATTTACAGCCTCGGAAACCCTATACAGGGTCGGAATCGACTCCACGGCACACCACCACCACCACAGTGCCTAGCACATAGTAGGAAGTTAATAAACTCTTGTTGGGTGAGCAGCACATGAAGTAATTAATTGACTATGAGTGTATCAATGTAAATCCAAAATATCCTTGTCACAAATAAATCATCTGGTTTGTCAACCAGATAGATCCTGGGCATAATTTTTATCTCCAAAAGGCCCCCTAAAAGGAGAGAAGGTAGACAAGAATAAGTATCTGGAGTAATTTGTCAAAGTTGTTAACATTTATTTATGTTCAAGAATGTTTATTATATATAAGCAAGAAAAATTAAAAACAACCTAAATGAGGAAAGGTTGAAAAATTATTGTAAAACCATTAGGTATTATGTTTTCAGTATTTATTAACATGAAAAAATGCCTTAATTATAATGTTAAATGAAAAAAGTAGCATATTAAATTGTACAAACAATATCAGTCCAATGCTCATTTTTTAAAAATGTGTTTGTATACAGGGAGGAAAAACAGAGACTTATGGAAAATATATCAAAATCATTTACAGTAGCTATCTCTGGTTGATGAGATTTAGGCTGATTTTTTTCTTCTTCTTCTTCTTGATGTATTTCTGTATTTTCTCATTTTTCTAAAAATGATAAAAAGCAAAAGAATTGCTATTAAACAAAATAAATCTTGACTCTCAACCTGGGAACATGAAATTCGTGTCTCAGAAATGAAATGATGTGTACCTGTGTGGGTACAGATTCACTGACCCACCACGTTTATGGATTTGCTGGTATGCCACCTACACATGTATCCACATGCTCTCTTAGTCACTGCCACTGATTCCCGTTCCACTCAAACCTCCCAAGATGTCCCAACTTAGACATGATGACATAATCCATGTTTTACAACTATGACTCCAACATCAACTACAGAGAGGCATCTGTGATTACCTTAATTTTTCACACTCCTTTCAGACACCTGGCATTGGAAACACAGTCAACCTCACGTAGACATATTTTCAGCTATTAAAAAGCCAGCACGTTTGTGTTGTTGCCTATCCTTGAAGTGCCTGATATAAGAGAGACATGACTGAGTACCTTACTGATAAGACTGAACAAATATGTCTTTGGAAATAGACTACAGGGAAAACCCAGGTTGGAGATACATAGTATGCATTAAAATCTAGCTAAAATTTGAGTAAAGACAGGTTTTAATTTAGGAAAGTATGAATTCTGAATACTCACTCAAGAAAACCCATTTTATTACTTTCAAATCCCAATGAGCTTGAAGCACAATGTTGTGATTCTAAGTCAAGGTAACAAGTACATAATTTTGTGAATAAACCAAAAACCAAAGTCTTGGGTTTGTTTCTCTTGGACTAGAATCCTCATGAACATCTGAAGCACTGGGGCACATGGAAGTAGAAGAGCCTTGTCTGACCTAAAACCCCAGCTGTTTTTCTATAGTAAGTTCACACAAAAAAGGTGGCATAACAAATCACCTCTAGAAAATGGATACCTAGACAAAAATAAAAACCCTAAACCCAGTGCTAGCCATTTGATTTCAACTCAGTAACTCTATGTAGGATTTCTGAGGCTGTAAACCTTATAGCAACCCCACGGTGGTGGTTCCGACTCATAGTGACCCTGTATAGGGTTTCCAAAGCTGTGAATCTTTACGGAAGCAGAAAGTGGAGTCTCTGGCAGATTTGAACTACTAACCTTGTGGTTGGCAGTCCAGCTTGTAATACACTATGCTACTAGGGTTCCTATGTTGTTGTTGTTGTTGTTATGTGCTGTGGAGTCGGTTCTGATTCATAGAGACCCTGTATAGGGTTTCCGAAGCTGCAAATCTTTACAGGAGCAGAAGCCTCATCTCTCTCCCGTGGAACAGCTGGTAGTTTCAAACTGCTGACTTTGCGGTTCGCAGCCCGATTCAGAACCACTACGCTACCAGAGCTCCTTTGGGTTCCTATAGCGACGCTTTAAGAGAGAGTAAAACTGCCTCATTAGGTTTTCAAGGCTGTAAATCTTTACAGAAGCAGATTGCCACATAGTTCTCCCACAGAGGAGCTGGTAGGTTTAAACCGCCAACTTTTCAATTAGCAGCCCAGTGCTTTAACCACTATGTCAGCAAGGCCCTTTGTGCTTATGAATAGGTAACAATCATTTATAATGAACATGTCAGTCAAGGATGATTTGTTCCTCCTGATGTGTTTGAAAACAACGTATTCAAAAAATTATAAATTAAAAAAAAAACTATTCCCTTGAGTTGTGCTAGTTTTAGCAATCTTATTTTTATTCTTAATTTGCTTACATACACCTCTCTTCAAGGCAACCTAAAGCGAAAGTCTATCCAAAGCGCCATAGATTTCAAATTGCTGAGCTAAATCAATAAAGTTTTATCGTACGTCTTAAAAACAAAAAAGAAGAGACATAACTAAATGTAGCTGGTGAAACACACAGAAGTTAAATCTGTTCTGGCTCCATCACTATAGATGGAGGGATCAAGTTCTATTTTCATTCATGAAGAAAATCTTAAAGCAGTGGGCAGCTCACAAGATGCAATCAACCCCAAGTAAGATGAGGTAGAAGCTCAGGTTTGCAGCTTCAGAAATGTTTCAGAAGAGGAAACTGGTATACCAAGGAATAATTTACTGGGAACCAAAGCATGTCTACTCTGCTGGTGTGCCATTAATTTACTGGAAATAATCAATTTAAATAATGCTTGTTAAGCCCTCCCATCTACATATATATATAAAATAATAAGTGGAGAATAAAGCACAGACAGTTCATATATATATATATAATGATAACTATATATATATATATAATGATAACTATATATATATAATGATAACTATATATATAATGATATATAGAGAGAGAGAAAGAGAGAGAGTTCTGGTGTGGCACTGTGGGCTAATGCGTCACACTGCAAGTCATTTGAACTGCAAGGTTGGTAGTTCAAGCTTACCAGCTGTTCCTTGGAAACCCTATACAGGGTCTCTATGGGTCAGAATCAACTCGATGGCACTTAACAACTATATATATATATACACACACATATATATATATATTTTTGTTGTTGTTGTTGTTAAGTGCCAGTGACTTGGCTCTGACTTTTAGCGACCCTGTATAAGGTTTCTGAGCAGCAGCTGCTGAGGCTTGAGCTGCTGACCTTGACACACCAGGACTCTCTCTCTGTCTATCTATCTATCTATCTATCTATCTATCTATCTATCTATCTATCTATCTATTTTAATTTACTATCCTCCCAATTGGAGTCCTGGTGTGGCACTGTGGGTTAATGTGCTGGACTGCAAAGTCGGTTTGAATTGCAAGGTCAGTGGTTCAAGTTCAACAGTCACTCCTTGGACACCCTATACAGGGTCGCTATGGGTTAGAACCAACTCAACAGCACTTCACAACAACAACAGAGCCTCCCAATTAGAATGTAAGCACCATAAAGAAATGGGTATTCATTTGTTTTCCTGTTTGTTCATCTGTTTGTGTGTGTGTGTTTGCTGTATTGTCAGTATATAGAATGTGCCGGGTTTGTTGAACAGATCCTGCTCCATCCTACTCAAGAGGTGTATCCTGAAATGGACTGACACAGTGGCTGAAACAATGAGCTCAAGCATAACAACAATTGTGAGAAAAATGCCGGTTCCCACAGTGTCTCATTCTGTCATACATGCGGTTGCTATGAGTTGGAACCAACTAGACAGCAACGTAACAACAATAAGGAAAGCACAGGACTTGGAGTCCAAATAAACAGCACTTTGCTTGGCTTGTAATAGACGTTTGATGACCCTTTTTTAGGTGGACTTTGTTGTTAGTTGCTGTCCTGTTGCTACCTACTCATATCAACCCTATGCACAACAGAACGAAACACTGCCTGGTCCTCACCATCACTGCTATGCTTGAGCCCAATGCTGCTGCCACAGTGCCAATCCATCTTGTTGGGGGTCCTCTTCTTTTTCACTTCTTTTTCACTTCTTTGCCACTTTACCCAGTGTGATGTCCTTCTTATCCACACTGGCCCCTCCTGATAATATGTTCGAAGTATGAGAGACAAAGTCTTGCCATTCTGGCTTCTAAGGAGCATTCTGGCTGTACCTCTTCCAACACAGATTTATTTGTTCTTCTGGCAGTCATGGAACGTTTACTATTCTTCTCCAACACCATAACTCCAATGCATTTTTTCTATGGTCTTCCTTATTCATTGGCCAACTTTCGCATGTACATGAGGCTATTGAAAATATCATGGCTTGGGTCAGGCTGACCTTAAACCTCACACTGACACATGGGGAGATAAATGAGTGGATGGATGGATGGGTGAGTGGATGAATAAAAAGTCCAGTTGTATGTGTAGTTGCATTATAATGGTACCTCTCCTTATCTGTCAAATGGAGATACCATTGTGAAATCAGCAGTGACAGCTTTGTTGCTCTTTTTCCTGTAGCTGATGCAGAGGAAGAAGGAAAGGGTGGTGAGAACACTAGCAGTATAAAACCAGGAAATCATGGAATCTCTCGTGTAAATGAAGGAAGACAGGAATTTGGGCAGAAGTGTATGTTTTTATTCTGTCTTATAGTGTTGTCAAGGCAAGACAATGTTTGAGCAGGGTGTCAGATGAGAGGCAGCGGAGTGGAGCGGTGAGCGGGCCGCCAGTTCTCAATGACACTCCAGTGAAAACCGACTCCTAGCTTCATGTCAGGGGTCTCCTTGAGCTGAACGGCATTCAGCTGTCAAGCAAGAGGATGGATGCGCTCAGCAGAAGCTCCAGCCTCGGAGGATCTTAGTTTGGGTCATTAAGTCTTCAAGGATAATCCAGCCCCAGCATTTTTATTCTTAAATTTGTTCTTCCTGCTAAAAGCAATAAAGCTTTCAGCTGATAACAGTGTCTTTTCTCAGCCCTTCCCCTGTGTTCTGACTTGCTGGGTAGATGGCTGACCTATTTAAAGCCATGATCGTCTGAGTGTAATACCATCTGGCTGAGTACTCAGGACCAGGATACATCCAAGCAGATCAACTGTGGGACCAGATAACTTGGGTCCCAGATGTTCTCGGAGCCATTTCTGCCTGTAGAAACCAGGGCTGAAGGGAGATAACTTGCCAGAGTTGGAGCAGGGGAGTCTGGCTCCTCTACTGACTTGACTAGCCACTCTCAAGTGTGTCTTGGCACAACAGTTGAGGGAAGAATGCCATAGGCCAACAGTGGGTCAGACCTGGGCCCTCAAGTAGTTTGGGTAGTTGTTTCAGGGCCCAGGAACACAGATCCTCCTGGAAAAATCCTAAGTATCCATTAGTAGCTAACTGGGGTAACCTGACTAAGAATGATCATTTCTTCCTGTTATATTGTTCCCTTTTGGACTCCTGGTGTGACGTTGTAGAATCAGCACTGGACTGTGAACCACAAAACCCACCATCTGCTTCTCAGAAACCCTATACAGGGTCACTATGAGTTGGAATCAACTTGATGTCACTTAACAACAACAACAACAACATTGCTTTCTTTTTTCTGTTGTTAAGTGCTGTCGAGTCAGTTTTGACTCATAGCAACCCTTTATAGGGTTTCCCAAAAGCGGCTGGTGAGTTGAAACTGCTGACCTCACGGTTCAAGCTGACCTTAAGGTGGACAGTTTATTCTACAGCACCACACCTGGACTCCTATTGCTCTCTGGGGGTCTGAAAATGCCTCAAAGCTATACTTAATGCTGTGAGGTACTCAAGAAAAACAGCTTGTTGGAATGAAGTAAAAGATGACTGCTTTCACCACTGCTATTTAATACTGAGCTAGAAGTCAAAGCAGAGCAAGCAGGCAAGGAAAATCAGTAAAAGGTACCCAAATTAGGAAGAAAGAAGTAAAACTATTCCTTTTCATGAATGACATGATCCCATATATAGAAAACCCTAAAGAATCCCACAGAAAAGCTACTAAAAATAGAAATGAATTCAGCAGTGTTAGGGTATAAGGTCAACATAAAAAACACAGTCAGGCTTCTATATATAATAGCAATAAGCAATCTGAAAAGGAAATGAAAGAAGCAAATCCATTTACAATAGCATTGAAAAGAACAAAATACCTAGGAATAAATTTAACCAGGGAGATTACATATGTGTACACTGAAAACCATGAAACATTTCTGGAAAAGATCAAAATTCTACTGCCACCAAGTCGATTCCAACTCAGAGTACCCCTGTACTGGGTTTCTGAGGCTGCAAATCTTTATGGGAACAGAAAGCCTCATCTTTCAGCTGCAGAACAGCTGGTGGGTTTAAACTGCAGGCCCTGTGGCTGGTTATCAGTCCAGTGCTTATTCGACATCACCACCAGGACCACAAATGAGGATACATCAGAAAGCACTGCTATAAAAGCATAGAAGCTGTTATTAAACAAAAAAAACCCAAATTGGATGCTATTGTTTCTCAACAAAACCTCCATCTAAGTCTATCCACTCCTAAAGGTGGTGTTTCCATCTCTCTAACCCTTCCTCAAAGAATTCTGCGCTTTTCAAATTACGCTACATCAAAACAGCAGTTTGGGCATCCTCGAGGGACTTACATCATGTTCCTTTTTAATGTTGAGTGTGAGGAACAAAAAGGAGTCTGAGGGGCAAGATCAGGGCTGCAGAGTGGCTGGGGTAAGTTTTTCCAACAAAATTCTCCTAGGATAGCCCTTCCTGCCCTTCAAGAATGAGCAGGTGCATTGTCATGATAGAAAACAATTCCTTGGTGAAATTTTCATGGCCTTTTTCTGACTAACACAGTGTTTTCAATTTTCTTAAAACTTCTTCATAACAAGTTCCAATAATCGTCCTGTGTCCTTCAAGAAAATCTATCAAAATTCCAATAGCCTTTTTTGCAGAAATGGAAAAGTCAGTCCTCAAATTTATTTGGAACCGCAAGAGGCCCCAAATAACCAAAGCATCTTGAAAGAGAACCAAGTAGGAGAGCTCACAGCAACTTCGAAAGAGTAATCAACACAGTCTGGTAATCTCTGAGTGGATTCTGACACATGGCACCCTTGTAGGACAGAGAATTGCCCTACAGCGTTTCCATGGCTGCAGATCTTTATAGGGCAGACTGCTGCTTCTTTACCACCAACCTTTAAGTTAGCAGCTGAGCGCTTAACTACTGCACCACTAGGGTTCCCTTTCATAGACATATGTTGTTGTTGTTGTTGTTGTTGTTGTTGTTGTTAAGTGCCATCGAGTCAACGCCAACCCATAGCGACCCTGTATAGGGTTTCCAAGGAGCAGCTGGTGAACTTGAACCACAGACCTTGTGGTTCAAACAGCTTTGCAGTTTGGTGCATCGACCCACAGCACCACATCAGGATTCCTGCATAGACATATAGACCAATGGAATCGACTTTAGAGTTCAGAAATAAACCTATATAGCAACGGGAAATTGACAAGAGTGTCAGGGCCATTTAATGAAGTTGTTGCAGTAATCCGTAATGGTTCACTGTGTTGTGCATGGGTTGATATGAGTTGGCCCCGACTCAAAGAAACAACAACAGTTTCTTAATAAATATTGCTGACTCAACTGGATCTCCACATGAAAAAGAAGGAAACTTAGCCCATATCTTATACTATATATGAAAATTAACTAAAAATACATCAAGGACTTAAATATAAGAATGGTGGTGGTGGTGGTATGCCGTGGAGTAGGTTCCAACTCATAGTGACCCTGTACAGGGTTCCAAGGCTGTAAATCTTTACGGGAGCAGAAAACCTCATCTTTCTCCCGTGGGACAGCTGGTAATTTTCAACTGCTGACCTTAAGATTAGCATCCTGGATTCGTAACCACCACGCTACCAGAGCTCCTTAAACATAAGAATGAAACCCGGGAAATTCTTAGCATAAAATACAAGGCAATGCTTCAGGGCCTAGTTTTAGACAATGGTTGTTGGTGGTGTTTGTTTTGACTCATAGCGACCCTGTGTATGGTTTTTGAGGCTGTAAATCTTTATAGGGGCAGAAAGCTTCATCTTTCTCCCATGGAGTGACTGGTAGATTCGAACTACTGACCTTGCAGTTAGCAGCCCAGCTCATAATCCACTACACTACCAAAGCTCTTTAGTTATTACAAGAAAAGCATGAGCAATAAAAGATAAAATAGACAAGTTGGAATTCATCAAAATACTTTTGGGCATTAAAGGACTTTATCAACAAAGTGAAGAAACAAATGTACAGATTGGGAAAAAATATTTGGGTATAAAATATTGGATAAGAGATTAAAATCCAGAATATGTTAAACACTTCTATAAATTATCAAAAAGACAAACAACTCAATCCAAAAAAAAAAAAAAAAAACGGGCAAAGGGCTTTTAAGAGACATTTTCCAAAGAAGATATACAAAATGTCAACATACACATGGAAAAAAAATGTTCAAATTATTAGTCATTTTTCTTGTTGAGTATCTTTTAGTAGGTTCTGACTCATAGCAACCCTATGTATAACAGCACAAAACTCTGTCTGGTCCTGGGCCATCCTCACAGGCATTCCTATAGAACCCACTGTAGCCACTGTGTCAATCTTGTTGAAGGTCTTCCTCTTTTTCTCTAACCCTCAACTTTACAAGCATAATGTCCTTCTCTGGGAACTGGTCCCTCATAATAACATGTACAAAGTATGTAAGTCTCCCCATCCTCACTTTTAAGGAGCATTTGACTGTACTTCTTTCAAGACAGATTTGTTTATTATTCCAGAAGCCCATGGTATATTCTTTGCCCACCCAATAGTTCCAATACATCAGATCTTCTTTATTTGTTGTCCCAGCCTCTCCTAAGGTTAAGTGGTTCCAGATACAAATTCTTTCTCTACCAACAGAAGACCACCAGGCTCCCTAGGCATCAATCATTGTTATTATTGAATAGCTAGAAAGCAAGTGTCAATTGCTCTAGATCTTTGTTGCTGCAGGGCCCAAGTGATGCTGGATCTTAGGCCATCTTTGAAACCAAGTCCCAGCAACAGGGGCTATCAGGAAATGCCACACAAGCCTTTCTTTCAGAGATTTAACACACGCAAAGCTTTCTCTCTCAGTTGGGAAAGCTAAGGGTGTACAAATGTCCTAAAACACAGATGGGAACTGAGAACACCATGGGGGCTGGCTCATTTCCTACCTGTAATTGAGATGCAAACTTGATCTCATAATTTCCAACATGCAAAACAATACCCACCAGGATGCAGCAGATCTGTGGTTCAAAATATAATTATTTTCCCTATGGTTGGTGTTCAAAGGAACTGTCTATGGTAATAAAGTTGTCACCCTAATTTCCACACAACTAACTCTGCCCTTTGTCATGTGAGTGTTCAAATCTTAACCCTGGGTTTGACATCAGATACATAGAAGGTTAATGGAAGGAAAGAGCAGATTGTGAAGAATAGAGC
>NW_006408524.1:25776256-25778756 GCF_000296735.1 Chrysochloris asiatica
GTCTTTCATTTCAGAGTTCCACAAGTGCCTGGGAGGGACTGAGAGGCACCACCGTGGTCCTCATGTATTCTCCCCCTCCCACTGCTCACTGTGGGCTTTCAATAGAAGTAGTATGTTTGGGACATCATATCACAAACTCCACCATATATAGGCTGCTTATGCATTAAACCAAGAGCTCACCTTCTGATCAGCTTTGGAAGCAATTTTGTTGATGTTTCCAATTTTCACACAGAGTCTTTATGATTGGAACAAAAATCATTTGGGGCCTGTGTTTGAGATATCTAAACCCAACTCACCATCAAACCATTAAGATTGTTTCCTCAGAGTGCCCAGGATTCCAAGTTTCTATTTCATTAGCCACAGCCTTCCCCCCGACATCTTCACCTGTGGGACTCATAGTGTGGAGACTACGGTGGTCTACCCCACTGCCCTACTGCTCCTTACAATGCTTCATTCCCTACAAGCCATGAAAATAAGCACATCTTTTGACTCATTCAATTTTTTAAAAAGTTAATCATTTTTAACTTTCCCTTTTTCTTCTGAGTATTCTTCCGTTTGTCCCGCCTATTTTTCACCAGGTGCTCTGCTAGGTACTCAGGTTTGTTATTGTTGCTGCTACGTGCCATCGAATCATTTCTGACTCATAGCCACCCTATATAGGGTTTCTGAGGAGCGGCTGGTAGGTTTTAACCACTGACTTTTCAGTTAGCAGTCCAGTACTTATCCTGCTTGCCACACCAAGGCTAATACCTGATTTTTGTTGGGTATGTAGGATAAGTACTAGACTGCTTACCACAAGGTTGGTGGTTCAAACCCACTAGCTGCTCCTCAGAAACCCTATATAGGGTCGCTATGAGTCAGAACCGACTCCACGGCACATAACAACAACAACAACTAGTATTGAATACATAAATAATGAAACTTAGGGTGTAAACTAGTTCTGTTGGTTCATGGTGCTAAACAGAATTAGGAAAAAGACTACTTACTACCAAGTACGTGGAGTCCTGGTGTGGTGCTGTAAGATAAGCACTGGATTGCAAGGTCAGTTTGAACCGCAAGGTTGGCGGTTCAAGCTCACCAGCTGCTCCTCGAAAACCCTATACAGGGTCACGATGAGTTGGAATCAATTTGATGGCACTTAACAATAACAACAATCAAGCACATTGTGAATATTTCAAATATTAAATAACAAAATGGCACTATCTAGAATTCTTCTCAAATATCATTACTTGCATTGAATGGAGTCCTGGTGTGGGGCTGTAGGATCAACACTGGACTGCTAACCACAAGGTTGGTGGTTCAAACCTACCAGCAGTTCCTTGGAAACCCTATACAGGGTCGCTATGAGTCAGAATTGACTTGATAGCACTTAACAACAACTCGTATTGAAGGACTCCTGGTGTGATGTTGTAGGATCTGCATTGGACTTTGAACCACAGGTCAGCAGTTCAAACCCATCAGGTGCTCCTCAGAAATCCTATAAGGACCACTATGAGTCTGAATTCACTTGCTAGTACTCAACAACAACAACACTTGTATTGTGGGAGTTCTGGTGTGGTGCGTAGGATCAGCACTGGACTGCTAACAGCAAGGTCGGTGGTTCATACCCACCAGCGGCTCCTTAGAAACCGTATGCAGGGTCACAGTGAGTCAGAACTGAATTGAGGGCACTTAACAACCACAACATTCTCCACATTGGCCAGTCATTGGCTGCGGAATACCCCAGGGAAGGAATCAAAAAACCTTAGGTGAGACAGCTTCTCTGAACAAGGTAATCCTTCGGCAAGGACTCAAGTGTAGGCCTACAGCAGGCAACATTCCTGGCAGCTGGGAGGATGACGCCTCCATCCTGAAGTGGGGACCTGGGCAGTGCTCTCTGTGTCCATGTCAACAGTGCCCTCCCCAGTTCCTCTGAAGTATATGGAGGACTCCTGGAGTGGTGCTGTAGGATCAGCAATGGACTGTGAACCACAAGGTTGGTGATTCAAACCCCCCAGCGGCTCCTCAGAAACCCTAGACATGGTCACTATTAGTCGGAACTGACTTGATGGCACTTAACAACAATAACAACAACATCTTTGCTGAGGAGTCCCAGTGTGGATTATACTGGATTTCTAACCACAATGTCCACAGTTCAAACCCACCAGCTGCAATGTTCTTCAGAAACCCTATACATGGTTGCTATGAGTTGGAATCGATTCAATAGCACTTAACAACAATTATCAAGCCGACTTTGCAGTCCAGCACATTAATCCACAGCACCATACCAGACCTCCATAGATCTATGCTGTAGGATCAGCCGTGGACTCACAAGGTCAGCAGTTCAAACCCACCAGCTGCTCCTTGGAAACCTTATACAGGATCAATATGAGTCAAAACCAACTCGACGGCACTTAACAATAGCAGCATATATATCATATATGTGTGTGTGTGGCATGTGGGATAAAGCACTGGACCACAAGGTCTGTTTGAATCACAATGTCGGTGGTTCAAACTCACC
>NW_006408524.1:25783756-25805403 GCF_000296735.1 Chrysochloris asiatica
CAATAAGCCATTTTCAGAGCAGCAGAGACTCCAGAAAAGTTCCCAATGTGCCTGTGACTCGTAATGTTGTTGTTAAGTGCTGTCGCGTTGGTTTTGACTCATAGCAATCCTGTATAGGGTTTCCAAGGAGTGACTGGTAAATTTGAACCACCAGCCTAGGATAAGCAGTCCAGTGCTTAACCTACAGCACCACACCAGGACTCCATGCAGCTACACAAATAATAAGTCCAAATACCATCTTGGGATAGGCTCATTCACACCAACATATAATCCAAAACATTATTCACGGCCAGGACACTAGAAGCGATGACACAAGAAAGTCCAATGTTGTTGGTCAGTCTCATTCAGTCAGCTATGCAGTGGATGAGTGTTGAATAACCCAGGCTTCAGAACCAGTCCTTCTAGGTGGGCCTCCCAGCTCTGCTATGGATTCGTTGGTTATTTTCACCTCTTTAAGACTCAGTTTTCTTAAACATAAAATGGGATGGGAATATAGCTTCATCTCCTAAGAGGGTAAAAGTAAGTCCAAAAAAGTATTGCAACTAAGGTTACAGTTGATATCTGCATGAGTTTATTTCAAAGAAAATATGTTCAAACATGTCTCTGCAATCAGTGGATGGCTGCAGACAAGTTCTCTCAATTGGGTGCCTTCAAAAAAACAAAAAAAGTCTGTTGTTAGGTGCCATTGAGTCAGTTCCATTTCGTAGTGATCCTACGCACAACGGAAGGCAAGACTGCCCAGGACTGCACCCTCACAATTGTTCTTCTGTTTGAGCCCATTGTTGCAGCCAGTGTGGAAGAAGTTCAAGCTACACTGGAGAAGAAGTGTGTCTTCTCCTTAAGGGGCTTCCTTTTTCTGGCTGACCCTCCACTTTACCAAGCATGGTGTCCATCCATATCCAAGGACTGTTCTCTCCTGACAATATGTCCAAAGAATGAGAGATCAAGTCTCCCCATCCTTCCTTCTAAGGAGCATTGTGGCTGTACTTCTTCCAACACGGCTTTGTTTGTTCTTCTGGAAGTCCATGGTACTTCCAATGGTCTTCACCAGCACCATAATTCAGATGTATCAATTCTTCTATAGTATTTCTTAGTCACTGTCCAGTTTTCACATGCATACGAGGCTATTGAAAATACAATGGCTTAGGTCAGGCACACTTAGTCCTCAAACTGACATCTTTGCTCTTAAATACTTCAGAGGTCTTTTGCAGCAATTTGCCTAATGCTATACATCCTTTGGAGTCCTGGGGTGGCGCTGTGGGTTAATGAGTCAGACTGGAAAGCCGTTTTAACTGCAAGGTTGGTGGTTCAAGCTCACCAGCTGCTCCTCAGAAACCCTATATAGGGTCACTATGGGTCAGGATTGACTCGATGGCATTTAACAACAACAACACATGTCCTTTGATTTCTTGACTGCTCCTTCCATGAGTTGATTGTGGATTCAAGCAAAATGAAGACTTTGAGAACTTCAATCTTTTCTCCATTTATCATGTTATTTATTGATCCAGTTGTGAGGATTTTCATTTCCTTTACACTAGGCGCAATCCATATTGAAGGCTGTGGCCTTTGATCTTTATCAGTAAGTATTTTAAGTCCTCTTTGCTTCCAGAAAGCAAGGTTGTGTCATCTGCATATTGCAGACTGTTATTGAATCTTCCTGATGCCATGTTCTTGTACTGCTGAAATCATTTTTTAATTATCTTGAGCATAATTTTACTTGCATATGATATTGTTCCATGACTTCTACATTCTGTTGGTTCACCATTTTTTGGAATGGGCACAGATATGGATCTTTTCCAATTAATTGGCCAGGTAGCTGGCTTCCAAATTGTTTTGAATAGGAGAGTGAGTGTCTCCAGCACTGCATCAGTCTGTTGAAATGTTTCCATTTGTATTCCATCAATTCCTGGAGCCTTGTGTTTTGCCAATGCCTTCAGTGTAACTTGAACTTCTTCCTTCAACACCATCCATCTTATTCAACCTCTAGAAATGGTTGAACACTGACCAATTCTTTTTGGCATGGTGACTGTATATATTTCTTCAATCTTCTTTTGATACTTCCTGAATCATTCAATATTTGGTCCTGTGTGCTGTCAAATTGGTTCCAACTCACAGTGACCCTGTATAAGGCTTTCCAAGGCTTTAAATCTTTACAGAAGTAGAAAGTCTCTTCTTTCTTCCATGGAGTGCCTCATGGACTCAAATCTCCAACTTAGTGGTTTGCAGTCCAGTGCTTATCCTGCAAGGCCACCTCACTCCCATTTTGCCTAAAGAATTCAATATTTCAACCCGAGGCTTGCATTTTTTCTTCAATTCTTTCAGCTTGAGAAATGCTGAGTGTATTTTTCCCTTTTGGCTTTCTAACTCCAGGTCTTTGCACATTTCATTATAGTACTTGACTTTGTCTTCCCAAGATGCCCTTTGAAATTTTCTGTTCAGCTCTTTTAGTTCCTTATTTCTTCCAGTTGCTTTAGTTTCAGAGTTTGTTCTGACTCTGTTTTGGTCTTTTCTTTCCCTTCTATCTCCTTAATGATCTTTTGCTTTCTTCATGTATGATGTTATTGATGTCATTTCACAACTCTTCCAGAAAGGATATAGAGCACTTTAATGATTGTCTTGTTGACAAAGAATATTAAATATACTGTGGAATGGCAGAAGAACAAACAAATTTGTCTTAGAAGAAGTATGCCCAGAAAGCTCCTTAGAAGCCAGGATGAGACTTTGTTACTTACTTTGGACATGCTATCAAGAAGGACCGATGTTATTGTTGTTGTTAAGTGCCGTTGAGTTGGTTCCGACCCATAGAGACCCTGTGTAGGGTTTCCAAGGAGCAACTGGTAAGCTTAAACTGCCAACCTTGCAGTTCAAATGGCTTTGCAGTCTGGCGCACACACCAGGACTCCAAGAAGGACCAATAGCTCTTGGTGAAACACACCAGGACTCCAAGAAGGACCAATAGCTCTTGGTAAAACAGATCAGCGTAAAAGAGGGAGGCTTTCAACAAGATTGACACAGTGGTTGCAACAATGGACTGAAACATACCTCCTTTTGTGAAAGGAGCAGACAATATTTCATTCTGTTACACATGCAAATGCTATGAGTCAAAACCAACTACATAGGCCCTAATAACAACAAAACAACAACAAACTACTATAGGAGTTCCTGAGTGGTGCAGTGAGTTAACCACTCAATTACTAAATAAAGGTTAAAGGTTCAAGTTTACCCAGAGGCACTTCAGAAGAAAGGTCTGGTGAGCTACTTCTGGAAAAAAAATAATAAGCCATGAGATTTTATAGAGCCCCAATTCACAATAAAAAGTTGTTGCAGCTTTTTAAAGTTTGTCTAATTTGGTGTGGCTCTGTGGGAAAAGGCACTGGACTGCAAGGTTAGTTTGAACTGCAAGGTTGGTGGTTCAAATTCACCAGCTGCTCCTAAGAAACCTTATACAGGATCATGATGAGTCAAAACCTACTCGATGGCACTAACAACAACAGCAACAATTTGGCATTACTGTCCATGGAACATAAATTATATGAAAATCTTTACTAAAATAATTCATGATTTTTCTGAAAGAAGGCAAATAGAGCTTACAGAATATACACTATTATGTTGCACTTAACAAAAGCAACAATGTACAGAAGAAAACCCAGGAAGCACAATTCTACTCCAACACACATATACGTTACCATGAGTCGGAATGAGAACTCCGTGAGACCCGGAAGCTATGAGTCAGATAGACTCAAAGGCAGTGGGCAGGTATGACCTCACCTTCCCTTTCTCAACCTTCTTCCCCTCTCCTCCCTCATTAACTGCAGTCTTGATCATGCCCCAACACTACTGGGACAGAATACAAAATGCACAGTGACTTTAAAAGGCACCATCAAAAGCAGAGAAATTGGTTGAGGGATGGACCACCAAACTCAGCTCCCATCCCAAATGTAAATTACCAGAGAGATTCTTGCAAATAAAACAGCATCCTAATTGCTAGCCCCAAATTATAATGAACCTCAGAGCCACATTTCTTTGCTCTATTTGCCATTTTTCCTGTGTTTTACTCTTGCCATGGGTATTTTATATAATGAACAGTTAACTGACAGGCTTGTGTTGTGCTACCATTTGTTCAGCATTTTTGAGCAGTTACTGAATACAGGCTCTGTGCTAGGCAAAGTAGCAGATAAAAGATGGAATCAGACATGAACTCTTTACTCAAGAAGCACATACTCCAGTGGATACGACTATGACTGAAAATGGTTGTTCATTCCCTAACTGGGATTCCCAACGTAGAGTTCACTAGTTAATATTTGTAAATGGAACTAACACAGTTGGCGTCCTGATATGGTACAGTAGGATTAGCACTGGACTGCTAACCAGAAGGTTGGTGGCTCAACTCCACCAGTTGCTTCTTGGAAACCCTATACAGGGTCACTATGAGTTGGAACCTATTTCAATGGTACTTAACAAAAACAACTGTGTTGGTATGCATTTGACAACCAGCTGAAGTGTGTGGAGTAGGGTAGGTACAGTGGGGTGGGGTGCTGAGTTGCCTGTATATATATATATATATGTAAGTTTATTATAAATTTTACTGATATGAGCACATGTGGCATATAGTTAATACATTTAATAAACTATTATAAATTCCCCATTTACAATAGTCCGTTGATTCTTACAAAAGGCTTTTGCCAATTTTTTATGAACTCTTATATCCATGCTAGGCTGCAAATGATGAACATGATAGGTTACAAATGATGAATGTTATTGTTGTTAAATGCCATCGAGTAGGTTCCAACTTATAATGACTCTGTATAGGGTTTCTGAGGCTCTACATCTTTTCAGCAGCACAAAGCCTCATCTTTCTCCTGAGCTCAAACTGGCGACCTTGTAATTCGCAGTCCAGTGCATCTCCTACAGAGCCACCATGTTCCCAAAGTGATTAACAGTGATTGATATTTTCTTTTACATTAATGAGTGGGACACAAGGGAAAAACAAAGACAACAGAGATGTATGTCAGAACGATATTCATTTGTCAATGGCTTGAGTGAATTGTACTGAATCTGAAAGTCGTTTTTGATTACTGGAAGAATGTTTCTCCAGTGTTTATGTTGTTCATAATGTAACAGCTATGCTGTTGATATCAGCTGCTCTCAAACCAGTTCCTTCTGACTCATGGTGACCCCGTCATTCGTGGTGACCCCGTAGAGAACAGAACAAACGTTGTCCGGTTCCACATCATCCTTAGCATGGATGGAATATACTCACACCCACTCTGTGCTCACTGTGTCGTTTGAATGCCCTCCAAACTAGATCACTAATCTTCCAGCACTCTATCAGACAGTATTCTGTTGTGTTATTCATAAGGTCCTAATGGTTATAGACACTTTTACATTTCATCAGTATTATGAACATGTTTTCCATCACTTTCTTAAATCTAAATACCCAACAAAATAATAAAGCAAGCACTGATTTATTGCATTTACTGATTTTCATAGGGAAAATACTTGCACCATGGCCAATTTCAAGCTCCCCAGATGATGTCACTGAATGCAAAGTTAGGGTCCCACATTGTGTACAGTATGGTGGTGGTGGTATGCCATAGAGTCGGTTCTGACTCATAGCAACTCTGAATAGGGTTTCCAAGGCTGTGAAACTTCATGGGAACAGAAAGCCTCATCTTTCACCCATGGGACAGCTGGTAGTTTTGAACTGCTGACCTTGAGGTTAGCAATGTGACACATAACCACTATACTACCAGAGCTCCTTATTGTATAGTATAGACACAATATAAGTAAATAACTTCAAAAACATTAATAATAGCAAAATGTAGCAAAGTTATTATAAATTGATGTGTTTTGAGTATTTACTATTTTTAATTTTAATATAATTTAATTGCAAGTGTATGTAATTTAATTTTCAGCAACAAACGGTTGTACTTAACAGCAGGCTTATAAGATCCCTGAAATTTTAGCAATTGCTTCCCATAAGCCAATTCAAATCAGGTACGGCACACCATGGAATCCTATCACCAGCTTCATATATTGGGAAATTTTATCCTTGTTCTTCTACTTGTCAATCCCATTCCTTCCTTGCCGTATTTCTCTCCTTCCAATTCAAGAGATGGCACAGTAGAGAATTGAAGAACCTCAGGCTCTGAAGCCAGGTTGTGTGCCTTCGTTACTTACTTTTGGCAATCACTTTCTATGCCTTAATGCTCTTTTCTGTAAGATGGGAATAATCATAATGCTTACCCTATAGAGTTAACATTCTTGGGTTGTATAAACAGTAAAATGCTTGTTGCTCATCAAATGGTTAAAGGTTCAAGTCCACCTAAAGGCACCTTAAAAGGAAGTTCTGGCAGTCCCCCTAAAATCAGTCTTTGAAAGTCCTATGGGGCAATGTTCTACTCTGACACACATGGGGTTTCCATGAATCAACTGATTTGATGGCAACTGGTATCCTATAGAGTTTAATGAGAACTAAATGAATTAACATTTGCAAAGTCTTTGCAATAGAATCTGGCACATTGTAAATGCTCTATAAGTGTTTACCAAATAAAAATGTAAATTTCTTAACCTTCTCAATTCTCTTTCTGTCAAAGATGTTATACCTACATCTAACATAGCAAATGTGCTTCACACAAGGTTTCAAAAGCTGCAACTCTGCATAGCCCCATCAGCTGGGACAAGATTACCTTTTGTTCTTTGAGTTTTCTTCCCAAGTCTCTGGTCCTTAGAGATCTGCTCCATCATCGTCAGGGACCACCTGAAGCCAAGGCAGATATGTGGTGCTCTGTACTGGGAGGATGTTTCCTCCCTGTGCAACATCTTTTCCTTGCATCTAACTCTCCCTGGATGCTCCAGGGAGCATTGGTTTGGTCCAATGACCCATCCCAATGAGTTAAGTCCCTTCCTTCTTTGAAGGCAGCATTTCCCTCAAGTTCCTGGAAGGACTTTGTTACTGAGTGATGGTTTCCATGTATTGTTTTTATTCTAGAAGTTTCTTTTTCTTTTTCCCTCTCTCTTTACCACAAAAAGTATTGAGACCCATTCTTTTGGAGAGGAGAATTTCTTATTTGGCCCTTGTAGTTAAGTACTGTGGAGTCGGTGGTGACCCTGCACAGGGTTTCTGAGGCTGCAAATCTTTACGGGAGCAGAAAGCCTCACCTTTCTCCCACGGAACAGCTGGTAGTTTCGAACTGCCGACCTTGAGGTTAGCAGCCTGATTCTTAACCACTACGCTACCAGAGATCCTTATGCCTTTAAAATACTACTTGAAAGCAGAGCTCAAGGAGGAGAGAAAAGGAGGTGGATGTGGTTGCCGGTTAAGCTACAAGAAGCTGATAGGAGCAAAGCCTCCATCAACTCCTGCGAGCTCTCCCAGTCCAACCAGCCCAGCCCTTTTCTTCCTCAGCTGTATGACTTGGAGCTTCAACATCACCTGAGGAGTTATTTCAAATGCAGATTCCTTGACCCCACCCCACATAGGCTGTGTTTCAGGAGTTTGGTCCCCAGATAATTGTCATGCACTCTCCCTGTACTTAGAAAAAATATGAGTTTTCACCAGGCCTTGATGGGTTTGCTCGGAACCAGGCACCTTCAAGAAGAGTGAAAAAATAATAGTACAGAATGATGGAGCAATTCTATTTATAAGTCAAATAGCAGATAAAAGTAAGGAAACCTGGCCTCAATGACAAGAGAAGGCAATAATCAATATTCTAACATAAAACAATAATGCAGCTGGCACAATAAAGCAATCCCACCGGGAGCTATAGAGCGGCGTCATTAGCGTTGCGTTGTAATGAAGCCGGCAGAAGGCAGCACGCATGAACCAGAGCACAGCCTCTTCAACGCGGAATATTCCGCCGCGTTGCAGCCACATTTATTTTATTTGAAAGAAGAATGGTCCTGTTGCCAAACCATCAGATGGCAAAGAGAGATATACTTGATGAATTATAAAAAAAAAAAAAAAAAGAGTCTGCCACAGCCTCACAAAATACATTTCTAATGTAAATGCTTCGAGTAAGTAGAATCCATCCCTCCGAAGTGGAGATACCTAGAGAGAAAGGGAAGTAGGGAGTGGGGGGTCCGGGTGAGGTGAGTCAGGAGTATGGCTGGAGAAAAGGAACCCTGTTATGTTTAACAATAACAAACACCAACAAAAGCCCACTCAGCAAGCATCACTCACTTCTTCTCAACCCTGTTCTTGTGATATGGATTGACAGCCCTTTTAATATGAAATAAATCAGGCAGGAGAAGGAGTGTCTGGGAGAACATACAGATTGAGGGCTGACTGGCAGGACGCCTCCGAAATGCGCTCTGTTTGCATTTGCCTTTGCAGCAGCTAACTTGAAAGGCGCTTTGAAAGGCTGTGGGGATGTGTTTGGAGCGTAAAGAACTAGGGTGCAGTGTGCTTACTTCAGGCTCCTGGGCATGCTACGCCTGGAAGGAACGAGCTGGTTCTGCAAAGACAAACGGCCCTTTCTGTCCTCCCACATCTCCAGTGAAAAGGCATTTGTCTACTATCCGATTTCATACTTAGTGAGAACCAGTTAATCCTCCAAAGCCAGTGTGTCCCTACCCAAGCATTAGGGTCTAGTCACTTCTCACCAGAAAGCTGGTAAGTGGCTTGGTTAGTAATGAGACATGACACTCTTCTGGGAGGTTTATGTTCAGTGGCCATGCCGTCAGACGCACCTACCTAGGGCCAGCCAGAAGTCCCTTTGGTGAGCTGTCTCCTTGGATTTCCTGGACTGTCCAGTGCCACAGTTATCCTGTAAAGCAAATGCCAGTAACCATCTGTCATGAGGCGGTTTCGGCATCCTCCACAGAGGGGAAAGTAAATATTTCTGCTCTAAGACAAGAAACCAGGCCCTCCTCGGAAATCCAATACAGGGTCGCTATGCATTGGAAGCGACTCGACTGCACTTAACAACAACAACAAGACAAGAAAATGCTTGAGAGATATAGGGTGAGTCCGAAGTATGCAGGAAGACGGAGAATCCACATTAGGCAAGCACAGAAAAAGCAAGTCGAACTTGGCGGTCCCTTTCATTCTCAAGTCCTTGACCCTTTCAGCACCTTTGCTGTCTTCTGCCTGGAGACCGTTCAGAGCATACACACCCACCAGACATCCAATCAGTAGCTGCTCTTACTAAGCAGGCTCTCTGATCATTCAACAAATATTGGTAGAGTGTCTGTAAACTGCCGTTTTCTGTCCTAGATGCTAGAGGTAGAGTAATCAATATGGCAGGCAAGGTGGCTATTCCCATGAAACTAATATTCCAGAAAGAGACAATAAAGAATAAAATGCTATCAGCAAAAAGATGATTATTGATTATTAACAAATGCTATAAAAGAAAGAGTGATATAAAAACTGGAGTCAAGGTCACTGCTGTTGTTGTTGTTGTTACGTGCCTTTGAGTCAATTCCAACTCATAGAGACCCCATATTGAGTTTCCAAACCTGTAAATCTTTGCAGAGCAGAAAGCTTCGTCTTCCTCCCACAGAGCAGCTGGTAGGCTTGAACAGTCAACCTTGTGGTTCACAGTCCAGTGCTGCTCCTACAGAGCCACTGTGCTCCAGTCAAGGTTCCTAGGTAGCATCAGCAGTGCCACAAAGAAAAGCCTGGTAATCTGATTCTGTTAAGGTTACAGCCCAGGGAAACTCTCTGGAGAACCTGTTCTGCTCTCAAATTGCTCAACCTCAGCTAACAACAACTCAATTGGTCAGGAGGCTGACTTTGTGTGGAGTGATTAGGGAGAGCTGGCTGAAAGGATGTCATGTGAGCAGAGACCTGAAAGTTGAAAAGAATCCAGCCAGGAAGTGATGAACTGTCCAGGCAGAGGGAACCCAAGGAGCGCTGAGAATCAGCAAGAGGATTGCATGGCTCAAGCAAGCATAAGAGGAGAGAGGAGAGAGAGAGAATGTGGGTTAGAGAGAAAAGAGGGATTGCCACAAAGGATTCTACTGAACTTCAGAGCCAGACACTGTGTCTGCCTCAAAACACTTGGGTGACCTTGGGCAAAGGAACTGACTTTTCCAGTTGCCTCCAAGGGGGACAATGACCTCCCCACCTCTCCCCCACCTCATAGCATGTATCTCCTGGAGCTATTGTGAAGATGACAGGACACGAGGCAGTGCGTGCAAAATGTCACCATGCCAAGCACAGAGTGAGCACTCTAGTCATGTGATTTGCTACTATTATTTCTATTTGGGGATAGGTTAAGCCGGAAGTGTTAAATTAGCTTCTTGGGGCCATTCTGAGACAGTGTGCCTAAGTCCCCTATGATGTCAGATCACCAAAATCACTTGAGTGCAATTATAAAGGAATTACTTTCCTAGCAATTAATCACCGGTATAAGATTGCCAATACACATCATTGCAGCATTCTGACATACTGCATCACACGATCAGAATGTAGACTAGAAAGGGGCCCATTTGTAGCTGACCTTATTCAAGTCAAATCAGCTCAATCAATTGAAAGTCAGTGGGAATTTTGCCTGAATAGGGGTCAAGACCAATTATAGAAAGGCATAATAGAACAAGGGAATGTTTTAAAAGATTCTAGATCTTATAGTAATTTTTCACAGTTCAGAAATATGTTGAGGTAGCACCTCTGTAATACAAGACATACATTGTTCATAAAGGTTTCTTTCTGCCTACCTCTTCTTTCAAGAGTGTATCTGCTTCTTTTTTTGACAGATGCAAGAGTAGGGTAAAAAGTACAAGAAAGCTTAGATGTGTATCTAAAACAGATATGGGGTATTAAGAAGACAAGGACTTCAAATCATTTAACTATTAATGATGCTACTGACATTGATTATCTGTGTCCGGTGTGGTGCTGTAGGGTAAGCACTGGAGTGCTAACCATAGGTCAGTGATAGAAATCCACCAACAGCTCCTTGTGAACCTTATATAGGGTTGCTATGAGTCGGAACCAACTCAACGGCATTTAACAACAACAACAATAAATAGTAGCCAGATGGAGACCCTGGGCAGTCCAAATGGCTAAGTGCTTGGCTGCTAACCATGTTGGCAGTTCAAGGCTACCCAGTGGTGCCTCAAAAGAAAGGCCTGGTGATCTACCTCCAAAAAACTCAAGTCATTGAAAACCCACTTGCACACAGTTCCCATCTGATATGCATGAAATTGCCATAAGTTGGAATCAATTCAAAGGCAGCTGGCTGTTTTGTTTTGCCAGATAGCAAAGAAGTCCTCCCAAATGCCACAGTCTAATTTAGCCATCAGAGTTCTCTCCCATCTCACAAGTCTACTTATGTTTTGGAGACTGCACTTGAATCTTAAGACTGGCTTGAGAAATTTTTAGTTAGGACTGTAAACCTAGCACTTAAAAGAAAAGCTAGGTGGCCAAGGGGGCAGATTTGCGGGGTGTACCCTTTGGTTATTTGAATGATTGTATATTCCTGAGTGCTTCAGTGTACAAAAAAACTCAGAGGGAATGGAAGCAAGTGTTCTTGAATGATGAGGCATGGAGGGAATTGTAATCATTGCAATGAAACAAAATATGATAGGATGAATGTAAAGCTGATGTTCTCCTATGTAAACTATCACTCAATTCACAATAAAAACTTTGTAAAAAAGAAAAGAAAAGCTAGTCTATATATCTCAGGCCATCGTGTGTATGGATTATTGCTCTTTTCAAGTCTACCTCATAGTATTAGTTAGCTCTTGTTGTTGTCAGTTGCCATCAACTTGCCTCCAACTCATGGGAACCGAGTGAGCACAGGCAACCAAACTCCCTGTGCCTATCACCCACACACCCCTCAACTATGGTGGTGCCAGCCATGCTCCTGTGAGCCTGCCAGCAACCCTCCATACTCTGGCTAGATGGACAGCACACTCCCATGTCCCCAGAGCCTCCCATACCATCCACCTCTGACTAGCAATCCAGTGAGCAGCAGAGAGAACTCTTCACCCCACTGACCCAGTAGGTGGTTAAGAGTGCACTCCTACGTGTCTGTACACATATCACCCATTCCTACCCACTGACCTGGCAAATAGAGGAGACCCCACTCCTGTGCCCCACTCACCTGCCCACGTGCTACATCTACTGCCAAGCTCACTTGGGGAGTGACGTTGCCAACTCCTGTGCCACTGAATCAGTGACATACTGTGACCAATGCCTGCCCAGTCTGCTTTCAGCTCCTCTGCACAACCAGTGAACAAGAGACCCACACTCACACTGCCAGCCCCTGCCCTGCCCACCTAGAAACAGGTGATAGACTCACCAGTGCTGCCACACAGTGTAGCACACCTGACCCCTGTGCAGTAGAGCAGCACAAAATGAAACCTTGGGACAAAGTAAACAAACATACAATCAATAAATAAAATAATACCATAGAAATGACAATACCAAATCGCACAAAGAAGCAATACAAGATGGTTTAAACAAGTGACCAAAACAAAGGGCTAGAAAACCTTTCTGAGGAGGAAATGATAATATTCAAAAGACTAATTTATAGCATTCTCCAAGAGATCAAAGAAAACACACACAAACCCAAGGGAAATACAGTGAACTCTAAAAGAATCCAGGAAAAGAAATAATAAAATGACAAAACAGACCATTAGAAACCATACAAGAACAGTAACTAGAAATCAGGAAGACTAACAATAAATTTTTGGAAATAAATAATTCAATGGAAAGACACAAAAGTAGAATTGAGGCAATGGAAGACAGAATCAGTAAAATAGAGGTACTCATTTATTTGAAGAATAACCAGCAAAAGAATGAAGAAAGCCTAAGAGTGACGTAGGACTATTAATTCTGTCATCAGAATTCCAGAAAAGAAGATATTTTAAATGCCTGGAGAGAATGTTTGTAGATTTTCTGGCAGAAACTTTCCCTAATATTATGAAAGATGAGTAGATATCCACCCAAGAACCTCAATAAATCTCATACAGGATGGACCCCCAAAAGAATATGACTAGGGCATATCATAATCAAATATTTCAAAACCAAAACCAAAGAAAGAATCCTAAGAGCAGCTCAGAAAAATGAAATGTAAATCAATAAGACTAAGTTCTGATTTCTTGGCAAAAACCATGCAGACAAAAAGGCAATAGGATAACATATATAAAACCCTGAAAGAAAGAAAATTGCCAACCTAAAACTATAAAGCCAGTAAAATTGTATCTTGAGTATGATTGTGTAACTAGGGCATTTCCAGATAAACAGAAATTTTTTAAAAAATTGTAAAACTGAGACCGATCTTACAAGAAATGCTAAAATGAGCACTCCGGACAGAGAATGAGCATCATCAGACAACAACCTAAGATTAAAACAGTATTAGCCAAATACCAACTCAGATAAGTAACTATTGAAAAATAAAATAAGCCTACATATCAAAATTTAAAAAAAGTGAGCTGGCACTGGAGGCATTAACTCATCTATGCCGAGAAATTTGGAAGACAACTATCTGGCTTACTGATTGGAAGAGATCCGTAATTGTGCCTATTCCAAAGAGAGGTGACCCAAGGGAATGCCTAAATCATCGGACTATCTCTTTGTTATCCCATGTAAGTAAAGTTTCACTAAAAGTAATACAGAAACGGCTACAAGCATACATTGTACAGAGAACGTCCAGAGGTTCAAGCTGGATTCAGAGGAGGATGTGGAATGAGGGATATCATTGCTGATGTCCGATGGATCTTGGCTGAAAGCAGAGAATACCAGAAAAATGTTTACCTGTGCTTTTTTGACTACAGAAAGGCTTTTGATTGTGTGGATCATGACAAGCTATGGACAACATTGCCAAGTATGAGTATTCCAGAATACTTAATTGTGCTCATGAGGAATCTGTACATGGACCAAAAGGCAGCTGTTCGAACAGAACATGGGTACACTGAATGGTTTAAAATTAAGAAAGGTGTGCAACAGGGTTCTATTCTTTCACCATACTTAGTCAACCTGTATGCTGAGCAAATAATCCGAGAAGCTGGATTATATAAAGAAAAATGTGGCATCAGGATTGCAGGAAGCCTCATTAACAACCTGCAATATGTAGATGATACAACCTTGCTTGCTGAAAGTGAAAAGGACTTAAAATATTTACTGATGAAGATCAGAGACCACAGCCTACCATATGGATTGCATCTCAATGTAAAGAAAACAAAAAACCTCACCACTGGATCAATAAACAACATTCTTATCAATGGAGAAAAGGTTGAAGTTGTCAAGGACTTCATTCTTCTTGAATCAACCATCAATACTCACGGAAGCAGCAGTCAAGAAATCAAACAATGTATTGCGTTGGGCAAATCTGCTACACAAGACCTTTTAAAAGTGCTGAAGAGCAAAAATGTCAGCTTAAGGACTGAGGTGCTTGAGGACTGACACAAACCATGGTATCTTCAATAATGCATATTCTCATATACATGTGAAAGCTGGACAGTGAATAAGGAAGACCATAGAAGAACTGATGCATTTGAGTTTTGGTGTTGTAAGAGGATATTGAAAGTACCATGGGCTGCCAAAAGAACAAAGTGCCATGGGCTGCCAAATGAACAAACAGATCTGTGCTGGAAAAAATACAGCCAGATTGTTCCTTGGAGGCCAGGATGGCCAAACTTTGTCTCTCATACTTCGGACATATTGTCAGGAGGGATCAGTCACTGGAGAAGGATATCATGTTTGGTAAGATGGAGGCTCAGAGAAAACAAAGACGACCCCCAGAGAGATGGATTGGCAAAGTGTTTAATTCTGTTGTGCATAGGGTCACTATGAGTCAGTACTGACTCAATGGCATGAAAATAACATGAAACAACCACAAAAAAAACCAACATGAAAATAAAAAAGAAGAAAATCAAAGGTTCTGTAAACACAAAATCAACAACGATGAAGAAAATAAAAAGAAAAAAACCAGCACAGAAAATAAAGCAAAAGACAGAAACCATCAACACTGCACACACCCTAAAAAAAGGTATACAGAATAACAACAGTCAATCCATACCCAAGCATAACACACTGAATGTAAATGGTTAAAACGCGCCAGTCAAAAGAAAGAGAATGACAGAATGGATTTTTTTTTTTAATGACCCATCACTATATTGTCTAAAAGAGATACATCTTAGACACAAAGATATAAACAAGCTAAAAATCAAAGGATGGAAAATTTAATCAAGTAAATGGTAACCAAAAAAGAGTTTTGCCGTTGTTGTTGTTAAGTGCCGTCAAGTCAGTTCTGACTCATAACAACCATGTATAGGTTTCCAAGGAGCAATTAGTGAGTTTGAACGGCCGACCTTGTGGCTCAAACCGACCATGCGGTCCAATTATCTTATCCCTCAGCACCAGCAGTAATAGTAACCTCTGATAAAATAGACTTTAAGGCAAAATCCACCAAAAAAGACAAAGAAGAGCATATATTAATCTAAAAGATATACTATTATAAATATTTATGTACCCATTGACAGAGCTTCAAAATACATAAAATAAACTCTAACGGCATTGAAAAAAGAAACAGACAGTTCCACAATAATACTAAGACACTTTAACACACCATGTTCAATGAATGACAGAATTGGAAGGAAACTCAACAGAGCTATAGAAGATCTAAACACAATTAACCAACTTGACCCCAAAGACAGCACTCCATCTAACAGCAGCGCAATACACACTATTCTCCAAGCCACATAGATCATTCTCCAGAACAGACCATACATTAGGCCACAATACAAGGCTCAATACATTTTAAGACATCAGAATAATACAAAACATATTCTCTAATTGCAATGTTCTAAAACTAGAAATCAGTAACAGGAAGAACAAGGCAAAGAATCTAATTAATGCATGGAAATTGAATGACGCCCTTCTTAAAAACCAGAGAGCAATACAACAAATTTTAAATGAAATTAAAAAATTGCTAGAATCAAACAAGAATGAAAACACAAAATATCACAACCATTGGAACACAGCAAAAGCTGTGCTTAGACGTCAAATTTATAACAGTGAACATCAAAAAAAGAAGAAAGAGCCAAAATCAATACCTTAACTCTACAAGCAGACCAAATTGAAAAAGAGAAGCAAAAGAAACCCACAATCACCAAACTGATCCACTGCCATCAAGTAGATTCTGATGCATAACAACACAATATGGCCGAGAAGAACTGCCCCATAAGGTTTCCAAGGCTGTAAATCTTTACAGACGTAAACGGCTACCTCTCTCCCCCATCGAACACTGGCACATTCGAATCACCAGCCTTTCTGATGAGCAGTCAAACATTTTAACCACTGTGGCACCACCTGGACTTGCTGTTAGCCAGGAAAAAGGAAATCATAAAGATTAGAGCAGAAATAAATAAAACAGAAAAACAATAGAAAAGATTAACAAGACCAGAAGTTGGCTTTTTGAAAGGATCATTAAAATGGACAAATTAACAAGTTGACCAAAGAAAAGAAGAAAAAGATGCAAATGACCCAAACAAGTAATAAGCTGCGTGACATGACCACAGAGCCAGCTGTGATGTAAAAAGGATCATAACAGAATCTTATTAATAGTGGTGATGGGTGTGCAACAAGGGGAGGGAGTGTAGTTGGTGTGGCTGACTTATGCATGTAAAAATGGATAAAATGGAAAAGATTGTGTTGTATATATAATGCTACAATTAAAAAAGTAATTTAGAAAAAAAAGATATAAAAAATTGTACTCCAACAAACTTGAAAATCTAAAGGAAATAGACAAATTTCTAAAAGCTCACTACCCATCCAAACTGAGATAGAAAATTTAAACAAACCTATAACATAACAAGAAATTGAAGGGGCCATAAAAAAAATTTCCCAACAGCAACAATAAGAATAGATGGCTTCACTGGAGAATTCTATAAAACATTCAAAAAAGAGTTGACACAAATTCTACAAAAAATATCTCAGTACATAGAAAAGGAAGGAACACTATTCTAAATTCATTCTATGAAATCAGCATAATCCTGGTACCAAAGTCAGGTAGATACACTGCTAAAAATAAAATGATAGACAAATATCCCTCATGAATACAGATGCAAATATTCTGAACAAAATTTTAGCCAATAGAATTCAACAGCATATCAACATAACAATAATAATCATACATCATGACCCAGTGGGATTCATCACAAGTGTGTAAGGATGGTTCAACATTAGAAAATCAATCATCACAATTCACCACACAAATACAACAAGGAGAAGAATCACATGATCATCTCAAGTGATGCAGAAAAGACATTTGAAAAAACTAATTATCCTTTCCTGATTTAAAAAAAAAAAATCTCAGCAAAACAAGAAAAAAGGGAAATTCCTCAACATAATTAAGGGCATATATACAAAACCAACAGTCACATTATTGTAAATGGAAAGAGACTGAAAGTATTCCATTGAGACTGGGAACCAGATAAAGATGTCCTACTATTCAATTTAATAACTGAAGTCCTACCTAAAGCAACAGGGAGAAAAAAGATAATGACAGGGTATCCAAATATGTAAAGAAGAAGTAAAATTATTCCTATTCACAGATGGCACCATAGGATAAGCACTTGATCTCAAGGTCAGTTTGAACCACAAAATCAGCTGTTCAAATGCACCAGCCGCTCCTAGGAAATCCTATATAGGGTCGCTATGAATCAGAACAAACTCGACAACACTTAACAAAAGCAACAATTCACAGATGGTATGATACTACACATAGAAGATCCCAGAGAATGCACAAGAAAGCTAGAGGAATTCAGCAACATGACAAGGTACAATATCAACATACAAAAATCACTTGAATTCCTCTACATTAATAAAGAGAACTCCCAAAGGAAATCACTTCCATTGATAATAGCCCCCCAAAATATAAAATACTTAGGAATAAATCTAACTAGGAACATAAAAGACTTACTGGGGAAAAAAAAAATCCTACAAGACACTATAGTAAGAAACCAAAGGAAGAAGGCAGCAAGATGGCAGACCAGGCAGAAACGCTACATAGATCCGCTACAACAAAGATACCGAAACCAAAGGAAACAGATACAGATGATTGTCCTGGAACCCTGAGCTCAGATGAAGGGATCGAGAAGTGGATTGAATGCTTACTAGAAAAGGAAGCTGGACAGACACAGAAAAAAGAGAGAGAGAGAGAGAGAGAGGCATGCCAGTCAACCCTCCCCAGCACAGCCATCTTGAACTTTTATGAGTGGCTTTGGAGACAGAGAACAGCATGGTGACACAGAGGCATACCTACTGGTGACTGGCAAAGAGAAAGATGTGATGTTTTTCTTATTCTCCACACTCCCCTGATGACCAGAGACATGGCCAGCCTCCACCTGCATACACCTCCAGCAAAGTTAATGCTCTCTGGCATCCTGAGCCACACAGCAGTGAGTCAAAAATTGAGAGCTGCATAAAACTGAGTTTGTCCAACTCTGTAACAAACCCATCACCTGAATTCTGATGAGCCGTGCTCCAAACCTGCAAGGCTGGGCCTGGCTAATCCTGGACTTGCCTTCACTAGGAGAAGAAGCTGAACAAACAAAGAGCGGGGGAAAGGATACAGGCAGGTGATCGGTGCTGGCTGGAAGCACAGTCATCTTGAACTTTTGTGGGTGGCTTTGAAGACAGAAGGTGGCTTAGTGGTCCAGAGATATACCACTTACTGTCAGAGAGAAAAGTGCAATTTTTTTTCTTGTTCCTCACATCCCCCGGTGACCAGCCCCCACCTACATACACCCCCAGTGTAACTCCTGCTCTCTAGGCAGTCAGAGTCCTTTGGTGGTGAGCCAAGCAGTTGTGAGCTACATCAAACTGATTTGGGTACATCTGCATCAACTCAACACTGGCTTCAGGTGAGGCCTGCTCTAGACCTGCAGAGCTGATTCTGGTCAGCTCTTGACTAGTGATAACTCTCACCCCCAGCTGTCCTCTGGGATGAAAATCTCCTAATCCCAGATGCTTTGGGGTCTGCACAAACTATCTCCTATGGGATGCTGAGATGTACCAGGAGCACCACTCTCTTATTCCCTGCCCTCCCACCACGGGAGAAAATCCCCAGATTTTCTTTTTTTCCTTACATTGTTTTTGTTTGCTTGTTCTTTCTTTCCCTTTGACCTCAAAGAAAAAGAAAAAAAGAACACAGAGCAAAATGACTGCAGTAAATTCATGCCTATCGATAATTACACTGAATGTAAATGGATTAAATGCACCAATCAAGAAACAGAGAGTACCTGAATGGAGAAGAAACCAGCGTTCTTCAATATGTTATTTAAGTGATACACCTTACACAGAAAGACAAAATATACACACACAAAAATCAAAGAATGGGGAAAAATATATTACGCTAATGGCAACAAAAACAAATAGGAGTGGCGATTTAAATTTCTGATAAAACAGACTTTAAGGCAAAAACCAGCATAAGAGACAAAGATAGATATTATCTCATGATTAAAGGGTTACTTGAACAAGAGGTCACAGCCATGATAAATACCTATGTTTCCAATGAAAGAGCCTCAAAATACATAAATCAAACGTAAATAGAATTGAAAAAAAAAGACAACTCTACAATAATAATAGGAGATTTTAATACACCACTTTCAATGAAGGAAAGAACTATGAAAGAAAATCAACAAAGACATTGAAAAACTAAAGAATACAATCAACTAATTTGATCTCATAGATTTATACAGAGCACAAGGCCCAACAATAGCACAATTCATATTCTTTTCCAGCCCACATGGACAGAACAGATCATATGTTAGGTCACAAAGCAAACTTCAGTACATTTATAAACATCAAAATACTACAAAAAAATCTTCTCAGATCACACATAAAATTATAAATTAACAATAGGAAGATCAAGAAAAATAAAAAAACAAATAAATAGAAATTGAATACCATCCTCCTTAACAGCGAAAGAGCAATAGAATAAATATAGAATGAAATTTTTAAAGTCCTTGAATTAAATGAGAACAAAAACACAACAGACCAAAACCTTTGGGACACCACAAAAACAGAGGTAATTTATATCAATAAACACACACATCCAAAAAGAATGAAGAACCAAAATTAACACTTTAACCCAACATCTCCAACAATTAGAAAAAGAACAGAAAGTAAACCTACTGCCACCAGAAGGAAAGACATAATAAAGATGAGAAGAGAAATAAATGCAACAGAAAAACAATAGGAAGAATCAATAAGACAAGAAGTTTGTTCTTTGAAAGGATTGATAAGATTGACAAACCAGTAGCAAATATAACAAAAAGAGAAGATATAAATTACTAGAATAAGAAATCATGTAAGTAATGTCACAAAAGGACAAATAGAAGAAAGAATAATACAAAATGCAATAGAGAACTGTGCTCCAACAAATTTGAAAATCTAGAAGAAATGGACAAATTCTTAGAAAAACACTACTTAACTAAACTAACACAGAGCTAGAAACCTTGAACAGATCTATAGCAAAAGGAGAAATTGATCAGGTCATTAAAATACACCCGACAAAAAAGTCTGGGCCCAGATGGCTTTACTGGTGAACTCCATCAAACACTCAGAAAAGAGGTGACACCAATTCTACTCAAACCAATCCAGAACATAGAAAATAATGAGAAACTACCAAAATACATTTTATGAAGTGAGCAGGACCCTCATACCAACACCAGGCAATGACATCACTAAAAAAAAAAAAAAAAATTATAGACCAAAATCCATAATAAGCATTGGACCACTAATTGCAAGTTGGTGGTTTAAACCGACCAATCACTCCTCAGAAACCCCACATAGGGTGAACCAGCTCACAACCAGCCACTTAACAACAAAAAATTTCTAATGAACATACATGGAAAAATTCTCTCAACAATAAAATTCTAGCAAGTAGAATTCAAGAACGCAAAAAAAAAAACCTGTCATACAATGTGGGACTCATTCCAGGAATGAATCCATAGGCTAAGCACTGAACTGCAAACCCTAATATCAGTGGTTCAAGCCTACGAGTCACTCTGCAGGAGAAAGATGGGGCTTTCTGCTCCAACAAAGATTTTGAAAGCCTCAGAAACCCTATACAGGGTCACTATGAGTTGGAACCAAATCATATAACAATAACTACAATGCAAGGATGATGGTTCAATATTAGAAAAACAGTCAACATAGTATACTACATAAACAAAACAAAGAAAAGAACCATATGATGTTATTGATTGGTTCAGAAAAGGCATTTGACAAAATACAACATCAGTTCCTAATAAAAACACTCAACAAAACAGGAATAGAAGGGAAATTCATCAACATAATTAAGGGCATATATAGAAATCCAACAGCCAACATTACTTTCAATGGAAAGACACTGAAAGCATTCCCCTTGAAAACCTGACAAGGATGCCCTTTATCACCACTTCTATTCAATATTGTACTAGAAGTTTTAGCAGAGTTATAAAGCAAGTAAGGAAATTAAAGGCATCCAAATTGACAAAGAAGTAAAATTCTCTATATATGTAGATGACATAATCCTACACATAGAAAATCTCAGAGAGTCAGCAATAAAATTATTGGAACTCATTGAAAGATTCAGCAAAGTGGCAGGATACAAGATCAACATACAAAAATCAGTTGGACAAAGAGGGGAGTGATCAATCTATCAGTCTGGGAGCGGAGGACCCTGGGACCATCAATGGAGAAGAGCGAAGAG
>NW_006408524.1:25805913-25807087 GCF_000296735.1 Chrysochloris asiatica
AAAAAAAAAAAAAAAAAACCAGTTGGATTCCTTTACACTAATAAAAAGAACTCTGGAAAGGAAATCAGGAAGACAATACCATTTACAATGTTGTCATTGCTGCTAAATGCTGCTGAGTCAGTTCCAACTCATATCGACCCTGTATAGGGTTTCTGAGGAGCGCCTGGTGAGTTTGAACCACCGACACTGCAGTTTAAACTGACCTTGAGGTCCAGGTCCTACATTGCCACACCAGGACAATAGCCACCCAAAAGATGAAATACTTAAGAATAAATCTAACCAGAGAAACAAAAGGCCTATACAAAGAAAACTACAAACACTGCTACAAGAAACTGAAAGAGACAAAAATGGAAAAATATACCATGCTCATGGATAAAACAACTTAACATTTTGAATATGTCAACACTGCCCAAAGCCATCTACAGATATAATGCCATCCCAATCCAGATTCAAACACCATTCTTTAAGGAGATGGAAAAATTGATCACCAACTTTATATGGAAAAGAAAGAGACCTCATATAAGCAAAGCGTTACTTACAAAGAAGAACAAAGTTGGAGGAGGCCTCTCACCTCCTGATCTCAAAACCTACTACACAGCCACAGTGGTCAAAATAGTCTGATACTAGTACAACAAAATATACATAGATCAATGGAACAGAATTGAGAACCTAGAAATAAATCCATCCACAAGCAATCTGCTGATCTTAAACAAAGGACCAAAACATATTAAACGAAGAAAGACAGGCTCTTCAACAAATGGTACTAAAAAAACTGGAAATCCATTAGTAGAAAAATGAAACAAGACCAATATCTCACATCATATAAAAAAAAAAAAAAAAATCTCAATGTGAATTCAAGACCTAAACGTAAAACTTAGAACTATAAAGATCAACAATGAAAAAATAGGGAATAATTTAGAGGCTCTGCTATACAGCATAAACACACTATCAAACATACCAACCAACAACAGAAGATAAAATAGATGACTGGAGCTCTCTAAAAATCAGACACTTACAGGCATCAAAAGATTTCACCAAAAGAATAAAAAGAGAACCCACAGTCTGGGAAAAAATTTTTTTGCAATGACATGAGACATGGGCCTAATCTCTAAATTTATAGAAAATTACAACACCTCTACAAGAATGAGGCATATCACTCATTTGAAAATGGGCA
>NW_006408524.1:25808567-25864079 GCF_000296735.1 Chrysochloris asiatica
GAAGGGAATTCACCCTCATGGTCCAGTTTTCAGCCAAGCAGCAGATAGGTATAGAGGGGGGACAACAACACTAGTAAGATGGAATAGTCAACCATTCAAGATCAAAAAGCCAACATTATTTTAGGACAAAGTTCAGAAGAATTGGGAAGGAGGATAGAATGAAATAAGAACAATGGGAGGAAGTGGGATAACTGTTGTTAGATGAAGGCAATTGCAATCATTGAGGTGAAGCAAAGCATATGATTTGTTGAACATTAAACTGATGATCTGCTCTATAAACCTTTATTCAATTTACAATGAAAAGTTTCAAAAAAAAAATCAAATCATAACGAGATACCATTTTTCACCCACTAAAGGGGCTAAAGGGGTTCTGTTAGCATAGTGGTTATAAGTCATCTGCTAATCTCAAGATTAGCAGTTCAAAACTACCAGCGGTTCCACTGGAGAAAGATGAGGCTTTCTGCTCCGGTAAAGATTTACAGCCTTGGAAGCCCTATAAAGGATAGTTATGAGTCAGAACTTACTCTACGACACATAACCACCACCAAAATGGCTAAGATTACAAAATAATAATAATAACAGAAAATAACAAATGTTGAGGATGTTGAGAAATTAGAAAGTTGCTGGTAAGATGCAAAATGGTACAGTCGTTGTAGAAACCAGTGTGTCATTTCCTTTTCAAACTAAAAATAAAACTACCATATGTTCCAACAATTCCACTCCTAGGCATATAGCCCATAGACTTGAAAGCAGACTCAGAGACTTGTACACAAATGTTTCATGCAGCACTATTCACAATAGCCAAAATGTGGAAACAATCTAAATGCCCGTCAAAAAATTTAATGGATAAACAAAATGCGGTATATACACATACCTGGAATACATATTCATACCTGAAACTACTCAGCCAGTAGAAGAAGCGAAATTGTGATACATGCAACAGTATGGATGAAGCTTGAAGACACTGTGCTGAGCAAAATAAGCCTAGTATCAAAAGACAAATATTGTCTGACCTGACTTATATAAAAGAAAAGGAAAATAGACAGACAGCAGGGCTTACCAGATTACCAGGAGTGGGAGGGAGGGAAAAAGGAGAGTAAAAGGGGATAGAAAAGGGACATTGATTATGGTTAGAGTTCCATAGCTAATAAGTGTAATTGCTGTCAAAAAAAAGAGAGAGAGAGAAAGAAGCCAAAGAAACTCAGATAAATGGACAAACATATCATGGCTATGGATAGAAAAGTTTAAAATTGTGAAAATGTCAATAGAACCCAAAGCAGTCTATAGTTATAATACCAACCTGATCCAAATTCTAACAACATGCTTTAATGAGATGGAAAACCAATCACCAACTTTATATGCAACACATTTATAAGGAAAGGAAAGAAAAGACACCCCAGATAAGCAAATCACTATTGAAGAAGAAGATCAAGGCAGGAGGCCTCACTACTTTAGTCTTCTACAGAACCTGCTGTGTAGCCATGGTAGTCAAAACAGCCTTGCATTGGTACCCATACCAACACTGATCAATGGAATAGAACCAAGAACACAGAAGCAAATCCATCTATCGATGGACAACTATATGTAAATTTGGACAATGAATAAGGAAGACAGTAGAAGAACTGATGTGTTTGAATTATGGTGCTAGAGAAGTATATTAAAAGTACCATGGACTGCCAGGGGAACAAGCAAATCTGTCTTGGAAGAAGTACAACCAGAATGTTCCCTAGAAGTTAGGATAGTGAGAGTCCATCTCTCATACTTTGGACATGTTCTTAAGAGGAACTAATCCCTGGAGAAGACATCACGCTTGGTAAAGTGGACTGTCAGTGAAAAAAGAAGAAGACCCCTGACTAGATGAATTGACACAGTGGCAGCAACAATGGGCTCAAGCATGGCAACAATTGTGAGGATGGTACAGGCACGGGTCACTATGAGTTGGAATCAATAGCACTTAACAACAACAGCGTGGACAGCTGGTCTTTGATAAAGGGCTGAAGTCCATTAAATGGAGAACAGATAGTCTCTTTACTAAAAGGGTCTGGCAAAATGGAATCTCCATTTGCATAACAATGAAACAGGATCCATACTTAACACTATATTCAAAATGGCTAAATACTTAACATTATATACAAAAATGGCTCAGAGACCTAAATGTGAAACCTAAGAAAATAAAGAAAACATAGGGGCAAACACTGGAGCCCTCACTGATAGCATAAATAGACTATTAAACACAATTTTAAATGCACAAACAGCAGAATATAAACGAGATAACTGAGTACTCCTAAAAATTAAATACTCATGCTCATCAAAATACTTCATCAAAGAGTAAAAAGAGAACCTAGACTTGAGGGGAAAAAGTTTGGTAATGAAATACCAGGGTGCTTCACAAAATTCCATTATCTTTTCATTTAATTTTTCTGTGAACTTTGTGGAGTCCTGGTGTGGCACTGCAGGATAATGTGCTGGACCACAAGGTCAGTTTGAACCACAAGGTTGGTGTGGGTCAGAACCTATACAGGGTCACTATGGGTCAGAAAAGACTCGACAGCACTTGACAACAACAACAACATGAGCTTTTAGAAGCCCCTTCATTTCTGAAAAGGTTTAATCTCTAAAATTTATTTTAAAAACAAAACAATAACTTTAACATCTCAACAACAAAAAGGCAATCTAATTAAAAAAAAAAAAAAATGGATGAAGGACACAATTTCACCAAAGAAGACATTCAGAAAGCTAACAAGAAAAGACACTCATGACCCAGTGAAATGGGCTTCTTGTGGAGCCTTTGTAGAGAATGGGGCCTTAGGTAGAATCCTGAGCCCCATTCAGAGCCTTCTGAGGTGGAACATTCCCACTTGAAAGGCCATGCAGACTAACCCGGAGCAGCTACAGGAACAGAAGACACTTCTTGAAAGACCAGCAGGAAAAAAAAAAAAAAAAAAGCAGACTGTTTGGCTATTACAAAAACAAGCAAGCTTACTTGGGAGCCATCAAGGGAAGCCATCAAGGACAAGCCTGCCTTCAAGACTTAAACTTCAAAGGCAACACATGAGCAGGCTTGTAAGCTTGCTGGTGACCACATTGGTCTACTTGTGAGTGGAAGAGGGGAAAGGCAGTAATGAAGACATGCACTGAGTTCAACCTTGTTCCATAGACTCCTGTCTACCTTGAGATGAGAGAGAGGAGAGGAAGGGCTGGTTAGGCCCAAGTTTGGGGAGACCTGGGGACTCCTGAGACCATGGACACTGACCTAGCCACAGGGGGCTACAGCTGAGAATGAAGCATCCAGCTGATATGAAGTGGGGGGAGTGCAAGAATGCCCAAACTTGCAGATAGTACCCATCTGACCTAGCTTGGATGGCCAGATGTTGTAAATTGCTACAATTTGATGCACTTGACCTTTACTTATGGAAGTAGTTGCTCAAAATACCAACCAAGAGGGAAGGAGTCTTCACAATAAGGATCAAGTCTATCCCCTCAGTACACAGGGTTAATAGGGACGGGCAACTTAGACATCAGCTACCTAAAATTGGGGGGCGGGGGGTGGAGCTTTAAAGGCACGAAGCAGCTGGTTTACAAGTTTTCAAGAGGGAGTTTAGTTTCAGAGCAAGAGGGGAAGGAAGACAGACTTTCCACTGAATAGTTTTCATCTTGTCTGAATGGGTCTGGTGAAAGAAGATGGGGATAGGATTCTTTTGATTCAATAGTGAGTAATTGTTATCATGACTAATTGCAATTGTCTCAACTGTAAAGGTGTAAGATGTATAACAAAAGTGGGGGAGTAGTTCATCTTACATTCCAGGAACAGAGGACCCTAGGACCATCAAGAGGTAATGGAACTTGGGATTCTAACCAGAGATGCAGAAGCAGAGGTCACTGCATGGAGAGACAGAGCAGCTGAGGAGTCTAGACTCATGGAAAGAGACAGGTTGTGTGCTGGCAGGAAGGAGGCTGGCTTGCAAAAATGTGCCCTTTGATTGTTTAAAAGATTATATATTTTTTAAAAAACAGAGGCAAATGCTGTTAACCAATGGCACATGGAAGGGATTATAATCATGGCAATGAAACAAAATACAATTGGTTGAGTGAAAAACTGATGTTATATCATATAAACTATCACTCAATTCACAAAAAAAGCTTAAAAAAAAAAAAAAGAAAGAAAGAAAGAAAGACATAATCTTTTGGTGAACTTGAACCACCCACCTTGCAGTTCAAACCGACTTTACAGTCCAGCGCATTAGCCCACAGTGCCACACCAGGACTGCCATTAACCCTGCCTGGCAGACAAGGGGGTTGTGCTGGACTGGTACCAATGTCTCCTTATGTTCTCCTCCTATTTCATCTTCTCCCCTGGCGCTCCTGGCACCATTGACCCCTGAACTCCCTCCTGGCTTTGTCTCTGAGGAGGATCTCGAATTTAAAGCAATAAATGTAGGTCTTCAAAGTGATGCTGTTCTGCAGGTGGACATTTCTGATGCTCTTAGTGAGAGAGATAAAGTAAAATTCACCATTCACGCAAAGAGCTCATTGCCAGATTTTAAACAAATTGAGTTTTCTGCTGTTGGACAACATGAGGAATGGATCTGGCTTAAAGCCCCTGGAGATAACATTGTTCCACCAGTACCACAAAGACCTGACTGGACAAACGACAGCAGCTTTGGAGACGAAGGCTTGATGACAAAGGAAGAATTCACTAAAATGAAAACAGGAACTGGAAGCTGAGTATTTGGCAACATTCAAGAAGACAGTTGCAATGCATTAAGTGTTCTTATGTTGCACATCCTATTTTGAGAAAAGATTTAAATTTCTTGGTCTTTTTGGAATATAATCAAGATTTGAGCATGCAAGGAAAAACTTTAAGAGAAACTTGAAGATTTCTTTTAAAAGATGATTAGATCAGCAGATAAAACAATTGTTTCTAGAGTTAAAGATGTAGACAGCTTCTTTGAACATGAAAGAATGTTCCTTTTAGCATTCCATAGCCAAGTTAAGGATGCATCTGCTAAATATGATAGGATGACAAGATAGCACAAAAGTGCTGCTGATGATTGCCATCAAACTGGTTCTTCGTTATACGCTTTAGTAACTCAGGATTCTCCAGGTATATGCAAGGGTTTCTCTCAAAGTTTCAAAACTGTTTGGCAAAACAAGAAAAGTAGATGCATGAGAGTCTGTTGCTGAATATCTCAAACTTTCTGATTATTTAAAATCTCAAGCTGCTAAGGATCTCCTGTGCAGAAGATCTAGGTCTCTAGTGGTCTACACTGATCGTGTAGTGGTTACAAATCCGACTGCTAACCTCAGGGTCAGTTCGAAACAACCTCAGTTCGAAACTACCAGCTCTTCAGTGGCAAAAAAATGAGGCTTTTTGCTCCTGTAAAGATTTACAGCCTCAGAACCCCTATACAGGGTCACTATGAGTCGGAACCGATTCCACAGCACATAACCACCACCAGCAATAGAGCACTGGTTAAAATAAGAGGGAAAAACTAAAGATAGAGTTCTGCAAGCTGAAACTTCCCAACAATCATGTTGTCAGAAACTTTGGGGAAAAAATCTGAATCGGCAAGGCAAGAACTTAGGGATATTACGAGAAGAGTTGCTGCATTCAGAAAAAATTAGTGGAACTGTCAGAGATAGACTTGAGGCGCGCGAAGAGTAACCTACAGCTGTGGCAGAATTGCGTGGCAGTGTTGGATGGAGACCCATACACCACACTCCGACTTCCTGCTAAAGGGCTATTTTCCTTCCGATTTCATTTTTGTTTTCTTATGATGTTAAGCTAACAAAACAATGCATCTGCTTTTCTTCAGACATCATACTTAAGATTACATGCCGCCTGTCCCCAAAACTTCTCAGAATGCTCATTAATTTAAAACAAGTCTGATTAGGATGATATTCCAGGATAAATGGATGAAGTAAAGTGGTATACAATGGTTTCTGGCAGCAAAATTCAAAAGAAAATAACTTATTGTAAACTTATAGTCTAAACCAATTACTGCGATATAAACAATGACAGCAGTGATAGTGTGTAACAGTGATTGTGGTCATTATGTCACTCGGTGGCACTGTGGAATAATGCAAGGTCGGCTTGAACCGCCAGGTCTGTGGTTCAAATTCACCAGTCATTCATCGGAAACCCTACAGAGAGTTGCTATGAGTCAGAACCGACTCGACAGCAATTAATAACATAGTTTAGAGTAGCTATAATAATATAAAAATATCCTTCTGTACTATGGAGTCCTGGTGTAATGCTGTGCATTAATGCACTGTAGTGGTTACGAATTGGGTTGCGAACCTTATGGTCAACAGTTCGAAACTACCAGCTGTTCTGTGGGAGAAAAATGAGGCTTTCTGCTCCCGTAAACCCTGGATGGGATCACTATGGGTTGGAACCGACTCGACGGCACATAACAATAACAACAAGTGCAAGGTCGGTTTAAAAACTAGAAACACCATGTGATCCAGCAATCCCACTCCTAGGTATATGTCCTAGAGAAACAGGAGCTATGACAGGAATAGACATGCCCCAAACCCATGTCCATCACAGCTTTATTCACACACAAAAAAGAAATAACGTACGTGTCCATCAACAGATGGATGAATGAACAAACTGCTCCATGTACACAAGGAATACTATGCAACTAGACAGAATAATGATGAATCTATAAAACATCTCGCAACATGGATCTATCTGGAGGGCACTATGCTGAGTAAAGGAAGTCAATCACAAAAGGACAAATATTGCATGAGACCACGATTATAAAAAGTCAAGAATAGGTTTACACTAAGAAACGTTCTTTGACAGTTAACAGAGGTAGGAGAGGGAGAACTGCTAACTATACAATGTTGTTGTTATTAAGTGTCATCAAGTCAGTTCCAACTCACAGAGGCCCTGTATAGGGTTTCTGAGGAGCAGCTGGTGAGTTTGAACTACTGACCTTTTGGTTCAACTGACCTTTCAGTCCAATGCTTATCCTACAGCACCACATGAGAGAGAACACTAGTGTTAATTTTGGTGAAGGAAAAGGCAATACACAATATAGGGGATGTCAGCACAACATGATGAAGGCATGATACAGAGAGGTAAGCAAGAATGCTCCCTAAAAGTGAGGGTGGAGAGAATTCATTTCACCTCCTTTGGGCATATTATCAAATGGAGCCAGTCCGTAGAAAAGGATATCATGCTTGGTAAAACAGGGTTATCAATACAGAGGAAGACCCCCGCCCCCAATGAGATGGATGGGCACAGTGACTACACCAACAATGTGAGAATGGCACAGGACCAGTGCTTCCTTCTGTTGTACATAGGGTCACTCTGAATCAAATCCACAGCATCTAACAGCAAAAACTGCAATGGTGAACACTATAACACACCTCCCTGCAACAATAGGAATAATGAACAGTAAGTCATAAGTAGATAAATACGTATGCTAAATGGGTAAGGGAGGTCATCTAGGAGTATACACCGACCTGTGGTTCGCAGTCTGGTGCTGATCCTATATAACTGTAACCCTATTGCCATCAAGTGGATTCCAACTCACAGTGACCCACATATAGTGTGTCCAAGACAAGAAATCTGTCCGGGAGCAGACAGACTCATCTTTCTCCTGTGGGTTTAAACTGCTGACCTTCTGGTTAGCAGCCCAGTGCCTAACCCACAGCACCAGGTAGGGCTGGGATATTTCTACATACATATTTGTAACTGCCGCATGCATATAAAATAGAACACATAAGGGGCATAGTTAAAGAAACTACTTAGAATTGGGACTGAACTACTGGACTTGAACTAGGAACATAGTTTCATGGGCCATCCAGGTAGATTGGCAAGACACAGTTCAGAAATATGTTCTACATCCTAGTCTGGTGAGGAGTGTCTACCATCTTAAAAGCTTGTGAGGGACCATCTAAGAAGCAATTATTAGTCTCCTCTTACCTGGAGCAAAGGAAGATTAAGAAAACTGAGAATTTCTCAGCCTCCTCTAACCTGAGACCAGAAGAACAAGTGCCTAGTGGTCACTACTGACCACTCTGACCATGATGTTGTTAAATGCCATCGAGTCTGTTCTGACTCATAGCTACCCAGTGTAGGGTTTCTAAGGAGTGGCTGGTGAACTTGAACCATTGACCTTGCAGTTCAGTGCATTTTCCTGCAGCACCACACCAGGACTCCAGGACCACAAAAGAAGTTAGGATAGAAACAGTGTAGAACAAAATTCAAATTGGACCAGACTTTCTGATCTGAAGGAGACTGGAGGAGCTCCTGACACTGTTGCCCTAAGAGACAATCTGACCTGAGACCTGAAGATCACCTTTCAGCCAAATAATAGATGTGTTGTTGTTGTTGTTAAGTGCCGTCGATTCTGATTCATAACTACCCTGTCTAGGGTTTCTGAGGAGCATAATGTGGGTTTGAACCACCGACCCTGTGGTTCATAGTCTAGTGCTGATCCTTCAGTGCCATCCTAGGAGTCCAAATACTAGGTTGTTGTTTTTGTTATTAAGTGCCATCAAGTCACTTCCGACCCATAGCGACCCTGTATAGGGTTTCTGAGGAGCAGCTGGTGAGCTTGAACAGCCGACCTTGCAGCTCAGACAACTTTGCAGTCTGACGCATTAGCCCATAGCGCCACACCAGGACTCCAAATACTAGGTGAGCCTACAAAATAAGCAATAATATCCACGAAGAATATGCTCCATAGAACAATCAACTACACAGGACCAAAGTGGAAATGTTTGCCCAAAACAAAAGATGAAAAGGGAGATGTTATTAAGTGCCATCGAATTGGTTAGGACTCATAGGGATCCTGTGTAGGGTTTCTGAGGAGCTGCTCGTGGGTTTGAACCACTGACCTTGCGGTCCAATCCATTATCCTGCAGCGCCACACCAGGATTCCAAAAAGGTAGGTAGGGCCAGGGAAACTCAACAAATGGAAACAAGCAGCCCAGGAAGGAAATGGGGAGAGGGCTGATACATCACATGGATTGCAGGCAATGTCACAAAACTCTCTGTATATGACTTATTGGTTAGAAAAATTTCCTACATAAACTTTCACCTTAAGCACAAAATGTTCAAAAGTATATTTGAATGAATGCAATAAAATCATGTGCATCTTGAAATATCTTGGTCAAAATATTTTATAAAAACATATCCTATGTTTAACTTGAGAAGCACATTTTCAATTTAATGAGGAAACAAGAAGCAGAAAAATATTTGGTAGATTGCAAGTAAGTTGAGAACAGAATTCATATCTTGTATTCTCCATACCCCTTAACATGTCCTACACTTAGGAATCTATAATAAATAAATACCATGTGGCGCTGTGGGTTAATGCACCAGACTGCAAAGCCATTTGAACTGCAAGGTTAGAGGTTCAAGCTCACCAGCTGCTCCTTGGAAACCCTATACAGGGTCGCTGGTAACATAGTAGTTATGAATCGGGCTGTGAACCTTAAGGTAAGTGGTTCGAAACTACTAGCTGTTCTGTGGGAGAAAGATGAGGCTTTCTGCTCCTGTAAGGATTTACAGCCTCGGAAACCCTGTACAGGATCACTATGAGTCCGAACCGACTCCATGGCACATAACAACAACAACATGGGTGGCAACTGACTCAACAGCACTTAACAACAACAACAACTAGGAAATTGGACTTCTGAAGTGACGCTATAGGATAAGTTCAGAACTGCAAGGTCGGTTTGAACCACAAGATCAGTGGTTCAAACTCACCAGTTACTGCTCAGGAAGTAACAGTTGTTAAGTAACATGGAGTCAGTTCCAACCCATAGCAACTCTGTATTGGGTTTTCAGGGAGCAGCTGGTGAGCTTGAATCACTAACCTTACAGTTCAAACCAACTTTGCAGTCCAGTGCATTAACCCACAGAGCCACAGCTGGACTCCACAACAAAAGAAAACTTAAAAGGTGTTGAAGTTGAAGTCCAGATTTTAAGGACAAGTAGTAATAATAAGCCGTGAAACTGAAACTTGATATTTAGCAGATCAGATAAAATCAACTAAAATTTTGCATTGAGAGAGGCTCAAAATTATGCAAGAGACCAAAACAGGGGAAGGTATTTTGTGCAATGGGGGTTGTGGCTTTCATCAAGTTTGAGGCGGAATGTGCCAGTTAAGAAGGTATAGTAAGGAACCATTGTGGTGCAAACAGCTGCAAAGCAAAAGGTTGGCAGTTCAAACCCACCTAGAAGCTCCATAGGAGAAAAACCTGGCCATCTGTTTCTGTAAAAATTACAGCCTAGAAAACCTTATGGGGTTTTGGAGTAGCTGGAGTCTGCTCTGGCACTCAACACTAACAACAAGGTGTTGTAGCCTAGGGTCCTACAAAGTGGAGCTTGAGGCAAAAGTGTGTGTGCTGAATCTTTGTTGGGGACTATAATCCCAGGGAAGCAGAAGTGAGGGAAAGGGGAGTGTGGTAGGGAAGGGGAGAGAAAAAAGAGATGGGATGCTAACCTGGGCTCCACTTAGGAAAAAGCACAACTAACTGCAAATAACAAGGAAGGCCCTCCAAAAGCCACAGGAATCACTGCATCCCAGGCAATCTGTTGGGGGAGGGCAGTGAAAGGCAGAAAGAAGGACTTAACCACAGGCTCCATATCCCACTGGTTACAAGTTTCCTTCCACGGGGTATCAACATCCTTGCACAACCAGACCAAGTCACACATGCATCGGTAAGTGCTCAGTGGGACTCTCACGAAGCAGGGTCCACACAGTGTTGGTCCAAGGACAGCACGAGGCAGCCACTGCCAGGCTGTCCTGAGCCCCAAGATGGGAGCAGGCAGAAGGCTATGAGGGATGTCTTGGCAAGGACGATTACAAGGGTAACTGCCAAGACCATGTCCAGGCTCTAAAAGGTATGTTTATACAAGGATCCTTGGTGGCACAACAATTAAGTGCTGGACAGCGAACCAAAAGGTGGGCAGTTCGATCCCACCCAAACAGTGGCATCCTGGGAGCAAGATCTAGTCATTTCCTCCTTGAAAGATTACAGCCTAGACAAACTGGGGCAGTCCTACTCAGTCACCTGGGGTCAATATGAGTAAAAAACTGACTTGACATGTTTACAAAGCTTCCAACAATAATCTTATAGATCACATGGGGGTGAATTTTCAAATAATAAGGCTGCTGCTCAAAGAATGTTCATCCACAGATAAATACACTATCCAGATGTGTGACTTAAGGAATTATTTGGCCTGTCTAGTTTATCCACTTTTCAAATGGATTGATGATGTACAAGTATTCTCCCAGTCCTAACATTTTTATTTTTCTCTACAATTTTTACAAAGATAAAGAAATCTAAAGACTATGTAAGTTTGATACTTTAAATGTCAAAGAGTTTTCAAATACAGTTAAGTTCCTGGGCTACAGATGTACTAACTTAGAGACAGCTCATATTTGCCTTTAATGTATGTAAATTTGCCCTCACTTTGAAATGATTGGACCAACCCCTGACTAGAAACAAATTCTTCATCACAATTATTTCACTTACCATACGTACAGAATATAAAATCATTGAAAAGACTCCCAAACCTTTTCTTGTACTAAAGTAAGACTAAATTGGAACTTTTCTGACTTGCTTTAAGAAGAGATCTTGCTCATAACCCAGGGCCTGCCTGTATTTTATTAGTAAATAAGGAACCAAAATTAATATAATGAAATGTAACTTAGATAAATGTCAAGTTCTGGGTTTGGGTCCACACAATAGATTCCATTAATATAGATTAGGGGAGATTTAGCTCAACAGTCATTTGTTGTGAAAAACAAGAGTACCCACTACTAACCCTGAGGATTTCTGTTGACCCCAAAGTCTAATAAATGAACTGCTCAAGAAGCATATACTTACTGGGGTTCCTTCACTGAGAGGGAGGTTGCATAAGATAAGACAACCTTGAATGACCCATCTTAAAGTTTCAAACTTCCTTCATGCTTCTCCCTGCACCTCAGTACAGTTAGCAACAACGTTGGACTCTATGGCACAGGGTACAGTCACAAGAAGGTCAAGTGCTCTTATAGGATTTTAATGGGATCACTGAACAGCGCAAAGTCACTCCTGGCTTTCCCTTCTCCTCATCTCCAAGGGGAGATAGTTCTGCATTGTGGCTCCCCTGCCTGGTGTATAAAGTCACCTACACACAAAGCTTATAGCCTTAGGCAGCTTCGGGAATCCTCTCTCAGCTCTTCAAGAATTATAGGCATTCAAAGGTGGTCCCCTGGAGTGTACCGCCACTCTACTGACTGGAACCAAATCTATCTTAAAGTTGGAATTATGATCCAGTTGGGGACTGACCGTGATTTAATACCATCCAAGCACTAGAGCGCACACTTCTTAAAGCAACCGTTGTAAATTATTTGTGGCTAATTCTGCTGGTGGATGGAGGGCATGGTATTCTCAAGTACAAGAGCCCAGCTTGTATCTAATAATTGTTATATCTTCTCTGAAATTTACTGCCGATGTCTCAATTTTAACAATTTAAATAACAAGCCTAACCAAGTGGAACAAGACTCAGGCAGGCTGGTGCTCTTGATGAAAGCAGGACAAGTCTTACGTCTGAGCACATTTTTCCTTTGACATGAACAGTGACACGCAGAGATGAAATCTGGTTAAAGTGGTAGGTTTCTCAGCCCTGTGACAGCTTCTGAAGCTAAGCAAAACAATTTCAACAGAGTGCACGCATATACTTGTTAACTTTACTTAAGAAGACTGATTAGAGACAAGGCTTATAAATATGATAATAAGAGGTAGGAGGTAGAAAGGTAAACTAAAGGAGCTAGGTAATTGGCACCACTGTTTGCTTCAATTCTAATGAACAGCAATGAAGTCATCTCTGGGTAGTACAAACAGTTAACACATTCAGCTGCTAACCTAAAGATGAAAGGTTCAAGTCCACCCAGAGACAACTCAGAAGAAAGGCTGGGCCATTTACTTTCAAAACATCAGCCATTGAAATCTTATGAAACAGTGTTCTTCTCTGACACAAATGGGGTCCCCTTCGGTCATGATTAAATGGGTGACAACTAGTTTCTGTAGTCCTCACCTTTGAGTGCATCTGTTTCTCTAAAATCTGGTTGGAGCATCTTCACTGTCCAAGTATGAATGAAGAAAGCACATTTATATTTTACCTGTCGTTGAACCGGTGTTGGTATTGCGAATGATCAGACAGGTCTGATTTTCTATAGATACAGTCTCATTATTCATTTGACTCTCTTCCCTCTGTGCCATAAAAAATTTTGCTAATCTCAGAAGAGATTTTATGTTTAGAATTACCTAACACATGCAAACTCGGATCTGTTCTGAAAGTTAACTGCACCCTTGGTAGCCACACTACCAGGCTGTGAGGAGAAGTTGCAACATGGCCAACAGAATTTCTTCCAAATTGCAAGTTCTTATGTAAAAGAGGGAGTCCTGGTATGGGGCTGTAGGATAAGCATTGGACTGCTAACCACAAGGTTGGTGGTTAGCAACCACCCACCTGCTGCTCCTTGGAAACCCTATACAGGGTCTCTGTGAGTCAGAAGGACTCAACAGCACATAACAACAATAACAGTGTAAATGAGAGGAGGCTAGCCTAGGAGACAAAAGACCTTAGGAAATTCACTTGGCTTCTGTGGATCACTGTTTCTTCTTTAGTTAAGTACAGAATTGGACTGTACAATGTCAGATCCCTTCCAGGTCTGCCATCCTGAGATTCTCGGCTCATAATCCAATAGTAATTAAGACTATTACAAATTTACTTGCATTACTTTAAATTAAGGGAGCATAGTGACTGTGGATAAACACTGGACTTCGAACCACAACATCTGTGGTTCTAGTTCCATAGGGGAAAAAAAATGAAGCTTTCTGTTCCCATAAAGATTTATAGCCTAGGAAACCCTATAAAGGGTTTCCATGAGTCAGTACCAACTTGACAACATTTAACAATAACAACAACACTTTAAATATGAAAAACCTTAATATGGTATGATCACTTTAAAAAATAGTTTCACAGTTTCTTAAAAGATTAATCATACACCTACCATATTTCATTGTTGTTAAGTGCGCTCATGTTGGTTCCAACTCATAGCGACCCAGGATTGGATATCCAAGGCTTTAAGTCTTCATGGGAGCAGAAAACCTCTTCTTTTTCCTGAGAAGTGACCCGTGGGCTAGAACTGCGGACCTTGGGATTCACAGTCCAGTGCTTATGAGGATCATTTCAGTGTATGGATATCCCACAATTTGTTTATCCATGATAAATGTTTCTGTTGTTTCCAGTTTGGGGCTTTTAAAAATAAAGGTGCTATAAAAATTCATGTACAAGTTGTTGTGTGGACTCATATGCTTACATTTCTCTTGAGTGTTTAATGATGACCAATATGATAATCCTGGTATGATGTAACCACAGTTCCAGCCATCACATTGTTGTTGTTGTTGTTGTTAAGTGCCGTCAAGGTTCCGACTCATAGTGACACCATATAGGGTTTCCAAGGAGCGGCTGGTGGATTTGAACCACTGACCTTGCAGTTCAAACCAGCCTTGTGGTCCAGTGCTTATCCTACAACGCCACACCAGGACTCCATAAAGATCACAGGCTGGAAAATCCCATAGAGGAGATATGCTCTGTTCTATAGTGCCCCGGTGAGTTGGAATTGACTCAGTGGGGTGGGGGGTGGGGGGGGTGGCGCTTTGATTTTGAATGCAAGATTGATTCCCAGGGTCTTTCACACTCTGCGCCCCCAAATCGTATCTCAGATTGAAACTCCTGCTACACAGAAATTCAACCCTTATGACAAGCCTAGCACATGAAATGGCAGGTATCACAAAGGAAATCTGGGAAATTTTTTGCTAAAATGCCACCAAGCAGCACTGAGCATCTCTCCTGCTAGCTCCCCTACACATAATCATCCACCAACCCTGAAATTTCACAAACTGAAAAATGGATTAAGGGCTTTTCCAAGTATGATTATAGCAAATGCCCCAGAGATGAGCTGAAACTATCTAATGATTACAGCCAGTCTGAAATCAGTCCTAAGTCTGGCTGTTAGAAATCCTGGCCACTGCACCACACATAGTGTCGTACTAACTCTAGACTCTCTGCAGATCCCATAAAAAAAAAACATTTCATCCAAAGACTCATCTGACTGAAGGGGTTCAAATTTATCATGAAGTCTGTAGGTGGTACAAACGGTTAACACACTCGGCTGCTAGTGGAAAGATTCGAGATTCAAATGTACGCAGAGCCACTTTGGAAGAAAGCCCTGGGGATTGGCTTCCAAAACTCAGCCACTGCAAACCCTATGGATGGAGCACAGTTCTACTTTGACACCCATGGGGGTCCCATGAGTTGAATTGACTTGGCAACTGGAAGTAGCAGTAGTACAATCAAAGATGCATTCTATATTATGATCCAGTACATATATATACATTTGTGTTATACATATATGCACATATAAACATATAACTGAAGTCAACTACTAGGATTCTATCTACTACAGAATAGCTATTCAATAATTACTTGTAGAACAAACAAATCAAAACAAAGCTTTAATGAAACAGTACTTACCTTTACCAGGTGCAATGCACTCAGATATTTTCTATTCCTTTCCCTATTCCCCCCCCACCACTTTGTGTGTGTGTGTGTATATATATATATGTCTTGGCATGGCACTAGACCGCAAGGTCACCTTGCACTCACCAGCCACTCCTTGGAAACCCTAGACAGGGTCCCTATGAGTTGAAACCGACTCAACTCTCTTAACAACAACCCACCAGAAAAAAACCCAGGTGGTCTCCTGGTTAAAGCACTCAACCGCTAACTGAAAGGTTGCCATTTAGAACCCACCAGTCCAGCCGATCCTTGGGAGAAAGATGTGACATTCTGCTTTTGTAAAGATGACAGGCTTGGGAAATCTATGAGGCAGTTTAACTCTTGTGGCATAAGGTTGCTATGAGTCAGAATCGACTTGATGGCAGTGGTTTTGGGTTTTGGTAAAGTGATTTCAGCACCCACTGTAGTTAGTTGTCACTGAGTCAGTTCCACCCCATGGCAGGCAACCTTATGTGAGACCTGGGATGAGTAGAGTGTATGCTGCTTGATTACATGCCATCCTCATGGTCTCTAACATGCTGAAGTCCATTGTCGCCTTCCAATGTAGGGGGCTGATCCAAGGTGTCTAGGATGTGAATTTTCAGAAGTAAATCGCCAAGACTTTCTTCCTAGTCTGTCTTAGAAAGCTCTGCTGAAACTGTCTATCACAGTTGACCCTGCTAGTCTTTGAAATACTATTGGTATAGCTTCCAATATCATAGCAACACACAAGCCATAATTATATGACAAAAAGACAAACAGAAGATGGCCATCACCCACTATCAGGAGCAAACTACACCAAGAAACGCCAGGACTCCAGAAATACTCGGCTCTTAGGGGAATTGTGTGTATTGCTTGTCTCACACTGGAAACTAGTGGAGCATGCCAGGTAGGATGCAGAGGCTTACGGACACTGGAGACCAGCAGGTCAACATGGGACAGGGGGAGGAGGACTGTGGCATTAAACGGTGCTATCCAGGTGCAGGAAGACGGCCTTGTCTAGGCAGTCCACACTGCCCCACAGTCTCTCTTATGAAACTTTTCTTCAGACCATGGAAGAGTTTTCAAATGAAGTCTGAAGTCAGGTTGGCAACAGTTTTGCTCTGCTATCCATCAAAGGATCAGGAATGGGGGGTGGTTGTGGGGGCAGAAGGACAAAGCTTGTTTAAGCAGCTGTGAAAATCATGGCATAACTTGGTAAATGAAAAATCCACTCAGACCCACAAGAAGCACAAATGTGGGGAATTAAACAACTTTGTAAATAAAGGGATCATTACTCTCGATGCATTAATACACACTTAAGACCTATTGAAAACTTCCCATTTCAAGATAAATGAAGAACATTAACTGCTCATTTCCCAAGCTGAATGGACTATTTTCACAGCCCAGTGCTGGGGGTCAGAGGGCCAGGTTAGCCAGGGCTAGGTCAGGTGGCATGTTGGTGGGTGCACGTTAGAGCCCTAGATGGGGGTGATGGCTCCATTTCTGCTATCAGGAAGATTGTAACCACAGCCCCGTTTTTTTCACTAGAGGGATGTTCTCAGTGCACACCTGCTGAAGTTGGGAGGAAAGTTCTACGCCAGTGCATTTGCCTCCTTCAAGTTTCATCATCATTTACCAAATAAGCATAATTGCTCCGTGTTTTAGAGGTGCTGGGAACAGAGGCACTGCTGGTAATTGCTTAATGGTTGGAAGAAATGAGGTGTGAGCCACATCGGTGTGAAAAAAAGCAATAGCCACAAGTTTATTAACATTGAAAATTAAAATAAGCTTGGCCCCAGCCAGGCAGTCCTTGCTGAAATGAATCCCATTATCCCTCTAATAACTGCATGGGGCTCAATTTGATGCCACCCAGGGGGTAGAGAGGCCTCAATGCAGGTCACCTCTCTTGCCAGCTTCGGGAGCTGAAGCATCTCCGGTTCACTGGTAAGTATCACAGAGGAAATACAAACATCCGATCTCCCTTGCAGTCCTCCAACTCCTCTTTAATCGGCCAGTGTCTGAGTCACCGTGGGAGGGGAGGTGGGAAGGATAAATTGTCTATCTCACCTGCATGTCTTAGTAGATGCTGAACACTTCCCAAGGTGTATTAGACAATCTGCGCCTGAATTTCTCAGGTTCTGCTGACAAACGTCAAGAGTCCTGCCCGGGCATGGCTACCAGGTTTGCTTCTTCTTCAAATTTTGCTAGATGCCCCATGTCAGAGGAATGCTACCCTGGACCTCAACGACATCCTGTGTATGCAGGAGACAAGCCTCTTCTAGAAAAAGAATGATCAGAAAACATCCACTGTTCTGAGTATGCTGTGGCCTCGAGTATAATGCAAATGCAGAGAAAGCTGAGGCAGGCAGGGGGAAACTTTAGAGAACAAGGAGTCTATGCAAAGGAAAAGCAGAGGGACGCTGGTGAACAGACTCAGAATAGGGAGGAGACTACCCTGGCAGAGGGCAGGGTTTCAGTTCAGAACAAATAACTTGGATGAATAGAAACAATGGCACCGAAAAAGAAAACCAAAAAGCAAAGGTAGATTTGGATTTAATTCTAAATTTAAAGGGAATCCTTGTAGGTTTCAAGGAGCCCTGAAAGGGTCATGGTGGTGGTTGTGTATCACTGAGTTGGTTCCCACTCATGTGACCCTGTACAGGGTTTCCAAGGCTTGTTTGTTTGTTTTTTTCTTTCCCATCTTCAAGGGAGCAGAAAGCCTCATCTTTCTCCTAGGGAGCAGCTGGTGGACTTGAACCACAGACTCTGTGGTTCACAGTCTAGTGCTTATCAGATGAAGCCACTGGACTCTCACAGGGACTCTGAATAGGGTTTCCAAGCTGTAAATCTTTTTAAGAGCAGAAAGCCTCATCTTTCTCCCAAGCTGACTGGACTATTTTCACAGCCCAGTGCTGGGGGTCGGAGGACCAGGGCTGGGTCAGGTGGCATGATGGTGGATGCACGTCAGAGATGGAGGTGATCTCTCCGTTTCTACTATTGGGAAGGTTGTAACCACAGCCCCATTTTTTCACTCGAGGGATGTGCTCAGTGTATACCTGCTGACTTTGTGGTTAGCAGTCCAACTAACCTATAGCCCAGGACGCTACCAGGGTTCCTTGTTGTTGTTATGTGCCATGGAGTCGGTTCCGACTAATAGTGACCCTGTTCAGGGTTTCCGAGGCTATAAATCTTGACGGGAGCTGAAAGCCTCATCTTTCTCCCGCAGAACAGCTGGTAGTTTCAAACAGTTGACCTTGCGGTTCGCAGCCCGAATCGTAAGCGCTACGCTACCAGTGCCCCTTACCAGGGCTCCGTACAGCCTGGGAAACTCTAAGCAGGGTCGCTGTATGAGTAGAACTCAACAAGCGGCACACCACCACCATTGTAGGTTTCAGAAGCCTTGGGAGTGTTGTGGGTTAAGCATTGGGCTGCCAATCTCAAGATAGGCAGTTTGACTCCACCCATTGCTCCTCCGGAATATGTTACTGTAAAGATTTAGAGTCTCAGAACCCTATGGGGTGGTTCTACTCTGCCCTATGGCGTTGCTGTGAGTTGGAATCCACTCCAGGGCAGTAGGTTTTTATTGTAGGCTTCAGGAAAGAGGAGTCACATAATTAAAGAATTTAAATCACTTCACATTGAATTTGCTTTACATTTAAAAACATTTGAATTTTAAACTTTCCTTCACTTTACATTTCTAGAATTTCATTCATTTTACATTCACAACCAGTTACTTCAAATGGGCCTTTAAGTGCTTCCGGAAAATCTTAATGTATTTCCTTGGTCCATTCACTCTCTTCCTTTCACTAGGACTGTTTTGCATTTTTTTCTCTCTCCTCCAACCTTCAGTACCTCTGCCTATTCCTGCTAGCCTTACTTCCTGTTATGATTCCTGCCACCAGGGACTATGAACTCTGCATCTCTCCTGTTTCTGAAAAGGGACCTCCACACTCCTTCCTGAGAATCCCTGAGTGGTGCAAATATCATGCTTAACCGCTAACCAAAAGGTTGGAAGTTCAAGTCTACCTAGAGACACTTTGTCAATCTACTTTTGAGAAAATCAACCACAGAAAACCGTACGGAGCACCATTCTACTCTGACACACATGGGGTCGCCATGGGCCGAGTTAACTTAGGCTATCTGGGCCAACTCTCCACGTGGGCACTAAATCCTCTCTTCATACCTACTCAAGGATGCTGTTCCATAAATTCTTCCCTCTCTCTTCATGAAAGATAAAATTTCCCTCTTGATTATATCATTCTATAGTCCTGTCTCCCATCTTAAAAAAATATCCTTTCACTTCCTGTTTTGACGGCTACAGAGCAGAGGCAGGTAGGAGAGGCTCCGTAGGGGAGGGGCTGAAAACCCAGAGAAGCTTCTCTCACAGAACAGCACAAGAGCTCTGAATCTAGCATAAGGGTCAGGGCGTTAGTTTCCCAAAAGCACCAGTGGAAAAATCAAGGTATAAAGGGAAAACATATATATATATACTTTCTTGATCTCCATCTCTCTGCTCCCTGTGTGGTATGATTCTTTAAAACAAGCTGTCTGTCTTCCAGTTCTCTGGAACCAACTCCAAGTCAGGCTTTAATTCCACTATTACAACAAAATCACTCTTGTCGGTCACCCCTATATTGTTACATATAATAAGATATACTCTCCAGTCTCATTTTATGTGATATATATATATATATTTAACTGTTTATTGTGCATTGAGTGCAGATTGGCAGAGCATATCATCAGTTTTGCATTCAACGAATCATACACTTGATTTCATCTCAATGATTCAAATCATTGTAACAACAGTTATCCTACATCCTCCCTGTGTTCTTATTTCCATCCCATTCCAAGTTGGGAATTCCTTGCCAACTCTTCTGAATTGAGTCTTTAGGTAAATGTTGCTCTTTTGATTTTAAATGGTTGACCATTCCATGGTGAGCATGTTGTTGTTGTTGTTGTTATGTGCTGTGGAGTTGGTTCCAAATCAGCCACCCTGTACAGGATTTCCGAGGCTGTAAATCTTTAAGGGAGCAGAAAGCCTCATCTTTCTCCTGAGGACCAGCTGGTAGTTTCAAACTGCTGACCATGAGATTAGCTGCCCGATTCATAACCAAGTATTGCTATCTACCTATCTATATACCTATCTACTGCTTGGTTGGAAATTGAGCCACAAGGGTGAGTTCTGTTCCAGACCTGAAGGGCGGAGGAGGCCCATACTCTCAGGTTCCTCCAAGATCTTTTTAACCAGTAATCCTGGTCTTTTTTATACTTTTGAGTTTTATTCCACATTTTCTCCCACTCTATCTGTGACCTAGTAATGTGACTCTTTTCAGATCTCTTGGTAGTGGTAATAGGCACCATCTAGTTCTTCTGGTCTCCGAGTCATGGAGTCTGGCTTTCACATGTTTCATTAGTACATCTTCAGTTTTCATCACTCTTCTTTCTTCTGTATCTGTCCATAGCACACTGTTGTTGTGCAGTTGTGTGTATAACAGTATTTATCGCTACCCTTTTAACCCTTGCATTCCTTCCTGTGTCTGCCTGTCTTCATCATTCTTCTGCCAACTTCCCACTTGTTGAACATTTCCTTCCCTGTCACTCAAGTTAACACGTGTCTACCGATGCAATGTCGCTTAACAACAACAATCCTCTAGCCGGTAAATGACTCTCCCTTCCCTCCTACCCCTGGTAACTATCAAAGAATGCTTCTTATAGCCAAAAACAGTTTTTGGAGTTTTTTAAATAGTGGTCTCATACAATATTTGTCCTTTTGTGATTGCCTAAATTTACCGAGCATGATGTCCTCCAGGTTCATCCATGCTATGAGGTGTTTCACAGATTCGTCGTTATTTTTCAATGTTACTTAGTGTTCCATTGCGTGTGTGTACCAAAGTTAACTCATCCATTCTTCCATGGGCAGCGTCTTTTTGTTATTGTGAACAGTGCTGTGACAAACATGGATGTGCATCTATCTACTCATCTCATGGTTTTTATTTATTGGGGTTATAGAGTCCAAGTAGAGGGATTGCTGGGTCAGATGGTTTTGTTATTTCCAACTTTTTGGAACTCTCCATTCTCATTTTAGGTGAACTCTCAGAAACTTTCTTAATTTAGCTTCCACGCACTGCTCCTTCTCAGTCTCCAGTTGGTTCCTTTCCATTATTTCAATGGCTACAAATTATAGCATCCTTGGACTTCTTCTCTATCTAAACCATATTCCTGGTTGATCTCATCTAGTCTTCTGGTTGTAAATACCTCAGATTGCAAAGTGATTTCTATTTCAATGTTTAATGGTGGTGGTTGTGTGGTGTGGAGTTGATTCCAACTCCTAGAGACCCTGTATAGGGTTTCCGAGGCTGTTCATCTTTACGGGTCTCTCATCTGTTAGAATTGAGTTGCTGCCCTTATGGTTAACAGTCCAGTTCATAATCCACCACACCACCAGACATCCTATTTGAATGTCTAATGTTGTTGTTGTTAAGTGCTGTAGAGTCAGTTCTGACCCATAGAGACCCAGTAAAGGGTTTCCAACGAGTGGCTCATAAGCTTTAACTGCCAATCTTGTGATTCAAACAACTTTGCAGTCGAGCACATTAACCCACAGTGCCACACCAAGACTCCTGAATGTCTAATAGATATCTCAAATTTAATTCTTGGATTTCAAAAAATAAACTCAATTCCTGGGTCCTCATGCTCCCCACCCCACATACATACACATGCATCAAAATCTGTTTCTCCATCTGTATGAAAGTTCAGATTTCTATTGAAGATTGTTGGTGTTGTAGTTGTTACATGCTATCGAGTCGATTCCGACTCAAAGTGACCCGGTATAAGGTTTCCAAGGATTGCCCACATGATCCCATGGCTTGCTCCTTAAGTTCCTTCTGATTCGGCTCAGTCACCCTTTGTGTGACACTCTCCCTGACCACTCAGTGACCATCACTCCATCTGGTGGTTTGATTTGATTTTCTCCATTTGCTTTATCACCATCTGTCCAAGTACACATTCTACTTGTTCATTTATTCATTGTCTCTCCACTAGACTATAAGCTCCATTTGGGCAGGGACTTTGTTTTTGCTCACTCCCCTGTCAGTGCCCATTATGTAGTCCCCAAAGACCAAACCTGTTACTGTCAAGTCAATTTCAACTCACGGGGACCCTATATATTACAGAGCTGAGCTGCTCCGCAGAGGTTTCAAACTACATGATCCTGACAGAAACAGATCACCAGAACTTTCTTCTGTGGTGTTGCCAGGTGGGTTCAAACAACCATCTTTAGGTTAGTAGTGCCACCCAGAGACTCAATACAGATTTGTGAAATGAACAATATTTATTTGAATCCATTTCTGAAACACCTGCCACTTACAAAGGAAAACAAAACCCATCTTCCCAGTTATTCATTGTCAGATGGTGCTACATCTAAAGCCTAGATAATTCCCATGATGCCTCACAACTGACTTTGATCACATGATGTTGCCAGCTTACCCCTTTACACCATCCCGCATCCTCCAGGATTACCAAGATGAGTTTTTGTCTGCCCTCTGTTCTCTTGCCTAGGAAATGAGTTTTCTGTTGCCAGCTGCTGTCTGGGTTCCTCACTCCAAACAAAAGTAAATGATCAGAACCAATGGTTACCTTCCATCAATCAAGCTGAGGCAGCAGAAGCTGAGATGTCAAAGTCTTGGCTCTTCCATTTAATTACTGTGTTATCTTGACCAATACTTTACCCTTGCACAACACTTTTCACAAATATGTTGTTTTTAAATGCCGTCGAGTCGGTTCCGACCCATAGCGACCCTGTACAGGGTTTCCGAGGCTATAAATCTTTACGGGAGCAGAACGCTGCCTCCTCTTTCTCCCGCGGAGCCACTGGTAGTTTCAAACTATTGGCCTTAAGGTTCGCAGTCCAATTCGTAACCACTACACTACCAATATAGAATGGGAAAAATACGGTTAGTAGTCAGAGTGATTGTAAGGATTACATGTAATGGCAGCGTAATGGTTATGAGTTGGGCTGCTAACTTCAAGGTCAGCAGTTCAAAACTACCAGCTGTTCCATGGGAGAAAGATGAGGCTTTCTGGGCCCATAAAGATTTACAGCCTCAGAAACCCTATACAGGGTCACTATGAGTCGGAACTGACTCCATGGCACACCACCACCACTTGTTTATTAAATGTTGCTTTCTTTTACAACCAGAAGGTGACTCTAAAATCACTGTGAAATCACAATTTATACCTGGGTACTCAACTGTGGTCTTCCAGAGATACCTAGTTAGAGTTCAACAATGATGGAGACCGGGTTCTCTGCACCTGTGTGGGTTATTCACTCCTCGTCTCCAGATAAGCCCACAGAGAGGCAGGCTGCCCTTGGCACCTCTCTTGCATTTATGGTAGTCCTTCTCTGTCCTACAAGGGTGGTGAACTGGATTCAGAAAAATGGCAGGTCGTTACAAATATATTGCTTGTTGTAAAACAAAGGAATGTCCTTCTTGGAAAGTGAACTGACTTACTTTGGGAATAACTTTACAGGATAGCCATAGGCTATTGCAGCTGCAGAATGTGCACTTTATGCTCTGGTATAATACTTTAAATGGACGTGTGGCGCTTCTAAGTTGGATACATATTGATGTTGGCATTCATCCTCTAGCTGGGACGCTGTCTGACAGTAACTCTCCATTACTCAGTTCTCTATTGATTTGGGTTCATCTGTAAAAGTTCAGGCTTAGAGGATCCTCAGGCCAGGTCGTCACTAAGGACAGTGGCATGGAGAGTTGGTCATTAGCCAATGGATTCCAGTAATTATGTAATGAATTACAGATAGTCTCCCCCAGGGGCTTCCTGGAATGTTTAATTCAGAAGGATATCTGTGAACTTTCCAGGACACATTTGGGGGAAAGGGGCAGAAGAAGGAGGATATTCTAGTGGGAGGACTTTGCCCAGAAACCACTGTCTCATACTGTCCATCTATACTTCCCCACCTCAACACACTCTTATAAACTCATGCAATTCATACAGCTTCTCTTTTCAGTTTAAAACCATCCCCTTCTGCCTTTAAGGTTGTTGCTGTTGAGGGCCGTAGTGTCGGTTCAAACCCATAACTACCCTGTATAGAATTTCCGAGGAGCATCTGAACCGCCAACCTTGTGGTTCAAATCAATTTTGCAGTTCAGTGCATTAACCCACAGCGCCACATCAGAACTCCTGCCTTTAAGGTAAAAACCACTAAAAAATAAAAATAAAAAATTGAGTCACGAACTGGCTGTATGAGCTTGGGGAAGTCACTATCTGTACTTGATAGAACATTTAAAGTTCTGAAACCAGGGTTTTGACACAGGTCATGAACTTTGTCCAGAGTTAAGAACTGACAGGCTATATCTACACCCCCAACCAGCCCCAAAGCACAAGTTGGTCTGGCTGGGTATTTCTACTTCTCAAGTCATTATAAAGGTAAGAGGAAGATAGTGAATAACACTGACAGATAGTACACTCCCCAAGACATATCTTTCACTGTGGTTGTTCCTACTGTTTACGAGTCTACAATTTGGCAGAGTTGAGTTCAACATGAGCTACACGTCCTTTTATGGAGAAATAGTTTTCCTTATGTTTGTTCCTACACCAAACTTATCAAAGTGAATGACTGCCAAAAGCCATGTCATTCTGATGATGAACGAGTCTGGGAATGAGGAAGAAGCCTCTAGGTCCTTCAGAAGACAAAACATCTCTCTTGCTTTCAATGGTACTCTCCTTTGTACTCTGCCACAACAAATATTCATGGCATTTTCTTCCAAATCAGACAAGACTAATTAAACTCCTAAGATGTTCTTGCCACAGGGAACTGAATTCTTGAAGTTCATTGATTGCCACCTATGGCTTTTATCATCCTATTAGGGATGTGCCTTTAAAGAGGACCATAACATATCTAAGTCAATTAGCTTCATCTCCCTCTTCTTTGACAAGGTTTGGGTGGGACTGCTAACATTTGCTAATACTTCCATTGCTGAACAACCTTCCTTCTTTCTGATTAAAAGAGTCTTTCTTGAGATTTTCTAATAAAATGTTCAAAACACATTATATTTTAATCATGTGCACTTGGGATGTATTTCAACTCCACAAAACACTTCAGGTCCCTCCACCTTGATCCATTTTGAAAGTTTAAATTTCAGACGGTGATGACAGCCCCCTGTTTATAGAGTACTTGGAGACATCTGCTGGAACCCCCAAGTACTTACAACAACTACTATTGCCCATTTTTTCCAGTGTTCTCAGCATCTGGGTATCTTGGAAGGAACTAAAGGATCTCTTTTCTATTCAATTGAGTTGAGAATGAAAACCAGCGATGTCTTTGCCAGTGATTGATGCAAAGATGATGATCTTGCTGGAGCGGCACAGCCTTCTCTCTCCTTCTTCCTTCAGCTTTCTATGCCAGTAATTGACCAATGCCCATGACAAATTGTAGGTAAATCCCAGGCTGAGAGCTCAAAATGCACTTTGGATATTTCTCTTCCTGGCAGGTCCTTGTGGAAAGAGGTGAAGGATTGCTGGCAATGAGGATGTCTCCACTCAAACCCACCTGGTGGAGGGCAGATAGGGGCATAGGGTGATTTTTACCTTAAGCAGACCAGATCTTCAGATAAACAAAGGGAACCATGGTTTTGAGTTTGATCAGTTTCTTAATCCTATATAAGCACACACATCACTCATGGCTATTCTTACCCTAAACTGGAATCCTCCCGGAAGAAGTCAATTTATGGAAGCAGCTGTTTCTACTCTTACATGTTTTGTTTAAGCAAAATAAATTGTACAGCTAACAAGATTGATAGCAATAATATTAGGTCTTTAATAACCAAAATAAATATTATGTTTGAAAGGTAAGTTGGGAGAAGTATATGGTAACAACAGAGGTCCTTGGTAGATGATATTGGTATCACGCTGTGCTCTACCTTTTACCTACAAAGTATGGGTTTGGGGGTCAGTCTCACCTGTGCTCAAATCCAAGTCCTTCTATCGTGGGATTCTGGATATATTTGGGCTATTTGTTAAATCATTAGATAGGCAAGTAGTGCTAATCCTATAAGTTTGATGGGAAATGAAATCAGAGTGCATGATCAAGAGCCTGGCAAAGCACTTGGCACATTTTATTGTTCTTGCTGGTACTTGGTATTGAGTCAGCTCCCGTTCATAGTACCCCTTATGTAGAAAAGAAGGAAATATTTCCCACTCCTGTGTCATCTTAATCATTGGTGGTGTGTTGGACTCCATTATCGCTGCCTTTTTGTCAATCCATCACATTGAGGGCTTTTCTTCTTTTCGCTGACCCTCTAGTTTGCAACTCTGATGTCCTTTTCAAGCAACTGATCTTTCCTGATGAGGAGTCCAAGGCCAGTGAGCCAAAGTCTCACTATCCTCAGCTTCTAAGGAGCATTCTCGGTTTTGGTCTTTCTTCTAAGACTGATTTGTTTGTTCTTTTGGCAGTCCATAACATAGTCAATGTTCTTTGCCAAAGTCGCAGTTCTAATACATCGGTTCTTTTGTCGTTTTCATTGTCTAAGCTTGGCATATAGTTGCTGTTGTTAAGTGCTGTTGAGTTCGTTCCTACTCATGGTGACCCAGTACAGGGTTTCTGAAGAGTGGCTGGTGAGCTTGAACCACCGACACTGTGGTTCAAACTGACCTTGCAATCCAGAGCATTAACCCACAGCAGCATACCATGGTAGGAACTCAATAGTAGGTGATTCTAGCTCTCTTTCTTCCACACAAAAACAAGCAGATCCTAGCAATATCTTTAGAAATATTTCCTACCTTAAACCCAGTGCCTTTAAATCAGGACTGGGGAACATCTGGTCTGAGGAGCTTATAATCATCCCCCAATCATTTGGTCTGGCCCTGCCAAGGCAACCGCTGTTCCAGTCACCACATAAGGGTTGAGTTCATTAAATGTTTGATCAACTATGTTGTTGTTGTTGTTGTTAGGTACCATTGAGTTGGTACCGAGCCATAGCAAGCTTATGCACAGCAGAACGAATCACTGCCCAATCCTGGGCCAACCTCACTACTGTTGCCACGCTTGAGTCCATCAATGTTGCCACTTGGCCAATCCATCTCATTGGGGGTCTTCCTCTTTTTCTCTGACCCTCCACCTTACCAAACATGATATCCTTCTTCAGTGACTGGTCCCTCCTGATAATATGTCCAAAGTATGAGAGACAAAGTTTGGCCATCTTGGCCTCAATAGCAGGCTAATTTTTAAAATGATAATTTCATATGTCCTACAAATGATGTTATAAATATCCAAATGGCCCTTGGCAGAAAAAAAAGATTCCCCACCCCTGCTTTAAATGCTATAGCAAATCCACACCTTGACAAATGACTTATAAATAGGTTTCTTTTGTGCTGTGATTTGTGTATACCCTAAACTCAGATGGACAGGCAAGCATCTAGAAAACCTAAAAGAAGCAAACCTTGTTTGTTTCCATGACCACAGGCTATATGGGTATTCTGGGCTAGTTTGATGGAAAGTCTCTATCCATTTCTGCTAGGAACAAAGCTGTTCCTGGCCAGCCCAAGAATTAGTCATACAGGGATCCTAGGTGTGTAGTGGCTGTGAAGAGGAAGCAAGAAGGAGAGATTAGAGGTCCCCAAGTAATCCTTGACTTCTGGCTACATCCCAGAGCCACCTTGAAGATGCTTCCACTGCACTTCAGCAGCCAGAGAATGAGAAATCTGCAGATATGGAAGATGTCCCATGCTCTAGCAGGCCAGGTGGCCAAGAACAAACCAAATGTGGGTGAGGTGGAAGAAGATTAGGGGTATTGACTTGCTTTTCCTTTCCTTCCTTAGTAACCTCAATAAGACTGTAGATCCCCCAAGACCAAATTATTTCCTTTCTAAACTGTCCTCCCATAAAGACAGCAATAAAGAAAACGGGTACCCTCAGATTACCGTTTGCAGGTATTTCAAGATGCAGCCAGCCATTTAAATCCCCCCCTTAGGCCAGTGGCTTCACTCCATCTATGCAATTCCATTGAGATGAGACAAGCCTTTTCTGATACTTAACTCTCCTGCCATGTCTATTTCTTCTTTTTATTGTTTTGAACATATCAAAGGAGAAAATTCTGTGTTTCCATTCACATTACTGGAAGCAAAAATAGCCCCTCTAAGTCCCCGCCCAGATTACTGGCACATCGCAAAAGCATCTTGTGCTTCAATCTTAAAGGTTGTTGTGTTTGCCCCTGCTTTCTCTTTTCATTATACGAGATTTTCCGTTATTCAGTATTTTGTTCTCATTAGAACACTGCTTGTCACATGTTTTCACCAGAGACATTCATCACCAAGGTCAAAGGGTGAATATCGTGATCTATTACGCTTAGAGGAATCTAATGAAAAGCCACATAATTATCCAATTTAAAGAGAAGCATGTAAAAAAAGAAGGGGGGCACTTGCTATAATTTAAATTGTTTTGTTTCCCTGAAGCAAAATTCAGCACCTGATTGACAAGACCTAATGATAATTCTTATTGATATGGTGATGTTAATTGTGGAGAGATATTTAATAAATCCCATATTCTGCCTGCTCTTAACCTGCACCTGAACCTGATTTTTGATGCAGCGTGGGGATGAGGTACAGATACAGATAAGTGAGCACAAGTGGATTTTCAGTCTTGTGTGGCAGAATGGAAATTGGAATCTTCAGAATCTATTAGGAGAACAATTCCACAGTTGCTCACACTTTTATAAATTATACTGTATATTAAAGAAAGACACAAAGTCAGGGGAGTTTTAAGAAGAGGAGATTTCATGACTTTGCAAAGAAGTTTTTAGGGCACTATTTGTTGGTGGCTTTGTGGCATTTTGTTGATGGCATTTTGTTCTCAACAAAAGCACGCAATCTGTTGTCATTTTAAAACAATACGCACTCCAGAAAGCAGTTGCTGGCTTCACCTCTTCACAGCCTCCCCAGTGAGGTTGACCTTGTAGAAAATGAGGGCAACTTTGAAACCTGGGGAGATTCTTGGAAGAAAATGAATTCTTAGACCACAAGCAAAACCATTTGAGAAGACATTTATGGGTCTAAAATCCAAAAGGAAGTGATACGTAGGGGCTGAAGGTGCCAACTACATGTGCCACCCCCTTGGGGACTAATATGGTCCCTGAGTGTTAGAGAAAGGGTGTAGGGGCTGTATGAAGCCAAGGTGAGTGCTGGCTTTCTAAGGGGCCATTTTCAAAATCATTTCAGACAAGAGACGCTGGATTGCAAAGTAGCTGTGCATTTCTCACGTTTGAGTATGTACTAACAGTGAATTGTGTCTGTTTTTTGCTCCTTCAATTCTAAGTAATGGTGATCAGCTCTCACGGAGCATCTGTCCGTGAAGCCTTTTTATTTCTTTAAGAATAACTAATATGTTAAGAAAGGAATATAGTGGCTTTGTAGGATAAACACTGGACTGCGAACTACAAGGTTGGCAATTCTAGCCCACCAGCCACCTTATGGGAGAAAGATGAGGCTTTCTGCTTGCTCCCACAATCTTGGAAATGCAATACAGGGTCGCTATGAAACAGAACTGACTCGACAGCGCTTAACAAGAGCAACAAAGTTCTGGCTACCTGGGCAGCACAAAATGATTAAGCACTCGGCTAATAACCAAAAGTTTGACAGTTCAAGCCCACCCAGAGATGCTGCAGAAGAAAAGTGAGGGGGTCTACATCCATAAGGTTAGGGTCATTGAAAGCCCTATGGAATACAGGTCTACACAGACATACCTTGGTCACCGTGACTTAGAATCCATCAGCAAGTACAGATTTGTTTATTTTGTTAACGAAGTTTTAAATACTGGAACTGTCGAACTACATCAAGACATAATTCCATCCTTGAAAACCTAATAGTCACATAGTCTTATTATGGATTGCACCTCAATGCAAAGAAAACAAAAATCCTCACAACTCGGCTGATCAATAACATCATCATACATGGAGCAAAGACTGAAATTGCCAAAACCTTCATTTCACTTGGATCCACAATCAACGGTCACAGAAGCAGCAGTCAAGAAACCATACAACGTATTATATTAGGCAAATCTACTGCACAAGACCTCTTAAAATGTTCAAGAGCAAAAATGTCAGTTTGAAGACTAAGGTGCCCCTGACCAATTAAAATACCCATGGTATTTTAAATAGACTCATAGGCATGTGAAAGTTGGACAATGAATAAGGAAGACCATAGAAGAATTGATGCATTTCAGTTGTGGTGATGGAGGAGAATATTGAAAGCACCAAGGACAGCCAGAAGGACAGACAAATTAGTGTTGGAAGAAGTATAGCCAGAAAGCTCCTTAAAAGCAAGGATGGAAAGACTTTGTCTTTCATACTTCAGACATATTATCAGGACAGACCAGTTCCTGGAAAGAGACATTATGCTTGTAAAATTGAGGGCCAGTGAAAAAGAGGAAGATCCCAAAGAGATGGATTGGCACAGTGGCAGCAGCAATGGGCTTAAGCCTAACAATTATGAGGCTGGTGCTGGTCTGTCTGGGTAGTGTTTCATTCTGTAGTGTATGGGGTCACTATGAGTTGGAACCAACTCAATGGCACCTAACAACAACTATATAGTCATCTTCTGTCAAGTACTACAAAGTAAGAGAGAGAAAGAGGAGAGAGATCTAGGAAAGAGGAAAATGGAAGCAAGAAGAAAAGAGAGAGATAAAGAAATCTCTCTGAAGGCAAATAGACTTGAGCTCCAGTCCTGAAGAATGACCAAATAGGGTTCTACCACGCTCCGTCAGACCAGTGAACCTGGTCCGTTTTTATTAGTTTGTGTTTTGTTCTACATTTTGCTCCTCCTCTATTCAGGCCCCTCCATTGTGATCCCTTTCAGAGCACTCTCTTTTTAGGACTGAAACTAAATTCACCTTAATGGCTCGACTTCTAGCCAAACAATAGATAGTACTATGGGGTAATAAGGAGCCCAGTGGTGCAGTGGGTTAAGTATTGTACTGCTAACTACAAGTTCAATCATTCAAACCCACCAGTCACTCTGAAAGAGAATTATGAAACCATCTGCTCCCATAAAAATTTATAATCTTGGAAACCCTGTTGTTGTTGTTAGGTACCATCAAGTTGGTACTGACTCATAGCGACCCTATGCACAACAGAACGAAACACTGCCGGGTCCTGGACCAATCTCACAATTGTTGCTATGCTTGAGCCCATTGATGCTGCCACCTTTGCCAATCCATCTCGCTGGGGGTCTTCCTCTTTTTCTCTGGCCCTCCACCTTACCAAACATGATATCCTTCTCCAGCGACTGATCCCTCTTGACAATATGCCCAAAGTATGACAGACATAGTTCTGCCATCCTGGCCTCCAAGGAGCACTCTGGCTGTACTTCTTCCAACACAGATCTGTTTGTTCTTTTGGCAGCCCATGGCACTTTCAATATTCTCCTCCAACACCACAACTCAAAGGCATCAATTCTTCTATGGTCTTCTCTATTCATTGTCCAGCTTTCACATGCATGTGAGCTTATTGAAAATATCATGCCTTGGGTCAGTCACACCTTAGTCCTCAAGCTGACATCTTTGCTCTTCAACACTTTAAAAAGGGCTTGTGTTGCAGATTTGCCTAATGCAATATGCTATTTGATTTCTTGACTGCTGCTTCCGTGAGTGTGGATAGTTGATCCAAGAAAAATGAAGTCCTTGACAACTTCAATCTTTTCTCCGTTAGTAAGAATGTTGTTTATTGGTCCAGTGGTGAGGATTTTTGTTTTCTTTACATTGAGATGCTATCCATCTGTGGTCTTTGATCTTCATCAGTAAGTATTTTAACTCCTCTTTGCTTACACAAGCATGGTTGTACCATCTGCATATCGCAGGTTATTAATGAGGCTTTCTGCAATCTTGACACCACGTTTTTCTTCATATAATCCAGTTTCTCAGATTATTTGCTCAACATACAAGTTGACTAAGTATGATGAAAGAATACAACCCTGTCATACACCATTCTTCATTTTAAGACATTCAGTGTACCCATGTTCTGTTCAAACAACTGCCACTTGGTCTATGTACAGATTCCTCATGAGCACAATTAAGTGTTCAAGAATACTCATACTTTGCAATGTTGTCCATAGCTTGTCATGATCCACACAATCAAAAGCTTTTGCATAGTTAGTAAAACACAGGTAAACATCTTTCTGATATTCTCTCCTTTCAGCCAAGATCCATCGGACATCAGCAATGACATCTCTCATTCCACATCCTCTTCTGAATCCGGCTTGAACCTCTGGAAGTTCTCTGTCAATGTATGCTTGCAGCCATTTCTGTATTACCTTTAGTAAACCTTTACTTGCATGGGATATCAAAGAGATTGTCCGATGATTTCTGCATTCCATTGGGTCACCTCTCTTTGGAATGGGCACAAATACGGATCTTTTCCAATCAGTTGGCCAGATAGTTGTCTTCCATATTTCTTGGTGTAGATGAGTGAGTGCCTTCTGTGCCGCCTCACTTTCTTGAAAGATTTCAATTTGTTTTCCATCAATTCCTGGTGCCAATTCCTTCAATGCACCTTGAACTTCTTTCTTCAGTATCATTGGCCCTTGATCACATGCTACGGCTGAACATCAACCATTTCTTTTTGGTACAATGACTCTGTGTATTCCTCCCAACTTCTTTTGATGCTTTCTGCATCATTCAATAATTTGCCCAGAGAATCCTTCAATAACAAAAGTCGAGGCTTGAATTTTTTCTTCAGTTCACCTAGCTTGAGAAATGCTGAATGTGTCCTTCCCTATTGGTTTTCTGACTCTAGATCTTTGCAAATTTTGTTGTAATATTTGACTTAGTCTTCTCAAGCTGACCTTTTAATTTTTCTGTTCGGCTCTTGTACTGCCTCATTTCTTCCATTTGCTTAAGCATCTCGATGCTGGAGAGCAAGTTTCCATTGTCTCTTCTGACATCCATTTTGATCTTTTCCTTCTTTCTTGTCTTCTTAATGACTTTTTGCTTTCTTACTGTATGATGTTCTTGATGTCATCTCACAACTCTTTCGGTCTTCGATCTTTAGTGTTTAATGTATCAAATCTGTTCTTCAGATGATCTCTAAATTCAGGTGGGATATAGTCAAGGTCATATTTTGGAGGCTTGTTTTCATTTTCTTTAGCTTCAATCTGAATATACATGTGAGCAATTGATGGTCTATTCCACAATCTGCCCCTGGCCTTGATTTGGCTGATAATATGGAGCTTTTCCACCTTCTCTTTCCACAGATGTAATCAATTTGATTTCTGTGTATTCCATCTGGTGAGGTCCGTTTGTATAATTGTCTCTTATGCTGTCTAAGGAAGGTATCTGAAATGAGCAAATCATTGGTTTTGCATAATTCTATCATGCGTTCTCCAGCATAATTTCTATCACCAAGGCCATATTTTCCAACTACTGATCCTTCCTCTTTGCTCCCAACCTTTGCATTCCAATAACCAGGAATGATCAATATATTCCTGATTGCATGTTTGATCAATTTCAGATTGAAGAAGTTGGTAGGATTCTATTCATCCTCACTGGCTCTAGTGGATGATGCATAAATTTGAATAATAGTGGTATTACCTTGTCTTCCCTGTTGTTGTTGTTATCAGGTGCCATCGAGTCGGAACCGACTCATAGCGACCCCATGCACAGCAGAACGAAACAATGTCTGATCCTGGGCCAACCTCACTACCGCCGCCACACTTGACGCCATCAATGATGTCACCTGGCTGATCCATCTTGTTGGGGGTTTTCCTCTTTTTCTCTGACCCTCCACCTTACCCAGCATAACATCCTTCTCCAGAGACTGTTCTCTCCGGACAATGTGTCCAAAGTAGGAGAGACGAAGCCTAGTCATCTTGGCCTCCAAGGAGCACTCTGGTTGCACTTCTTCCAAAACAGATCTATTGGTTCTTTTGGCAGTCCATGGCACTTTCAGTATTCTCCTCCAACACCACAACTCAAAGGCATCAATTCTTCTACAATCTTCCTTATTCACTGTCCAGCTTTCGCATCCATATGAGGTTATTGAAAACACCATGGCTTGGGTCAGGCGCACCTTAGTCCTCAAGCTGACATCTATGCTCTCATAGATATTATTCTATCACAGACAGCATTGTACCTCATGAATAATCTTGATATGTTCTTTTTGATTATGAATGCAACACCATTCCTCTTCAATTTGTCATTCCCAGCTTAGTAAACTTTTGGAAATGGGCAAAAATGAACTGGAATGCATAAACATCGATATTTTAGGCATGAGTGAGCTGAAATGGACTGGTATTGGCCATTTTGAATCTGACAACCACATGGTTTACTATGCCGGTAGTAACAAATCGAAGAGGAAACCCTATGGATCAGTTCTATTCTGTCCTATAAGGTCACTGTGAGTCAGAATTTACTCAATAGCAGTGGCTGGGTATAGGGTAAAAATAACACCAGGGAGGTATTCAGTCCTTAGAACAATCAGCCATATAAATCAAAAGCACAGCATTTGCCCTGGGATGAACCTCAGATGGCAGAAATAGATAGGAAGGACAGATGGAAACAGTAAATGTGAAAGAAAGAAAATGCTGTTCTGTTGTGGGTTCTGCAGGTGATGTCATGTAACAAAATGTGTATGAACTGTCAAATGGGAAACAAATTTGCTCCGCTAACCTTCACTTAAATCACAGTGAAAAGTAAAAATAAATAAGTAAATAAAAACAAGGGAAAATGACTTGAAAAAAATCACCAGTCATGATTTCATGGGCTTAACTGTATCATGATTTCATGGGTTAATTAGCCTAATAACACGGTCAGTACTTCTGCTTTGCATCCTAGTGTATTACATCATACCTGCCATCTTGAAAACTTGAAAGCGACCATCCATGGCATACCAGTGGGTCTCTGCCCACCTAGAGCAATGAAAAAGAAGACTCAAGAATTAGAGGAGGAGGTGAAATGGGTGGCTAATTGCCTCCATGAGCAACTGTCTCCTTTGCCACGAGACCAGAAGAACTGACCAGCTGTCTGGCTATAATTGTGGAACATTCTGATTAAAGATTCCATGGAAGAATCCTACCCAGAAGGCAGAAATACAAAACAGAATTTTAAATTTTCATGGAATGGAAGCTTTCTGGAGCCACGGAGGCTGGATGAACCCCTGAAATGATTGTCCTAGGATAGTCTTTAAAACCAAAAATATCCCCTGAGGGTCTTAAAAGCTTGTGAGTGGCCTTTCCCCCACCAGAGGAAAAAAGAGTGAAGAAAACTGAAGGTGCCTGGAATGAATCAGTCCACTGGACTAATGGCATCACCTATTACAATCCCGAGACCAAAAGAACTAGATGGTGTCTACCATGTACCAACTGATCTGAAAGGAGTCACGTTAGAAAGTCCTGGGTACAGTGTGGGGGAAAATGTGGAACAAAATTCAAAATCATGAAAAAGACCAGGCTTACTGGTCAGACAGAAACCACTGGGACCCTTGAGACTACGGTTTTTAATCTCCCTTTAGGTCTAGAACTGAACTCACGTCTGTGGTTCAGATTTCAGCCAAACAATCGACAAGGCTGCCAGTGGAACACCAGCACTAGGAAAGTATGTACCCCACAGAATCATCAGTCATGGAAATCAAAAGGGCAGCAGTTACTCAGGACAAAGTTCAGAAGGGTTAGGAAAAGAGGAGGAATGGGAATCACAGGGAAGAAGTAGGAGAAGTGATGTCATAGTGTGAGGATTGCAATCAATGACATGAACAAATGTATGTGAATTGTCGAATGGAAAATGGATTGTGCTCTGTAAACCTTCACCGAATTTCACAATAAAAAATGTAAAGAAAATATATATCCCCTGAAGCCTTCTTAAAACCAAATAATAGTGTAACTTAACTAGTAAAGAATGTCTGCCATGGGCATTATACGCTACACGGGATCACACAGACAACAGCAACTGGAAAGATTAGATTGGAAAGTTAGGGGACAATGAGTTTATGTTAATGAGGGAAGAACAACTCCGAAATGGGGGGAGAGAGCGTTTGCACAATACCAAGAGTGTCATCAGAGTCAAAGAATTATCCAGGCAGAAACGATTGAATTCGGGGTATGTTTTGCTATGTATAGTCTCAACAGCAACAAAAAATAAAATATTTTTTTAATATAAAATAACTGAAGTGACCTAAATCTGAGGGGAGGGGAATTATGAAATTGAGCTCAAATGATGTATTTTAACTCTGAACTAAGTCAGTCTTACATTTTTAACATTTTAATGTTCAATAGAGTTATTCATGCCAAAACATATGTAATTTCAAAATAATCAAGTCAAAGAGAATTATAACCTGAGTCACAAATGGGTCGTTGTCACCAGGAAAGAGAGTTACTGACCTATAAACAGGAACAAGAGAGTCAAAATGTATTCACGAAAAGGTGTCCCCTGACACACGAGTGATTTTTAATGAACACACATATACACATCACACACATATACACATCTCACACACATACACACACCTCTTAGAATATGCCAGATGTAAATGATATTGGCTTTAAACCATGTGCTCACCTGAACTGGAAAAAAAGTCAAGTTAATTGGAGAGGACCAAATTGATCGCAGGTTATGATACCAATGGCAGCTGAAACTGCTGCTGTGATTTTCAACTTCCTAGACCAAGGCATTACATCATGTGCAGAGGAGATTATAATTTCTATGAAGAACACTTCTGGCATCTTACTACCTGAAAAGCAATATGCCAGCAAATTGAAGAGAGTTCAGAGAAGAGCAATAAAAATAATTAAGGACTCCCTCAGATTGACTGATGGAAAGAATTGAAAAGAATTAAAGATGGGCTGCTTGGCCCAGTGATGACCTGGGTGGTTATGAGAACCATGTGCAGGGGTCTGGAGGGACAGTGATTGCAGTTTGAGGCTGGGGTTAGTCCACAGAGACTGATGATGCACTAACAACACAACGAACTTAGTGCTGCTGGAAGCCAAGAGCAGGGCTAACAGCTGGGGTCATACCTGTGCTGGACACCTAGCCACATCTCCATACTATACCTGCCCCTCCACTTATTCTGTTATGTCTTTCAATGTGGGATTAGAACAGACTTGGGACTAGCAGAGAGACTAGGGTGTCCCCTGGGCTCCCCTACTTCCACTCCAGTGATTGCTAACCATGCACTCATTCTATGTCAGGTGTTTGGGTCCTTAAAATGCCCTGCAACCCAAAGGTAAAAATATGATGGTAGTTTAATGTGATGGTTAGGTTCAAATCCTAACTCTGCCACTTCCCAACTGAGTGATATGGAGAAAGTAACTCAGTCTTTCTGAGTCTCTTTCCATATTTGTAGAATGGAGTTAGTAGTAATGCCATTCTCATAGGGTTGTTGAGAGGACCGAAAGAAATTGTTCACATAAGACATTTCTCAGAGTACCTGACTCACAGTATGCTTAACATATGAAAACTATTTTTACTGTTTATTATGACTATAGGTGAGTATACAAAACACCCTAGGGGGAATACTGAGCCAACCCTTCTAATAAAGGTTCCACTGGATTTTCTTTGGCTGATATTTAGTTGATTGCCAGGCTTTTCTTCCCAGTCTTAGTTGGGGAGCCCTTCTGAAACTTGATAATGCTGCTGGTATTTTAAATACTTCCACCACCACCACATGTAAACCATCATACTAATCAATGGGGTCAGAGTCCAGAAGTTCAATGCCGTGCAGTTTTCGCTCTCTATCTCAAATTTCTTTACAAAGTTTTACACTCTGCTGATGCTAGGGAGGGGTCCTTGGTGTGGTGCTGTGGGTTAATGCACTGGACTGGAAGGTCAGTTTGAACCTAAAAGTCGGCAGTCCAAGCTCACCAGCAGCTCCTCAGAAACCCTATACAGGGTCACTGTGGGTCAGAACTGACTCAATGACACTTAACAACACCAACAATGCTATGAAGCAAAAAGAACAAGCAGAACAAAATTGCTTCCAAATCTTTATTAATAAGGTGGACCATGATTGTACTCTTGGTATGGCATTGTAGGATCAGCACTGAACAGGGAACTACAAGATTGGCAGTTCAAACCCACCAGCTCCTCCTTGGAAATCCTATATAAATAGGGTCACTATGAATTGGAACGGACTCCACAGCACTTAACAACAACAACAACAACATTCCTACTTTAATGAGAGCGTTGACTTTTGCCAAATACTTTTCTCCACTTATTGAGATAATCATATGTCTTCCCCTTATTCTGTAATTTTGAAAATTATAATGATTAATTTTAAATCTTTCATCCTTGGGATGTTGTTGTTGTTATTAAGTGTCGTCAAGTCAGTTGCAGCTCATAGCGACCCTGTAAGGATTGCCAAGGCTTTTTCGATCTTTGCAGGAGCAAAAAGCTCCATCTTTCTCCCGTGGAACTGCTGGTGGGCTCAAACTATGGACCTTGCAGTTCATAGTCCAATGCTTATCTTATGGAGCCATCACATTCCCAATTTGCCAATAGCTTGCGAATTTCTTTTATGTCTGTTTCATTGGTTTACTGCTATAGGCATAATGTCTTTACGCCCTTCCTATACTTGCAAATCAAATGGGACTGTGAATTTCAACATGTTTTGTAGTTGTTGTTAGGTGCTATTCAGTCAGTTCCTATCCTTACTGACAAAAGTCCAATAGAACCAAATACCGCTTGGTCCTGCCCCATCCTCACAATTGCGCTGCACTCAGCCTATTGTTGCTGCTACTGTACCGATCCATCTCATTTAGGGTTCCTCTTTTACGTTGTCCCTCCACTTTACAAAGCATGATGTTCCCCAGAGACTGGTCCCTATTGATAATATGTCCAAAGTATGAGTGATGAAGTCTGGCCATCTTGGCTTCTAAGGAGCATTCTGGTTGTACTTCTTCCAAGACAGAGTTGTTTTTCCTTCCGAGTCTGTGGTATCTGTAATATTCTTTTTCAATACCATAACTCAAATGCATCAATTCTCCAGTCTTCCTTATTCATTGTCCAACTTTTACACACATACGAGGATATTGAAAATGTCATGGCTTGGGTCAGGTGCATTTCAGTCCTCAAACTTTGCTCTTGAACACTTTAAAGAGGTCTTGTGCAGCAGATTTGCCTAATGCAAAAAGTCGATTGATTTCTTGAACGCTGCTTCCATGAGTGTTGATGGTGGTTCTAGGCAATATGAAGTCTTTGACAACTTCAGTCTTTTACCCATTTATCATGATGTTACTTACTGGTCCCGTGATGCGAATTTTCATTTTATTTACACTGAGGTGCTACCTATACCAAGGCTGTGTGAGGTCTTTAATACTCATCAGTAAGTGTCTCAAGTCCACTTCGCTTTCAGTGAGCAAGGTTGTATCATCTGCAGGTTATTAACGAGCCTTCTTGTAATCCTGGTGCCATGTTCTTCTTCATATAATTCATATATTTTCTCAAATTATCTGCTCAGCATGCAGATTGAATAAGCATGGTGACAGAATATAACCCTGGCACACATCTTCCCTGATTTTAAACCATTCAGTGTCCCCTTGTCTATTCAAATGACTGCCTTTTTATGAGCACAATAAGTGTTCCGGAATACTCATTCTCTGCAATGTTGTCCATAGCTTGTCATGATCTATACAGTTGAAAACCTTTGCATAGTCAATAAAACATAAGTAAACATCTTTCTGGTGTTCTTTGCTTTCAGCCAAGATCCATCTGATGTCAGCAATGATATCCCTTATTCCACATCCTTGTGTGAATCCAGCTTGAACATCTGGCAATTCCCTGTAAATGTACCATTGCAGTCATTTTTGAATTACCTTGAGCAAAACTTTACTTGCATGTGCTATTAATACTATTGTCCAATGATTTCTGCATTCCATTGGGTCACCTCTCTTTGGAATGGGCACAAATATGAATCTCTTTCAATCAGTTGGCTAGGCAATTGTCTTCCAAATTTCTTGGCATAGATGAGTGAGTGACTCCAGTTCTGCATCAGTTTGTGGAAAGATTTCAATTTGTATGCCGTTAATTTCCGGAGACTTGTTCTTTGTCAATGCCTTCAGTGCACATTGAACTTCTTCCTTCAGTACCATTAGCTCTTGATAATATGCTACCTCTTGAGATATTTGAATATCGACCATTTCTTTTTGGTACAGTGACTGTGTATCCCTTTCATCTTCTTTGATGCTTTCTGCATCATTCAGTGTTTTGCCAAAAGAATCCTCAGTTTTGCAAGTCAAGGCTGGAATATTTTCTTCAGTTCTTTAATCTTAAAGAAATTCAGAGTGTGTTCTTCCCTTTTGGTTTCCTAACTGCAGATCTTTGCATGCTACATTATAGTATTTGGCTTTATCTTCTTGAGCTGCCCTTTGAAATTTTCTGTTCAGGTCTTTTACTTCCTCATTTCTTCCATTTGCTTTAGCATCTCCTTGCTGGAGAGCATGTTTCCTCTGATATTAATTTTGGTTGTTCCTTTCTTCCTTGTCTTCTTACTCATCGTTTGCTTTCTTCCTGTATGGTGGTCTTGATGCCATCCTACAACTCTTCTGGTTCTTAGTCATTAGTGTCTAATTCATAAAATCTGTTCTTCAGATGATCTCTTAATTCAGGTGGGATATATTCAAGGTCATATTTTGGCTCTCATAAACTTGGTTTAATTTTCTTCAGCTTCATGCTGAGCTTGCATATGAACAATTGATGGTCTGTTCCACAGTCTGCCCCTGGCCTTGTTTTGGCTGGTGATATGGAGCTTTTTCACTGGCTTTTTCCACAGATGTAGTCAATTTGATTTCTGTGTATTTCATCTGGTGAGGTCCATGTGTATAGTTGTCCTCTGTGTTGTTTTATAAATGTATTTGCAATGAATACATACATCATTGGTTTTGCAAAATTCTATCATGCAATCTTCAACATCGTTTCTATCACCAAAGCCATATTTTTAAACTACTGATCCTTATTTGTTTGCAACCTTTGCGTTCCAATCACCAGTAATTATCAATACATCTTGACTGCATGTTTGATCAATTTCAGACAGAAAAAGTTGATAGAAATCTTCAATTTCATCACCACTCGCTTTAGTGGTTGGTACATAAATTTGAATAATAGCGATGTAAACTGATCTTCCTTATGGTGGTGGTGGTTATATGCTGTGGAGTCGGTTCTTAGTCACAATGACCCTGTATAGGGTTTCCGAAACTGTAAATCTTTATAGGAGCAGAAAGCCTCATCTTTCTCCCTTGGAATGACTGGTAGTTTCGAACTGCTGACCTTGAGGTTAGCAGCCTAACTCGTAACCACGATGCTATCAAAGTATGGATATTAATTTAACACAGGCAGTGCTGTACTTCTAGGTAGATCTTGAAATGTTCTTTTGGATGATGATTGCAATGCCATTTCTCCTCAATTTGTCATTCCCGGCGTAGTAAACCAGGTGATTGTCAGTTTCAAAATGGGCTATACCAGTCCATTTCAGCTCACTAATGCCTAGGATACCCATGGTTATGCATCCATTTCACTTTTATAACTTCTAATTTTCCTAGATTCGTACTTCGTACATTCCATGTTCGGATTTTCAATGGATGTTTACAGCTGTTTCTCTTCATTTTGAGTTGTGCCCCCTCAGCAAATGAAGATCCTGAAGGCTTTACTCAATTTTTGTCATCATGGTCAACTCTACTTTGAGGAGGCAGCTCTTTCCCAGTCACGTTTTAAGTGCCTTCCAACCTAAGGGGCTCATTTTCCTGCACTCTATCTGACAATATTCTGGTGCTCTTCATTATGTTTCAATATTTTGGTGCTATCTGACAGTGTCCCTCTGCTATTCATAAGGTTTTCAGTGGCTAAGCATTTGGAAATAGTCCACTTCTCCTTCTTCTGAGTCTCTCTTAGTCTGGAATCTCAGCTGAAATCTGTCCACCATGGGTGACCCTATCGTCACACAAAATACTGGTGCCCAGTTGCCAGCACCACAGCAATAAGCAAACCACCACACTGTGACAAACTGACAGATGAGTGGTGGGTGTTCTGTAGACTATTTGAGAAGTGCTGTCCACAGAGAGCTCCAAAGCTGCTGCACTTGCTAATAATAATAACAACAAGAAAGATCAAGGCAGTCCTTGTCAGAACAACAGCCCACAGGCTGACCAGGAAAAGTCTCAGCACCTCATCCCCTCTTTCTAAACACAAGTTCAGTTACAACCAATAACTCAGAAGCCTCAGCCCATGAGCCTAACAAAGATGTCTCCTTGCTTTTCCAGAGCGATCCCAACTACTCGTCAAACCTCATCACACCATGTGTCCTGATTTTGAATTTAAGACTATTTCTACCTGAATGCATTAACTTATTCTTGTCTAGAAAGAAGCTTACCTTTCGCTTTCCTGACTACTCTTGTTGTTGTTATTGTTAAGTGCCTTTGAGTCTGTTCTGACCCATAGCGACCCTATATAGGGTTTCCAAGGAGCGGCTGATGAGCTTGAACTGCTGACCTTAAGGTTCAAACTGACTGTGCAGTCCGGCGCATTAACACGCATCGCCGCACCAGGACTCCCTTAACTACTCTCCTAGATGCAAAACATTTTCCCACAATCTGCCCAAAGACAGAAACTGGTAGGGCTTACAATGTGCGTATAGTTTGAATGCATGTACTATGGTTTCAATCTCTGCTTAGGAAACTTAAAATCAAATAAAGGTCTTCATTTTGACAAAGGTTATTGAAAGTATCCTAATTTGTATGCTGTTGTTGTCTCATGACAAGTCCCCGTATTACAGACTAGAGCTGCTCCATAGAGTTTTCTTGGCGGTCATCTTAATGGAAGTAGCTTGTCAGGTGTCCTCTTTTCATTGCCACTGGGTAGGCTTGAACTGCCAACCTTTAAGTTTGTTGTTGCTGCTGTTGTTAAATGCCGTTGAGTCGATTCCAACCCACAGCAAACCTGTATTAGGTCTGCAAGGAGTGACTGGTGAGCTTGAACCACTGATCTTGCGGTCCAAAACGACTTTGCAGTCCAGCACATTAACCCACAGCACTACACCAGGACAAATAGTTTGTGCCACCTAGAGACCTTCGCAATTTATCTACCCAAACCAAAACCCACTACCATTAGTTGATTCCAAGTCATTGTGATTCTTTTGTCATTTCAAAGACTTACTCTTTATGGGAGCAGACAGTCTCATCCTTCTCCCATGGAGTGGCTGGTGGGCTTGAACCACAAACCTCATAGTTAGCAGCCCAATGCCTAGCCCACATTGCCACCAGGGCTCACTCTTTTGTTAGCAAATAGCCAAATACAAGGGATACAAGAGAAAGCAAGATGGGCAGTGAAATGTCCTCCATAGTGTTGTCATTCAGATGCTGTACTACAGTAGCCGTAGCACCTGTTGGATTGTTGTTGTTGTTAAGTGCCTTCAAGTCAGTTCCAACTCACAGCGACCCTGTAAGGGTTTCCAAGGAGCAACTGGTAAACTTGAAACGCCAATGTTAGGATTGAAACTGACCTTGCAGTGTAGCACATTAACCCACAGCACCATGCCAGCTACCCAAATCCCCCTTCAGGACCACCACATATTTTCCCACAGCTGCTAGCAGTTTCAGCTGCTGATGCCTCACAGCAGAGTCTCCCCTGAGTCCTTGTCCCTGGGCCAAAGGCAGCTAAGGTTAAGTTCCCTTCCCTGTTGCCCATATCCACCAAGTAGTGAATGGGAGGACAGGGATGTCAAAGGTCTCCCCTCCCTCACCCCGCTTGCCTCAACAGAAGACAACTCCAAGACGTCATCCCAGTTCAAGATCCCAACTTCATTGCTACCCGACTCCCCCTTCTGTCCTAACCTGCTTCCCTCACCCTTTAGACAGGATGTTTTCAGAACACTCCAAATAAACTTCCTGCACCCCAACCCTCACCTCATAAAAGAAAAGCCCCAGCCTGACTGTGGAGGAGTAGGTTGAAGACAGCCCTAAAGTCTGATATCTTCTTTTTATCTGGGAGCAGGTAAGAGAGTAACCAAATCATTTGATTAAATATCTGTCTTCAGACATAATAAAACTTAAAGATACACCAGGGGCCTAAGAGGCACAAATGGTTAAGCACTTGACTACTCACCAAAAGCTGGCAGTTCAAATCCATCCAGAGGCAGCTCCCTAGAAAGGCCTGGTGATCTACTCCCAAATGATTACAGTCATGAAAGGCCTTAGAGTCCAGTTCTCTGCAACACATGGGGTCCCCATGAGATGGGAGCAATTCAATGGCAACTGGTTTAAAGGTATACCAGGAGCTATGTAGAATAGTTCACTGACAAGGGGAACTACATGTATTTTCCCCCAAAATTGAAGTCATAACTGACAATTTCTAAGAAAAACATCACTCCCAACTAATAAATCCCCCCAAAGTTCAATAAACAAACAAAACTGCCACCATCATGAAGCAAGAGTTTCAGAAGAAATTGTGTAGCATTAAAAGTTCAGGTATAAAATGCCATGGACATTAACTTTGGATGCGAGACTCGCACTATGAAATGGGAGGAAGTCTGGGTATGATGTGGGTCACAGGCTGCCACATGCTGTGAGTTGGCATTTCTGTCTCACACAAGATCTTTTTATAACAGACTGACCTAGAATCTTCCCATGAAGAGTGTTACTAACATGCTGCATGGTTCCTGACATCCTTTCAACGTTGGTTTCTTCCAGATGGCAAAACTAAATCTGTCACCGGTGCAGTGAGACATTACAAGCTTTCAGATAGGAAAAGATGAAGACACCCAACCACACAGAACAGCTGAGAGTGCGTATTGTTCCAGTTTCTAGCAGGTGCTCAGGGAATGGTTACTGTTGCTCCCTAGCTCCTCTTCGGAGTGACAGTACAGGGTAAAATTGGCCAGAACGGATGATTCAGTTATTCAGAAACGATTTATTCAACAGTGTGTTGGTCAGACTGAAATCTAAGCTGCATAACAAAGACACCACCAAATAGTGTGGCTTAAAGAAATCTGAGTTGATTCCTCACTCATGTAATATTGTAAGGGGAATGTGCCAGGTCGGTAACAGAGAAGAGCTCTGCCCTCATGTGGCCATTTGGGCCATGTCTTTCCCTCTGGTTGCTCTGTCAACCCTTAGAATGCTGTCCTTGTTGACAGAGTCAAGCTGATAACAGGCACCTTCTTGCTCCTGTCCTCAGGAAGGAGATGTGAATACCAGTATAAAGCAATAAGTTACCTTTACATTGGTTCAGACTCATGGTGACTTCAGGTGTGTCAGCATCGAACTGTGCTTCATAGGATTTCATTAAGTGATTTTTTTTTTGTGGGGGGGGGAGGTTGGTGGAGTAAATCACCAGGCCTTTCTTCCTTGGTGCCTCTGAATGAGTTTGAATCTCTAATCTTTCAATTTTCCAAGCACATTAACTATTTGTACCACCAGGAATTTCCAAGTACAAGTCTAGGGAATCAGGATCTCTTTCTGAGCAAGTAAGGCAGAAATCATGCACATCATTTATTTTCCCATTTCTCAGGTGATAATTTAGTCATCTTAACAGCCAGCCACAAGGGAAGCTGGGGAATGTGGTCTAGCTGGGCACCTGGCAATGTGCAGCTTAACTTTGATCACTCTGGAAAGGGGAACAGATTGTGAGGGACATACTGCAGCCTGCCATCAGTACCAACTTTGAGACTGGCATGCTGCTAGGCTTGGAGATACAGTGCTGAGAGAATAGATCTGTCAGATTGGTTCCAGGGAGTTTGCAATCTGGTGGGAAAGGAAATAGATAAATAAATAATTAATTACAAACTCTAACGTACTATGGACTGCCAGAAGAACAAACAAATCTGTGTTGGAAGAAATACAGCCAGAATGCTCCTTAGAAGCCAGGATGGCCAGACTTCGTCTCTCATACTTCAGACATATTATCAGAAGGGGCCAGTCCCTGGAGAAGAGCATCATGCTTGATAAAGTGGAGGAGCAGCGAAAAAGAGGGAGCCCCCAATGAGGTGGATTGACACAGTAGCAGGACCAATGGGCTCAAGCGTCACAATGACCATGAGGATGGTACAGAACTGGGAGTGTTTTGTTCTGTTGTGCATAGGGTCACTATGAGTCAGAATGGACTCTATGGCACCTAACAACAACAATAAAGATCCAGGAAGAGAATGATGTTGGTATTGTGATAAAGACTAGCGGGGTGAAACCATTTAGAAGAGTTTGCGGGGAACCAGTATGGACAGACAGAGTGACCAGGAGCCAAAAAGGAGAAGATGCCAGCTATGAAAAGAACAGGAGAACATTCTAGAGAGTGGAACCTAAGGCACAAAGTTCCTGGAGGGACAAAGGGTTTGTACCTAGGAGTAAAGTGAGTGAGGAGGAGAGGGAAGAGGCAGGCTTGTGAAGGATCTTGCAGGTCCTTGCAGGTCATGGTGAAGAATTTGGATATTTAAATGCATTAAGATTGTAAGGGAGTCCTGGTGTTACTGGTTAAATCTCTCACCTGCTAGCCCAAAGTTTGCTGATTCAAACCCAGCCAGCAGCTCCTGAGAAGAAAGACCTCATGATATGCTCCCATAAAGATTCCAGCCCAGAAAATCCTGTAATGAAGTTCCACCCTGTCACAAGAGGTTGCTATGAGTAGAAACTCAACTTGACAACAATGACATTTGTGGTTTTTAGTTGCTGTTGAGAAGTCAGCTATCAGATGAAAGCCTGGTGGCCCAAACCCAACCAGAGGCCCTTCAGAGGATAGGTCTGCCATTCTGCTTCTGGAAAATCATACTTTGAGAAGTTCTACAGTTCTACTCAGAGTCTTGATGTGGCACTGTGGGTTAAAATACTGGCTGCAAGGTTTGTTTGAACTGCAACATTGGCCATTCAAACTTGCCAGCTGCTCCCTGGAAACCCCATACAGGGTCGCTATGAGTCAGAACCAACTCAACAGCACTTACCAACAATAATTCTCCTCTGACACATATGGAGTCTTCATGATTACAGTCATGATTTCCCTGATTTTAATGATCCCCATGGCCACTGTGGTGACCACATAGTCATCTCGACAATCAAACACCTCATGGAACTGGGTTCCTTGGTTTGGAAGTTTAGGGTCATGGTTTCATGCATCATCCCAGTTAATGGACTTAATAATGTGCTTCTGTTCTACCTCCAAGTTCATTAAACAGTGCCTGCGGTCTCAAAACCTTACAAGAAGCCATCCAAGGCACAGTTACTGATATCTCTTCACCTTGAACAATAGAGGACGAAAGAGTCAGGAGTAGGAAGAGATTAAGGAAAGAATGGCTGATTGCCTCCATGAACTACAACTGCCTCCTTTGTCATGAGAATGGAAGAACTGGACGTTTCCTGGCCACCATTACTGAACACTTTGATCAAAGATTGCACAGGAAAATCCTGATCAAAATAGAAAAAAAATGTAGAACAGAATTTTACATTCTTATGGACTCTATACCTTCTGGAGTTATGGATGGTAGATAAACCCTCTAAATTATTACCATGAAATCATCTTTAAACCTTAAGTCAAAAATATCCCCTAGAGTCTTCTTAAAACCAAATAATTGTTGCTGTTGTTGTTAAGTGCCATTGAGTTGATTCTGACTTGTACGACTCTGTACAGGGTTTCTAAGGAGCAGCTGGTGGACTTGAACTGCCGACCTTATGGTTCGCAGTCCAGTGCTGATCCTACAGCACCGCACCAGGAGTCCAAAACCAAATAATAGTTTAGCTTAACTGTTTAAAAAATGTTCTGCCTTGAACATTATACTATTTAAAGAACTATCTATAAGCGAGCAAAGTGACAACAGCAACTCGAAAGATTAGCTAGAACTTTAGGGGGCAATGAGTTTATGTTAATGAGGGAGGAACTGCTCAGAAAAGGAGGATGGGACCAATGCCACAGGATTATGCATGTAGAACTGGCTAGATTGGTAGATGTTCTGCTGTAGATATTCTCAACAAAATAAATAAAACTTAGAAGAAAAAATTCATAACAGACCTTGTTGTTCTTCTTCTTAAGTGCCATCGAGTCGATTCTGACCCATAGCCACCCTATATAGGGTTTCCAAGAAGCAGCTGGTGAGCTTGAACCACTGACCTTGCAGTTCAAACGACTTTGCCATCTGATGCATTAGCCCGCAGCACCACACCAGGACTCTATAACAGACCTACATTACCTATTTATGCATCATATTATTAGAGTGTTTTTAAATAGTTGTCAGGTCTTGAAGTTTCAGAAAGTCTTACTTTCTTCAGTCCTTGGTTTGTAAAACAGTGACAATTTTGAATGACATTTTACACATTTGTAAGTAGAACTCTGAAACTTTGGAGATAAAAGGTTATTTCAAGCCTTTCTTATGAAAATGTTCATGCAAGCTGTGTCTGAGTTAACTCAAATTCTAAATCACTTGCAGTGTGAGCTAATCATCTCGAGCACTAAAGCTTGGCCTTGGGATGAAATTAAAGGAGAAACATTTAGGCAGAATCACTGGAGAATTACCCTCAAAGTAAAATTGCTAAATCCATAAATATTTTCCTAAGGGAAAGAGTGGAAGTATCATCAGTTTCCAATTCTAAATAGAAAGAAAAAAAGCAGTAGCCTGTGGACCATATAAAACAACCTTCTATCAGAATCCCTACCTCTCATTTTCATTGTAACTAATGTTTCCTAACAGAGTCCAGAAAGAAATATAAAAGAGAAATCTGCATGGAGGTCTCTGATTAATCAATCAATCATCATAGTCAAAGTAAGTGCTTTGCACCTGGGTATCCCTCTCTGAAATATATAAGCCCCAGCATAGCAGGAATTTCTAGAACGTTAAGAACAAACAAACAACAAAAACTGCTGTAGAATCAACTTTGACTCGTGGTGACTGCATGTGTGTTAGAGGAGAACTGTGCTATACACGGTTCTCAAAGGCTGATTCTTTTGGAAGTAGATCACCAGGCTTTTCTTCTGAGGCACCTCTGGGTAGAATCGAATCTCCAGTCTTTCAGTCAGGAGCCACACGTTAACCAGTTACACCAAGCAGGGGTCCTGGGACAGGCTTTATGAGGAGTGACTCTTACCCAGCCACTGAATAAAGTATTCTTTCCCTAAGCAACAAAGAGAGACAGGGGGGTTGCTGGGGAGGGTAACAGGATAGGAGGCTACAGAGGAGGACTAGGGGCAGACTGTGAATGGCCTGACACCACACTACACAATTTAGGCAGGCTTCTGCAATCAGAGGGGACTAAGGGCAGCTGTAAGTCTGGCTGTCGGACAGTTCAATGGCAATAGCACGGATCGTGTGCCCCTTTGCTGACATGGTCCCATGGATTTGGGGGCACACCTCCAAGGCAGCTCTCACCAACACAAGAGCCCGTCCCTGTGTTCCAGATCCAAGACTTCATACTTTGTTCTTGTTGTTAGGTGCCCTGGAGTCAACTGCAACTCAGCAAAGCCTTCTGTGTACAATAGTACTTCACCCTAGAGTAGACCAATTTCCCATACTCACACTGGACAAGGGTAGCTTGTCTCTGCCCCTTGAAGTCTAGAATCTCAGCTGGGGAAATGCGAAGGTTGGGGATTCTAGGCAACTGGTCATGAATCCTCTGGTGCTGGGGCTAGGGTGACTCAGAGTCCAGAACTGCAATGGAGTCCCCACAGAGGTGCAAACCCATGGTGGAGGCATCCCACAGGGCATCAGGGGCCAAAAGCTACACACTCATTGTCTTTTCTACCTTGAGACAATATGCTACTTCATATTATCCTATTTCACTTTCTTACCATGTCTTTTGGCTGTGATCTACTATAAAAAACCGCCAACATTTATCCTGCTCATCCCTTCATCCTCAGCTCTCGCTTACACACCAAACAAAACCCTGTAGAAGATAGTTGCATGGAGATGCCCAGTGATACTCTGTTCTTTCTCCCTTATTGCCTGTTCATAGACTGTTTTCTCCTCTGACCCCTTACTTCCCTTGTAAAACAGCTCTTTCCTGAAACCTTTACTGAGACCCTCACATACAGTAACACCCTTCTTATCTCGACCTCTTCGACAGCTGGAATTCAGTTCTGTTCTGCACTTAACCCATTGCTGAAACCAACTGTTTTCGTATCAGCCTCCCTCACCTGTTTTTGTTATTGCTACATGGAGTCGATTCCAACTCATAGCGACCCTGCACGGGGTTTCCGAGGAGCAGCTGGTGGGTTTGAACTGCCAACCTTGCTGTTAGCTGTCCAGTGCTTATCCAGAAGCTCCATACCAGGAGTCCCTTACCTAAAAGCTCTCAAAACTCTTGAAAGGTGGAAAATTTGTTTCTGTCATTTCACCAACTCACCTCTCAAAATATCTCCTCATACAGATGATATTAGGGAAATTTAGACTGTTCATAGTGACTTTCAAAATAAACCCTCACATTTCTATAGCACTTTTACAGAGCTTACACTGTGTTGTTAAGTGACTTTGAGTTGGTTCCAACTCATAACGGCCCTGCATAAGGTTTCCAAGGAGCATCTGATGGGTTTGACCCTCCTACCTTGCAGTTTGCTATGAGATGAAACTGACTTGAAGGCACATAACAACAACAACAATATAAACTTGGAGTCCTGGTGTAGCACTGTAAGATAAGCACTGGACTGCAAACTCTTTGACTCTCCCCAGTCCTGCACTGATTAGACCCATCTTTGAGATGAGGAAACAGAGGTTCAGAGACAGTTGGTGATTTGCCCAAAGTCACTCAGTAAGAAAAGTGGCAGTGCTAGTACAAGCTCCAAGACTGTCTGATCCAGTCAGAGTGTGAATCACATGACAGGGGAGAGGCATTGAGGTCTGTGCCTCAAGTTCACAGAATCCATCCAGAACTAGCTAGTGCCCAGGGCCTTACCTACTCCTCCACCCACTTGAAAGCTCCTGTGTCTGTCTGTAGGAGTTTACTTGGGTTGGCTTCAGGCAGTCTGACTCAGGTTCAAGTTGTGGTCAAGTTGGCAAGCTAAGTCTGCAGCCAGCAGAGTGTGGAGGGGAGAGGGATGGAGAGCTTGAATTATTTCCCCTGCCACTGCGTCCCTGGCATTGGTTTGCATCTTACATTAGAGTCCAGGTCCTACTGAAAATCATAAAATCAGAAATACCCAGGTCCAAATTAATGAGCTTTTTAGATATTTATACATTTTAAATTTTAAATTTTATTTTTGAGTAGGAAATGCATTTACATGGCTTGAAATTCCAAAGACACAAGTAAAAATCCCGACCCCTGTCCCCATGCCACCATTTTTCTCTCTCCAGAGAGATTTCATGAATATGTAAGACAATGCATAAATAATTATATATGCATCATTATATATGCATACAAAGTCCTGGTGTGGCACTGTGGGTTAAGGCACTGGACTGCAAAGTCGATTTGAACTGCAAGGTCAGCAGTTCAAACTCACCATCTGCTCCTCGGAAACCCTATGCAGGGTCGCTATGGGTCAGACTGACTCAATGGCACTTCACAACAACAATCTATGCATACACACACATTCTTTTTTCTTCCATGTTCATATGAAAAGCAGCCTATTTCACACTGTCACGTCTTTATTTTCTTTTTTTTCATTTAACATTATGTCCAGAAATTTCCTCTATATTAGCACACAAAGAGGAGTCTCGATCTTTTTTAAAAGCTGCAAAGTAGCCTATTTATGGCTGTGCCAAAATTTGCTGAACAAGCTCTCTATGGAGGGGCATTGAGTTTGCTTACCATCTGTTGCTATTACAAACAGCATTGCAGTGAATAACCTTATGCGTATATCATTTGCTCACATGGGAGCATATCCAAAAAACAGATCCCTAGACTTGAATCTATTGGGTCAAAGGACATGAACATTTGTAATTTTGATGAGCGTGTTGCCAAGTTACCTCCAGAAAGAGTGTGCAGATTAAGACTCCCACTAGAGGTTAAAAGGAGCTCTGGTAGCATAGTGGTTACGAATCGGGCTGCGAACCGCAAGGTCAGCAGTTTGAAACTACCAGCTGTTCTGCGGGAGAAAGATGAGGCTTTCTGCTCCAGTAAAGATTTACAGCCTGGGAAACGCTGTACAGGATCGCTATGAGTCGGAACCAACTCCACGGCACATAACAACAACAATAACAAGAGGTAATAAGAGCATCTTTCTCCATGAAGTCCTCTTTGACACCTTAGTTATCAGGATGGTTTGATGAGTCAAAGCAGCTTGGAAGACCAAACGACTCCAGATTTAAAGTATAAAGGTGGGGGAACCATCGTGGAACACCCACTACCCTTGCCACTGGCTCCAATAGTATTGGCCAGCGGCTTTCTGAGTCACATGAAATGATTGTTTGTGAGCCCTCCGGTCAGTCTTTGCCTGGGATACTTGTCCGGTGGCCCCTGTTTAAGGACGGTCACAATTCAGTGAGTACCTCCTTCCAGGCAATGAGCTTGGCACTCTGTCAGCATTTTCTCAGACTATCTTCACTACTACAACCCTGCAAAATACTTATCGCTCTCTTTATTTTGGAGTCCTGGTGTGGTGCTGTAGGTAATGTATTGGGCTGCAAAAATCGGTTTGGACCACGAGGTCTGCGGTTCAAGCTCACCAGCCACTCCTGGGAAACCCTACACAAGGTTGCTATGGGTTGGTACTAACTTGACGGTACTGAGCAACAAAAACAACAATCTTTATTTTGTTGCTATTGTTAGCTGTCATCGAGTCGGCCCCCAATTCCTAGTGACCTCATGCACAATGGAACGACACACTGCCCAATCCTACATCATCGGTCCCCGTGATCAGTTGCAGATCCGACTGTTAGGATCTCTCAGGTTTCCATCGGCAGATTTTTAGAAGTAGGTCTCCAGGCCTTTCTCTCTAGTCCATCTTAGTCTGGAAGCTCTGCTGAAAGCTGGTCAGTATCGTAACAACTCACAAATCTCCACTGCCGGACGGACAGTGACTGTGCAGGAGGCCGGGAATCAAACCAGGGTCTCCCACTTGGAAGGAGAAGAGCTCTACCGCTGAACCATCGCTGACTCCTATTTTCATTTTACAGATGAGGGAACTGGGATTCAGAGAACTTAAATAGCTTGTTCACTGTTACTCAGCTAGAATGGAGCCAAGGGCTGATTTCAAAGCCAAGCTTTTCCCATTATGCCATCAGCCCAAAATGCCACCCATCTCAGCAGCAGCAGAGGGCAGAAGGCTCTTGGCACCTTCAAAGGCTGTTCCTAGTAACTCTATGACCCCGGCTTTTGACTGGGCTGCTCCTCTAGAAAACACCCCGCTTCTCCCCCTCCTGGGACTCTATGTCCCGCTTACAACAGGCACTTCCCTGAAGCCCAGCCTGTCCCTTCCTTGCCCTTCTGTTTAACATAGTGAATCGAGTTCATGGCACCCCATAAAACTAAGTGAATTCAATTGCTTTCAGTAGGGTAGAGTAAATGAAATAAAAAGAACTCATAGCATTCTGGCTTTGGCATAATTCAGATTACTTTGTTTAAATAAAATAACCTGAATTTATTCCTCCTGTCACTAGATTGAGGGCTTCAACAGATCTGACACTGACCTCTGCACCTCAGTTACTCATCCCTAAAATGGGGTCACAAGGTTGTAAAGAGGATTGACCAATATAACGAGAGAAAATGCCTAGCACAGTTCATTCAAAAAATATTTATTCATGTCCCTGGCAGCACAATAGTTAACTGAAAGGTTGGAGTTTCAAATCTTAACAGAAACTCTGTAGGAGAAAAAATCCTGGTCATCTGGGTTAAAAACCCTATCGGGCAGTTTCACTCTGTCATATGGGGTCACTGTGAATCAAAATGGACTCAACAGCACACAACAAGAGCAACATGTACAGGCAGTGTGCTTGGTGCTAGAGATAAATATATATGTTTGAAGTGGGTAAGACAAACACAATCATTCAACTCAAAGGACTTTTGTTCTAATGAAAGAGACATTTAATGACTAGAAACTAGGGATCTCATTTATTGGAGGAAGGTGACGCGTTCTGAGAAAGTAACATTGGAGCTAAAACTGAAAGGTAAGTAGGTATTAACCATAGGGTTGGGGACAGGAATGCAGACTGTTCCAGGAAGGGCGCAGTGCATGTAAAGGCCCTGAGGAGGAAATGAGCTGGCAGATTTGAGGAACTAAGGGAACCCTGGTAACCCTGGGAGTTGGTTATGAATTGGCCTGCTAACTGCAAGGTCAGCAGTTCAAATCTACCAGTCGCTCCATAGGAGGAAAATGAGACTTTTTGCTCCTATAAGGATTCCTGGTGTGGCACTGTGGGCTAATGCACAGGACTGCAAGGTTAGTTTGAATTGCACGGTTGGTGGTTCAAGCTCACCAGCCACTCCTCAGAAACCCTATACAGGGTCATTATGAGTAGGAACTGACTTGGCAGCACTTAACAACAAAAAATATATCTATATGTACATCCTCGGAAACCCTTTACAGGGTTGCTATGAGTCGGAACGGACTCAACAGCATACAACTACCAACAGCAGGGGACAATTGTGACGGGGTCCAGACAGTAAGGGAAAAGATTGAAGATGGGTACCATTCACTACCTGCCCCGTACAGGAACCCGTCCATTCCTGCCCTCCCCACAGCTCTCATCAGCACTTGTAAGTGGTCAGTCTCCAGGACTGAGCTATAAGATGCTTTAAGGAAGCAGATAGGTTCAATCATCCTCTGCTTAATGCCCTTCAGAGGCTGCTGTTTCTGGGACACTCTCAGACCAACATCCATAATACATCTCTGCATGGTCTTAGCATCAGTAAGTCTACAGTGCCAAAGCCTCCTCCAAACAAACCCGCCTCATCTTGATGGCCATGTATTGATCAATACAATAGGTCCCCAGCCCCCAATCCATACTGGCAGATGGGAATTGGGTGGGCACCAAACACAAGCGGAATCAACTGGCAACTTCCTAGTGACCCCTGTATCTTAGATTCCTAGGGTTACCATAAAATTTAAAAGTTATATATATATA
>NW_006408524.1:25864179-25871622 GCF_000296735.1 Chrysochloris asiatica
TCCAGGAAGAGAATGATGTTGGTATTGTGATAAAGACTAGCGGGGTGAAACCATTTAGAAGAGTTTGCGGGGAACCAGTATGGACAGACAGAGTGACCAGGAGCCAAAAAGGAGAAGATGCCAGCTATGAAAAGAACAGGAGAACATTCTAGAGAGTGGAACCTAAGGCACAAAGTTCCTGGAGGGACAAAGGGTTTGTACCTAGGAGTAAAGTGAGTGAGGAGGAGAGGGAAGAGGCAGGCTTGTGAAGGATCTTGCAGGTCCTTGCAGGTCATGGTGAAGAATTTGGATATTTAAATGCATTAAGATTGTAAGGGAGTCCTGGTGTTACTGGTTAAATCTCTCACCTGCTAGCCCAAAGTTTGCTGATTCAAACCCAGCCAGCAGCTCCTGAGAAGAAAGACCTCATGATATGCTCCCATAAAGATTCCAGCCCAGAAAATCCTGTAATGAAGTTCCACCCTGTCACAAGAGGTTGCTATGAGTAGAAACTCAACTTGACAACAATGACATTTGTGGTTTTTAGTTGCTGTTGAGAAGTCAGCTATCAGATGAAAGCCTGGTGGCCCAAACCCAACCAGAGGCCCTTCAGAGGATAGGTCTGCCATTCTGCTTCTGGAAAATCATACTTTGAGAAGTTCTACAGTTCTACTCAGAGTCTTGATGTGGCACTGTGGGTTAAAATACTGGCTGCAAGGTTTGTTTGAACTGCAACATTGGCCATTCAAACTTGCCAGCTGCTCCCTGGAAACCCCATACAGGGTCGCTATGAGTCAGAACCAACTCAACAGCACTTACCAACAATAATTCTCCTCTGACACATATGGAGTCTTCATGATTACAGTCATGATTTCCCTGATTTTAATGATCCCCATGGCCACTGTGGTGACCACATAGTCATCTCGACAATCAAACACCTCATGGAACTGGGTTCCTTGGTTTGGAAGTTTAGGGTCATGGTTTCATGCATCATCCCAGTTAATGGACTTAATAATGTGCTTCTGTTCTACCTCCAAGTTCATTAAACAGTGCCTGCGGTCTCAAAACCTTACAAGAAGCCATCCAAGGCACAGTTACTGATATCTCTTCACCTTGAACAATAGAGGACGAAAGAGTCAGGAGTAGGAAGAGATTAAGGAAAGAATGGCTGATTGCCTCCATGAACTACAACTGCCTCCTTTGTCATGAGAATGGAAGAACTGGACGTTTCCTGGCCACCATTACTGAACACTTTGATCAAAGATTGCACAGGAAAATCCTGATCAAAATAGAAAAAAAATGTAGAACAGAATTTTACATTCTTATGGACTCTATACCTTCTGGAGTTATGGATGGTAGATAAACCCTCTAAATTATTACCATGAAATCATCTTTAAACCTTAAGTCAAAAATATCCCCTAGAGTCTTCTTAAAACCAAATAATTGTTGCTGTTGTTGTTAAGTGCCATTGAGTTGATTCTGACTCGTACGACTCTGTACAGGGTTTCTAAGGAGCAGCTGGTGGACTTGAACTGCCGACCTTATGGTTCGCAGTCCAGTGCTTATCCAACAGCAGGATGATGTGCTGGAGTGCACGATTCGTTTGAGCCGAAAGTTCAGTGATTCAAACCCACCAGCCACTCCTCGGAAACCCTATACAGAGTCACTATGAGCTGGAACCAACTCAATGGCGCACAACAAAAACAACAATGTATGTTTGTGGAGTCCTGGTGTGGTGCTGCAGGTTAGTGCACTGGACTGCAAGATTGGTTTGAACCTCAAGGTTGGTGGTTCAAGTCCACCAATTGCTCCTCAGAAACCCTATACAGGGTTTCGATGGTAGTAAAACAACAACAAAAATGCATACATGTCAGAAATGGTTAGTTTTAAAGAATTGAGATTTATTTTATTACAGTTTAGGCAGCTAGAAGTTCAAACTTAGGTTATCAGCTCAAGGAGAAGGTCCTTCTTTGTCTTTCTGCTTCTAGTTGTTGTAGTTGTTCAGTGGCGTCGAGTCGGTTCCAAGGAGTGGCTGGTGAGTTTGAATGACCAGCCTTGCGGTCCGCAGCACAGCGCTTATCCTAGAGGTCCACACCAGGACTACCAGGAATGCTTGGTATTTCTGAACTTGTAGATTCACCTGCGCCCATCATCACAATGACTGGAGAGGCGTTAGGGAGGGAGGGCTTTTCACATTCATAGTTTTAATTGTCACACTATACAATCTTGGATAAGAAATGGCACTTTTATAGTGTGGCCCTGGTAGTAAGCCTGCAGCAAAAGCAATGGGGGGAGGGTGCAAGGGAACAAGATGGGGCAGGTGGGGTTGGGAGGGGTGACAATAGCATGTCATACACAAAGGCACGTGCACGTGACTTGAGAATCTATATTTTCCTCGGATTAGTGATGTCCGAAAGCCCTGGAATTTTCAGTCATCTCACAAGTATGTGGAAGCTGGACTCTGAAAAATACAAACTGAAGAAAACTGGATGTCTTTGAATTATGGTGTTGGTAAAGAATATTGAATATACCATGAAGTGCCAGAAAAATAATCAAATCTATCTTATATAATGTACAACCAGAGTTCTCCTTAGAAGCAAGGATGATGAGACTTAGTCTCACTTACTTTGGACATGTTATCAGAAAGGACCAATCTCTGCGTAAGGACATCATGCATGGTGAAGTAGAGGGTCCGAGAAACATGAAGACCCTCAATGTGATAGACTGGTGCAATGGCTGAAGCAGTGGGCTCAAACTTACCTACGAGGGTGAGCACAGCACAGGCCAGGGTTTGTTCTGTTAGACAGGGTCACTATAAGTTAGAACAGGCTCAATGACAACAACTTTCCTTCAGTCAAATACCTGAAACCTTAAATGAGGCAGAAACCTATCGCTACAATGTGTTGATGGTGGTGGTGTTAAGTGCCGTCAAGTCGGTTTCAACCCATAGCGACCCTGAACAGGGTTTCCGAGGCTGTAAATCTTTACGGAGGCAGAAAGCCTTCTCTTTCTCCCGCGGAGCAGCTGGTAGTTTCAAACTGCTGACCTTTCGGTTTGCAGCCCGATTCGTAACCACTACGCTGCCAGATCACTACAATGTAGATGATATCATTTTACCCACAAATACTTCAGTAAGTACCTCTCAGCATTTGCTTGGTCTGATAAGTATATTTAAAACATAATCCCAAAGCCATTATCCTGCCTCATAATACATTTTCTAACCCCAGCCTATTGTCAGATGTCCTCACCTGTCTTGTTTATAGTTAATTTGTTCAAATCAGGACCCAAACAAGCTCTAAATATTGAATTTTGTTCATATATCTTTAAAGGCTGGTTTCCCCTGTAAGAGTCTAGCCCCACAGACATTTAAAAATACTATTTACACACACTAATTTGGTAAACATAAAATGATGCATTTTTAAATCCTTGTCTACTCTGCTCTTACATAAGAGCAAAACTTGCAAACATCGACTGAAATCTTGAGAGCCACTGAATTATAATGAGAGGGCCAGGCAGCAAAATGTCCTGTTGGAAAATATACAGCAAACACTTGTGAAGTACAGCCCAGGCAAGCCCTTTGGAAAGTGCCTACCAGGAGAAGAGGGGCCACACAAGACATGGGCCCATCTTCTTAGCCACTCGGATACATGCAGGTGCTCTCCTGAGATATAAGACACTATGAGTAACACTGCTCCCATCAGATAAAGCAGAAAGCGCTCTGCACCACTGGTCCCTGTCTTTTGGCTCCTCACCAACAGGAAGTGGCTTTTGTGAGACTGCATTCAGGAAAGGTATTCAGTCCATGATTATGGAAGAGAACTCCCCACTATGGGTTTGAATCTTTGCCTTTGCTATAATATCTGCATCACCACCAATCAAGTATGCCAATGTGGCCCAAAGACACTGTGTTAAGACATTGTCTCCTGACCAAATTCCAAACTCAGAAAATTATAGCTTACTGTTATTGCAGAATTGGAGGGGGTTTTTAAAATTGGCGAGAAAGACAAAGAGTGAGGGCCAGACAGTGAAGCAGAGGATGAGAATAGGAAGCACTCATCCATCGATTACACATAAGAGAGGCAACTGCAGCAAGAAGGAGCCAGAGGTAGGGACAGGAGACAGGAGTGTGAGACCAAGCAGAACACAGAGCAGAGCTACCCACCAGCTTCTCAAGTCTGACGGGAATCTGAAGACCACTTCAGAAACAAGCCACTCCAAAAGAAACTACCAGGTCAGCTGTGATAATGGCCTTTGGTTTAACACAAAGAGCTGTCCATTCTTGCAAGCCCAAGATCCAGCATGCTTTTGCTGAGTCTCCTGCAGTGCGCTTCCTGGGTGGATATGAACAACGGTCTTTGTTCTGTTTTTCCAGTTATGGAGGAAACGAACAGGAGCAATCAACACAAGCATTCTGGATGTGAGTTACTGGTTTGGAAGAGGACCCGTATCCTGAAACCCTGCCAAAGAGAGAGTGAAAAGGTCTGACTAGGAATCAGAAAGCTGTGGCTGAGGTGATGTGCCAATTAAGAGGGCTTGTCGGAGAAACTTCCCAAGGCCATGCAGACAGTGCATGTAAATGATCAAAAGCAGTTGGGACCCTCTTCTATCAGTCACAAAAGATGCTTGAGGCCAGTCCCTTTGAATGCTGCTTTAGTAGTGGTCTCATACAATACATCTTAAGGAACATTAATACTGTGTTCACTGTGCATTCAACTGTGGCCACTTCAAAGGTTTAGCCAAGTATTTTATGACCATGGTAAAGGGTTCTTATTGATTTAAATTACAAGCTTGGCTCCTGTCAGCTCCACTTGAGGGCAAAAATGCAATAAAATATCCCACAGCACAAGAGACAGACATATCGCATTGAAAATCTTAAGAGATCCTTTTCACTCTAATCACTTTCAATGATATTTATTTATATGGGCAAGGTTATCAGAGAAATTTGTCTACACAATCTTTAGACTTTGGAGGTTTGTCTTGGTTGTATTTTTTTTTTTTTTTAATTTAGTCCTGACTTGGTCCAAAAAAGGTCCTAAGTGCATTCTGGGTTCTGTGGCTTATCCACCAGTCCCTGGCTCCTTACAGAATGGCTTGTTCCAAGAATAGTAGTGACTTTGACATACTGACCATTATGGCTGAGGAATTATGGGTTGCTGTCCCCCAATCATTTGCATATCCAGCAGGTCAAATTCAGATGCATGAGAGGTGTCAAGGCATGAATGACAAGCCCATCAAGGCAATGGAGGGCTGTCCCAGGATTAACTGTCAAGGAGACAAACTTCACGCGGGAGACAGTGATATGCACATGCTTGCCATTGGAAGGCCCCGCAAAAATGAGAGGGATGCAAAACTGTCAGTATGTAGTCAGTATGCTACTCACTATACCCAGTGATGATCGGCACAAAAGAAGTCCACCTTATGCTGAGGAAACAGGAGAAAGCCAAATCAGCACACCCTGGTCCGCTTCATCCCCGGTTCCTTTGTAATAAGGTGTCTGAAACATACCCAAGACGGAGCTCACCCCTGGACATACACAGAATATAGCAAATGACTATTACGTATCTGACATTTGAAATAACATGTTTCTGGAGGGTTGGCATTACAAGAGTCATTTCACTTCAAAATGTTATTCCTAATGTAATTTTTTAAAATTCATAAGAGGCACTTGCTAGAATTCAGCGTAGCACCAGAGTCACACCAAAGACAGAGGTCAAATTCATTTCATTTCTTTTATGTTTTCTTCTCTCTGCTAGATGAAATAAATGATTAAGCCTAGAACACTTGGCAGTTCAGCGACTGTGCTCCGTGGCACCATTACAAGATCGATTTTCTCAATACAGGAGTCTTTCTAGGGTGTACATTGCTTAGCTGACATCTGTCGCCGTTGTCATGGTAGCGCTCTTTCCTGCATAGTGAGAGGTCAGGCCTGACAGGGAAGGCCTCGCCAGCTCTACCCTAGTCACTTCAAGGTTAACAGCCAATGGACCAAAGAAATAGGCAATTATAGTACAGTCAATTCCGGTTAAGGAAATATCTGAGAAGTAAATATGTCTGATAAGTGAATGGAAATGAAACCGCCAATGCTATTGATGCGGTCCCATAATATCGATATCATTTGGTGGTACCATTTGGTTGTTCCTTGTAAAATTTCCAAGCTCAAAGAAATCTAGCAAAGGAAAAGATAAGCAAAATGTCATTGTGCTGCCCTGAGCCTCTGTACTGGAAGAATAGAATTCCCACAAATGGATAGACAGACAGCAGAAGAGCAGAGAAAGAAATGCAGAGAATATTCTCCAGGTCTCCTCCTCTGTGGGATTTTGAACCCCAGTATTTCTGGCTACATATACGCCTAAAGAAGATTCCCTGCATTTTAAAAGAAACCAACTTAAACATAATATTTCTCATTGTTACTCAGTTTATTACTACATTTATTCTTCGTTGGGTTAAATGTCTTTCCTACGGTTTCAACAACTCTGAAAACTATCAAGCTTTCCAAATTACCAACATGTTGGAATTAATTATTTCCAATGACATACATTTTTACTACAGCACAGCTTTTGATAGACAGAGAAAAGGTATCGTTTTAATAAATGTTCTTTGAATAGAATTAGAAAAATGACAGGTGGAACTAAAATGTAAAGATTTTCAATTACAAGTGGCATACTCCAGGAACTCAGTTACTGACAATTTCTGCAGGTAACAATACTTGAAATTCATTATGGTGCATGCATTCATATTACCCACTCCTGATTAAATTTTGCAGTTAGTATAAAGAAATCCTTAGATTTCACCCAATATCTGAAAAAAAAATGACAATGATTTTTTTTCAGTTGTGAGATTTTGTTGCTTACAAAAGAGAACGAAGAACTAAAAGTAAAAAAATTAACTAAAGTCACTGTGATTACTAGTCTCAGATTTTTGTCAAAATGTTCTCAGCTTAGATTGTGGTGACTATTATGGTCTGTGTTCCATCACTGGCCCCATGAAGGAACAGAATCTCTCTAGGCAGTGGTCAATTTGCACTGGTAATTGTGTTTCTCTGAGTTCCCACAAATGAACTGAAGGAATCCATGTCTTCCTCTTGCCTTATGGATGAAAGTTGGTTTCACACCTAAACTGATGGGCTGACATTACTCCCTTCAGCCTAATGGATTTCAGCCAATAGTTTTGTTTGAAAATTCAGCATTATTTTAGAAGGGTGATGCATGGATACAAGAAAGAGCCATCCACTCAAATTAGCTAAACGGTAAAGGACAGTTTCATAAAAATACAACAGCCATTCCCACAGGTACCACAGACAGGAAACACAGAACATGCAGGCCAAATAGGAACTAGACCCGGAACTGGAAAACCAGAAACCAAGCTTACTCTCCTAGCACTGCTGTAACAGAATCCCATGAATGGGCGACTTTATAAAACAGAAGATTATTTTCTCATAGTTCTAGAGGCTAAGCGTCCAAACCA
>NW_006408524.1:25871956-25960999 GCF_000296735.1 Chrysochloris asiatica
AAAAAAAAGTAGGAAGCAATTACCTTTTCCCTTCCTTTTCTTTTTAACTGTCTTCCCCATCATCCAAATTAGCACATTTCTACACTTTACCTAATGGATAATTCTCCCTTCCCTTCCACCCCTGGTAATCATCATAAAAAGTTTAGTATAGAATGAAAACCTTTTCTTATTGTTACAATAGTGGTCTCATACAGTTGTATCTATCCCTTTTGGACTTACTAATTTCACTCAAAATACTGTTCTCCAGGCTTCCCAATGTTATGCAGTGTTTTGCAGATTCATTGTTATTCTTCAGTGTGGCATAGTACTCCATTGTACGTAAGTACCAAAGTTTGTTCAGCCATTCCTCTGCTGATGGGCACCTAGGCTGTCTCTATCTTTTTATTATTGTGAACAGTGCTGCAATGAACATGAGTGTGCATGTATCTGCTCTGTCAACACATTTTGAGAAAATACAATTTAATCCTTTATTCAAGTTTATTCTCTGCGTATTTTCATCTCTTCCACTCTTCCAACCTCTGCTATCATCACGACTTAACTATGCATGACTTTCAGTCCTACACCATTCTCCTCTTAGCATCAGTTACCATGGAGATGACTCTGCCTCATGGCAACACTACACATGTCATAATGAAATTGTTCTTAGAAAAGAGATTGCCAGGCTTTTCTTCTGAGGCACTCTAGGTGAACTCAAACCTCCAACTTTTCAGTTAGCAGCCAAGGATATTGACCAAGGATTCCATTCCCATCCTGCTGACTCAGTTTCCCAATGTCCTAATTCCAAATTCCTTGGAGAGCCGTGTTGACTAGCTCAGCCCCAGACAACAGATGAGTTCTTCCACAGTCAGGTACCTGGCCATGCTTAATCAGTGGGACTGTGGGTCAGAGTGTACTTTGGCAGAGTCACACAGCTTAAATAGAACACCCCTTCCATAACGACAAGGCACAACCTCAACACACAGCTTCTCTAGCACCTACAAAGATGACACATGAATTAAAATTTCACACATTCCCCAAAGTGTCACAGCAAGAGTTAAAGCTGTACTAGAGTTCTTTAGAAAAATTATGACAAGACGGTTGGTTATTCAGTAACATAATCACCAATTTTGGCTTCCATTGTCAGAGTCATTCCCATCACTATGAAATGACCGCCTTGCAATAATAAAAATAAATGGTATGAAGTCCTTGCTTAATTACAGAAGGAAAATGCAAACTCTTCAGCCTTGGCTTTCCCAATGGAGATTTCCCTGGCATTGCACCCCATTCTCCACAGCAGCCTGCTTTTGCCCTGCACTTCACCTGAACAGAACTCCTTTCTAGTCTCCATTCAGACTCCCCTCCTCAAACACCACACTTTCTTCTATTCCATGATGCTCTCCAACAATGCTTCCCTCCATTCTTATCCCTGGATCACATTATAGTTAAATATAACTAACACATTGCAGCCTCAAAGAATAACCAGAAAGCAATGGACAGTGTCTACTTCCAGAGTGTTTTCTTCAGCAGAGAGCTTTAGTGGACATTTGGTGTCCCTTATTAGAGAAAGCACACACAGCTGTCCTTGAGGCCAGCTCAGATGCCGGCTTGCTCATAAAGACTTCCCTCTACTATCCAGATGAAAAATCAATAATCCCTCCTAAGGGGAAGCATTTACTGTTTTTATTACTGCTTCCAAGTGTAAGAACCTGTGAACCCTTGCAAATACAAGCCCAAAGACCCCAGTTGGAGCAACATTGTGTTAGAAGTTAAGCGCTGTCACTGTAGGGGCCATTTGAACCATGTTGAGTGACAGATACAAGTTCAGGACCTGAAATCACATGGCAGGTCTCAATTATTAGGGTAGCATTCAGATGATTCAAAATATTTCTTTATTAATCTAAATAATCATCAAAACTAAAACACAAATCATTGTCATCATTAAAACCCATAATTAAATGCTTAGTTGTTTAGGGCCCATATAGTCTGAGCTACATAATGTTGAAACAATGACAAGCAGATACCCAGCCAACCAATCAGAAGAGATCCATATTTATGACCATTGCAAGAAAGGTCACCCAACAGAAAGATGAAATCATCTAACAATATCATTAATATCACTTGCAAGTAAAATTTTGCTAAAGATAATTTTTAAATGTTTGCAGAAATACATTGACAGGGAGTTCCTAGAAATTCAAGTCAAATTCAAAAAAGGACCTTGAATGAGTATATCATTGCTGATGTCAGATAGCCAACTGACTAAAAGCAGAGAATACCAGAAAGGTGTTTACATGTGCTTTATTAACTACACAGAGGCATTTGACTATGCGGATCATAGCAAACTATGGATAACGTTTTAAAGAACTGGTATTCTAGAACACTTAATTGTGCTCATGAGGAACCTATATATAGACCAAGAGGCAGTCATTAGAACAGAACAAGGGGACACTGAATGGTTTAAAATCAGGAAAGAAGTGCACCATATGAAAGTTGTATACTTTCACCATACAATTCAATCTGTATGTTCAGTAAATAATCTGAGAAACTGGATAATATGAAGAAAAAAGTGACATCAGGATTGGAGGAAGGCTCGTTAACAATCTTTGATACAACCAGATGACACAACCTTATTTGCTGAACGTGAAGTGGACTTGAAATACTGATGAAGATCAGAGACTACAGCCTTCAGTATGGATTGCACCTCAATGTCCTATCTAGGGTTGTAAGCAAATAAAAAATGTAAAGAAAACAAAAACCCTTACAAATGGACCGATAAATAACATCATGATAAATGGAGACAAGATTGACGTTGTGAAGACTACATTGGCTCCACAATCAAATCTTATGGAAGCAGCCGCCAAGAAATCAATGTATTGCATAAGACAAATCTGCTGCACAAGACTTATTTACAGTGTTAAAACGCAAAGATATCAGTTTGAGGACTAAGGTGTGCCTGGCCCAAACCATGGTATTTTCAACTGACTCACATATGTGTGAAAATTGGACAACAAATAAGGAAGACGTAGTAGAATGGATGCATCTGAATTATTGTGTTGGAGAAGAACAGTAGAAGTATCATGGAATGACAACAACAAACATGCCTGCCTTGGAAGGAATATCGCCAGAATACTCCGTAGAAGTGAGAATAGTAAGACTTCATCTCTCATACTTAGGGCATCATGCTTGTAAAAGTGGAGGCTCAGTGAAAAAGAGGAAGCTCCCCAACAAAGTGGATTGACACAGTGACAGCATCAATGGGCTCAAACTTAGCAACAATTGTGAGGATGGTGCAGGAGTAGGCAGTGTTTCTTACTGTTGTTCATAAGATCACTATAATTCAGAACTGACTCGACAGCACCTAACAACAGTTTGGACTACATTTGCCAAGGACTTTCATTCGAATAAAAGGCCCATAAAATTAATCAGATATCACCTCATCCATTTGTTTATGCAACTCTTGACTTCTAAAATAACCAAATACCCTCTGTAAATTGGTAAATTACATCATTTTCATTTATACTACGGCAAACTCATAAATCCAGTACGAGTGTTAGATAGTGAAGTTGACAATTTCATTGATAACTCTCTTTTCCTTTTCTATTGCCTTTTTCTACCTAATTATTGTTTAAACAGAAAACTTTTCTGCAGTTATTTTACCAAACTGTACTAATAGTCCACTTGGGATTCCGGTGGGATTATTCTATTTTATGTTTTATCTACAATTGCTCCACATAGTTTAGGTGACAACTTTTGTCCCCAAATCCCATGTTCCATTTGAAATGCAAAAACCCACACAGAGAAAACAGAAGCATATTCTGTAGTTCAGATATACATAGTTTGGCAAATTGATATCTTAGTTCTGAAATCAATTTAAATTCCATGTCCCATTTAGTCGTTTGTTAAAAGTAAGTTTCAAAGGCTATACAAAATTCCAAGGGAACAGTTAGCAAGTGACTCCATAAGTTACCATGCCTGCCTCCACTGATGCTTTGGTGGTATTGTCCCACAGTCTGGTCCCTTTACTAAGAACCTTAAGATTTCCAATTTATTCACTTGTACAGCCAGTCAGCACTGAGTCTCTTACAGTACCTGTGATTCTTGCCACATCATCTGAACAAAAACACGTATCATTTGATAAAACAGGAATGCAAAGAACTATTCTATATGCTCACAATAATAACATAATATTAATTCCATTTGAAGATTTTTTGCTTACTTATCAACTTTTGCCAAAACTGAGAATTACTATGGAAGAGATGGAATTTTTTTACCCTTTGTCTTAGTTATTCTTCTTTGAGTAATTTTTCCCAACTTGGGCTTTGGCTATTTTATTTTTCATCCTTTCATTCACCAACATTTGGATGCCAGAAATGTGTCAGGTATCTGAAAGTACAAATATTTAATAGCTTAATGAAAGCAACAGATTTATAAATAGATAATGCAATGGAATAAATTCTTCAAGCAAACAACATATATTATGAAGGCTAGAAGAAAGAAGAAAATTATTAACAGTCACCCTGGCATTTCAGGAGAGTATCATAGAAAAGACTCCAGTCACATGGCTGAGTAGAGTCTTCATAGGGACACTTGAGGGGATGTTCTCGTGGCATGGCAGCTGGCTTCCCTTGGAGCTAGTGATGAGAGAGAGAGAGAGACTGACAGGAAGAGCAAGAGGAAGCTATCCACTATCACTTCCTCAATATCTCATTTTCTAGAAACTGCTAAGTACAGCACACATTTAATGGCAAATGGGTTCCATCTTTTGAAAGAAAGTGTTTCAAAGAACTTAAGAACCAAGTTTAAAACCCCCACAGGTATTGAACAAACCATAGCTCTCTACAGAGAAGTCAATCCGAGAGTATAATCTAAACAGAAGGAACAGACGCCAAAAACCAAGCAGTCCAAGAAAAGTTAAAGAGCTCACAGTGAGCTTTCGTACTTTAATTAGACAAACTCTTACAAGGAAACCCACTACACAAAACAAAAGAAATGGCGCTGTTACGGTTGAAGACAGGAGAAAGGGGACTCCACTCCAAAGCAGCCTGTAAGAGAGCACCTTGGAGGTCCTAGAATTTTAGCGTTGTCTGAAAATCACTGTTTTTGCAAAAACTATTAGTACTTATCTACCAATGCAAAGGACACTCTCTGTTAATCTTTGGCTTATCTGGTCACAAACTGCACTCTTGTCCTATCTAGGGTTGTAAGCAAATAAAAAACAGACAAAATTCTCATTACAGAGAGAGCAGTAATCTGGTTGTAAGGCAGGAAAATCCCAATTTACGAGTGGGTTATAGTTTAAGAGTTCATTTGTGGGAAGAATCGTTAGAGCTCTGTGCATCAGTTAGTTGCCACAAAAATGCTACGTAACAAACCACCCTGAAACTCACTGACTTAAAACAACTGTCACTTCTTCTCACACATTCAGGTCAACTAGAGATCAGCTGGTTTCATCAAGAACTCAGCCTTTCAATGGCTCTGCTTTAAATTGCAAGTCAGTTGAAGATGCAGCAGCTATCCAGGGAAAACCTATCTCATGGAGATGACAGAGGCATAAAAACATGAGGGCCAGAAGAAAAAGGCCCAGCTTCTTAAGGCCAGAACTGGAACTCTTTTGTCCCTATGTGATTGGCCAAAACAAGTGTATTGGGCAAACCCAGCCTCAAAACATAGGAAAATACATTCTGCCCACATGAGGCCAAAGCAAGGGCGTATAGAAGTAGAGGCAGTCATTCAATCTACTACAGTCTGAATACATTTCTCCATAAAGACAAAATTTAAGGGTCTGGTTAAAAGAGATGGGGATAAGATTCTTATGATTCAATAGTGAGTAATTGTTATCATGACTAATTGCGACTGTCACTATTGTAAAGGTAAAAGTTTTGTAACTAAAACAGGGGCGTAGTTAACCCTACAGTCCAGAAACAAAGGACCCTGAGACTATCAAGGGAGAAGAGCACAAGCAGAATGCGAGACCCTATGCAGAGAAGCAGCGATACCAGCGATGGAGGCAGAGATGGGGACATGGAGAGAGGGAGCAGCTGAGGATTCTAGATTCATGGAAAGAGAGGGACTGAGAGCTGGTGGCCAAGAGGCAGACTTGCAGAATGTGCCTTTTGGTGTTGTAAATTATTATATATGCTGAGTATTTATTTTTTTAAAAAAAGAGCTATTGAATAGAGAGCAATACTGTTATCTGATGGTACATGGAGGGAATTACAATCATTGAAATGAAACAAGGTGTATGATTTGCTGAAAGTAAAACTGATGATCTGCCCTGTAAACTTTCATTCAATCCACAATAAAAACCTTTTTAAAAAGGACAAAATTTAAGTTGTAAGTGAGTACTAGAGTCCTGGTGGGGGCCGGAAGAAAAAAAACGGAACGCCAAACGGAAAATTGATGGTTCAAATCTACCAACACCTCCTTGGAAACCATATACAGGGGTGCTTCGAATCAGAATTGACTCAACTACACTTAAAAAGGACAACAAAGCTGAGTGTTATATTAGCTCAAGAAAAGCAATTGAATACTAAGAAGAAAAACAACAGTGATAGAACAACCACAAGCTGGATTATACAAAGGGCTCCCACCGGAAATCACTGGACCCATAAAATTAACCAGATATTTTAGTTTGGTTATGTAACTCTGACTTCTAAAACACCCAAGCACCCTCCATAGCTGGGTAAATTGCATCATTTCCAGTTATACTAGTCAAAGTCATAAATGCAGGGCTGGTTTTAGATAGTGAAACAGGCGATTTCAGTTTAATGACTCACGTTTCTCTCTCTATTGCCATTCTCTACCTATTATTGTTTAGATGGAAATTTTTTCTACAATTCTTTTACCAAACTGTACTAATAATCTACTTGAGATTCCAGAGGGATTATCCTATTTTATCCAAATTATGTTTTATCTACAATTGCTCCATGTATTTTAGGGAGCAACTTTTGTCTCCAAATCCCATGTTTCATTTGAAATGCAAAAACCCACACAGAGAAACCGAAGAGTTTCTAGACTGGGTTATGTAATGCTGGGACAGCTACGAAATACGCCACGCTGGTCTTCCCAATTCTCTTTCTTCTCCCCCACCCCTTTCGCGACAAAGTTTAGTTCTTCTCTGTGTGCCTTACCTTGTTGTTATTGTTGTTAAGTGCTGTCGAGTCGATTCCAACCCATAGCGACCCTGTATAGGGTTTCCAAGGAACAGCTGGTGAGCTTGAACCGCCGACCTTGCAATTCAAATGGCTTTGCAGTCTGGCGCATTAACCCACAGCACCACACCAGGACTCCATATGCGTTACCTAGCTACCCTAAACCCTCATGTCTGTCTTCACTCATCTCTTTCCCACAATCATTCCCAAAATTATCCCAAATTCAGGACTTTGACCCTTCAAAGCATACCCTCCTTGCTAACTGCCAAAAGGAAAACCATCTGATTGAACCCATTCTTGTTGTTGTGCCCACCTTTCAGTTCTGACTCATAGGATTTCTGAGAAGTAGGTGTGGGCTTGAACTGCCAACTTGTGGTTAGCAATCTAGTGTTTATCCTACAGCATCGCACCAAGACTCCATTCATACTCACATGTGAAGGATTCATTGCTTCTTAACAACAGACATTTGCCTTTTTAAAGGGACTGGTGGTGCTATGGTTAGGCATTGAGCTGCTAACCGTAAGGTCAGCGGTTCAAACCCACCAGAGAAAAATGGGACTGTCTGCTCCCATAAAGATTTACAGTCTCAGAAACCCAATTCTACTCTGTTCTATAGGGTCACCTTGAGCTGGAACTGACCGGACAGCAGTGGGTTTGGTTTTTGTTTTTTCTTGGTTTGGTCCCTTAGTCCATTCATTCTTAAACAGATGAGATTGAAGACAGTTAATAAATGGATAAAATTCAAATGATCAAGAGAAGATGTTTTCAGAAAGGAGCATTCTCGTGCCGTAAATAAGGTGTCATTCATTCCTGCAGAGCTTGCCTGTACTGACTTTCTTACTCTCCACCCAACAGTTTCTTTTCCTCTCTGTGCTGCTGTTGGGAATTGAACTCACCAGGAGAAGATAAATGTTGGAGCTATGATTTATGTCTCATTATCGGACCTGGGCTGTTTCCCATTTTGGAATTTACTCTATCAGCCAAATCGTTACTTTCCTTCTTCCTTTGAACATTAAAATGATGGAAATACACCTACTTGGACTTAAGAAATGCTTAATGATTTGGTCCACGTGTTTTGTTTTCATATGAACATCTCTATTGTTATATTTCATAAAAACCAACCAACATAAAAGGAAATGATTATTTTTCAAATGTATATCTGTCATCTTCAAAAATGTGTTAGCGTTTCAAGACAGATCATAAAGAAAGATTCCACTCTTTAAATGGTACACCACTTTCCTATCATCCTCAAATGTATCTCTATACAGACAAAAGGAGTGTGGGAAGATACCCTAGAAATTACAAATTTGAGGGATTTGGACCAAAAATAAATGAGTACTTTATTGATTCTGAGGCATGAATTTATGTATGATTCTTTGTTTCTGATGATGTTTTCATGACAAAAAACAGCAACATCTATGTGTCTTATGACAGCATTATTAAGTCATATTTTAGCCATTTTGAGCAGGATTTGAAATAGTCAATATCCTTCCACATCACTGTACACTACTTGGGGACAGCTGTGAGGGATAATTATTTCTCTTTCAGTCTAGCCAAGTGCCAGTAGTCCTAAAATAGTGGTTACGAAATGGGCTGCTAATCTCACGGTCAGCAGTTCAAAACTACCAGCTGTTCTGCGGGAGAACATGGGGCATTCTCCTCCCCTAAAGATTTACAGCCTCGGAAACCCTATTCAGGGTCACTAAGAGTCAGAACTGACAACACGGCACATAACAACAACAACAACAAATAAAGCTAGGGTTTAGGAAAATTTGTCTTAAGAGCTCCTTCTCACAAGTTTCTGTACATTAGGCAAAGTGGTCATCCAAACTCCATGCTCCACAAGAAAGATTGGTTTCCCTTGTATCCTGTGTTCTGATGAAGTCTAAAACAGCCCATACTCTCAGTGGGAAGAACTTTGAGAAGAAGTGTGTAATAGAGAATAGGATTGGGAAGGTAAATTAAGGCAAACAATCATCAGCCAGTCACATAGCTGCTATTATTAGTAGCTCATTTAGAGAGAACACATGAGTTAATGACTAGGTTTGAGGTACAGGGTTCAGAGCAACCATTTCAATTCCAAATACTATTCTTATAACAAAGGCGCTCTGGTAGCATAATGGCTACGAATCAGGCTGCAAACCGCAAGGTCAGCAGTTCGAAACTACCAGCTGTTCTGCCAGAGAAAGATGAGGCTTTCTGCTCCTGTAAAGTTTTACAGCCTCGTAAAGATTCAGAAGAGGCCGTGGAACGAGAGATATCATTGCTGATGTCTGGTGGATCTTGGCTGAAAGCAGAGAATATCAGAAAGATGTTTACCTATGCTTTATTGACTATGCAAAGGCTTTCGATTGTGTGGATAATGACAAGCTATGGACAACATTGCGAAGTATGAGTATTCCAGAACACTTAATTGTACTTCTAAGAAATCTGTACCTAGACCAAGAAGCAGTTGTTCGAACAGAGCATGGGAACACTGAACGTTTTAAAATTGGGAAAGCTGTGCGACAAGGTTGTGTTCTTTCACCATACGTATCAACCTGTATGCTGACCAAATAATACGAGAAGCTGGGTTCTATGAAGAAAAATGTAGCGTCAGGATTGGAGGAAGACTCATTAACAACCTGCAATATGCAGATGATACAACCTTGTTTGCTGAAAGTGAAGAGGACTTGAAACATTTACTGATGAAGATCAAAGAACACAGTCTTCGGTATGGGTTGCATCTCAGTGTCAGAAAAACAAAAATCCTCACCACTGGACCAATAAACAACATTCTTATCAACGGAGAAAAGATTGAAATTGTCAAGGACTTCATTCTTCTTGGATCAACTATCAACACTTGCCGAAGCAGCAGTCAAGAGCTCAGACGATGTATTGCATTGGTCAAATCTGCTGCACAGGAACTTTTTAAAGTGTTGAAGAGCAAAGATGTCAGCTTGAGGACTAAGGTGCGCCTGACCCAAGCCATGGTATTTTCAATAACCACATATGGATGCGAAAGCTGGACAGTGAATAAGGAAGATCATAGAAGAATTGATGCCTTTGAGTTGTAGTGTTGGTATTTTAGAATACTAAAAGTGTCATGGACTGCCAAAAGAACCAATAGATCTGTTTTGGAAGAAGTGCAGCCAGAGTGCTTCTTGGAGGCCAGGATGGCCAAGCTTCGTCTCTCATACTTTGGACATATTGTCAGGAGGGAACAGTCGCTGGAGAAGGATGTCATGCTGGGTAAGATGGAGGGTCAGAGAAAAAGAGGAAGACCCCCGAGATGGATCAGCTAGGTGGCATCATTGATGGCATCAAGTGTGGCAGTGGTGGTGGGGTTGGCCCAGGATCGGACATTGTTTCATTCTGCTGTGCATGGGGTCGCTATGAGTTGGTTCTGACTCGATGGCAGCTGACAACAACAACAACAACATTCTTATAACAAGGAGCTCTGGTAGTGTAGTGGTTACGAATCAGGCTGCTAACCTCAAGGTCAGCAGTTCGAAACTACCAACTGCTCTTCGGAACTGACTCCATGGTACAGAACCAACAACAACAGCAATACTTACACTAAGAGTCCCTGGGTGGTAGAAATAGTTGAAACCTTGGCTGTTAGCTAAGAGGTTGGCAGTTTGAACACACACAGAGGCTGGCTCCTCAGAAAACAGTCCTGGCAATCTGCTTTACAAAAGGTCACAGCCTTGGAAACCCTGTGGAGCCGTTCCACTCTGCACACGGGGTCACCATGAGTAAGAATCAACTCAACGGCAACTAGCAAACACACCACTTGCTACAGCCATACATGGGCAAGCTACCGGACCTCTCTGTGCCTCAATTTCTTCACCCATAAAGTGGGGATAATAATAGTATCTTAGTATCTACCTGGTGTGGCATTGTAGGAGAAGTACTGAACTGGTATCCTCAAGGTTGGAAGTTCAAAACCACCATCCATACTCAGAAATGCTACACAGGGTTGCTATAATTTGGAATCAACTCAATGGCACACAACAACCTCTCAGAGTTACTGTGAAGATCCAATGAGTCCGCATGCATATAGTGTCTAGGACAGTGTCTGACACAGAGTGAGCACCATAGAAGGACAACAGCATCATTGTTGTTGTCATCACCACCACCACCACCACCACCATCTGTGGATTTTTTTGAGTTGTGCAGTCTCTCTAGACTCAGACACTTGAGTGCAGATTCAGACCTGCACAGTTGATTCAAATTCAGGAGTTCCTTCCTCAAGATTGCTGTTGGGAATACAGATTGATGTAGTCATGAAGATCTTGGCATGATCTCATAGAGTTGAAAATGTCCACTCCCTATGATCCATCAAGTCTACTCCCAAGGATACACCTGTGTTCCAGGAAATGCTTGGGTTAGAATATTTGGGGCAGTGTAGTTTGTTACAGACAAAAAAAAAAAACAAAAACAAAAACGGAGACAACCCAGATGACCATCAATAAGAGAATGGACAAATAAGTGATAGAGTATTTAATCCAAAGAATAGCAAACAGCAGTGAAAATTAATAAAGTATATTATATGTACCAAACTGAACAATGTCACACAAAAAATGTTTGTTGTTGTTAGCTACCACCGAGCCAGCCCCTGACTCACAGTTATCCACAACAGGATCAGAATGTTGCGATCAATGGGGTTTTCAGTGGCAGAAGATCAGAAATAAACCACCTTACCTTCCTTTCTGGTCTTTCTTAGTCCGGAAGCTCCATGGAAACCTGTTTAGCATCATAGCAACACACAAGCCTCTACTGGCAGGCTGGTGGTGATTGCACAAGAGGTGTATTGATCAAAGGGAACCCGGGTCTCCGCCATAAAAGGCAAGAATTCTGTCAATGAGCTTCACAAACTGTATTCTTTCCATTATCACACAAGGCAAGAGATGGGTTTATTCTTCCTATTTTCCAAGAAACAAATCAACCACAGACCTATTGTCCTCCTCACAGTCCCTCTGGTGCCTGAAAACAGCAAATGGTAGCTTCCCGCAGGCAGCTTCTCCCCAGCCTTATCCTCTGGGTTCCCCTTGTGTACTACTTTTGCTCTGTAAACCATCCTCAAGTTCTTTGGGAAGTCAGAGAATTATCTAAGCTAAATTTGTCAAAGCAATGAGTGAAGGGCAACTGGGATCCAAACCCAATTCTCCTGGTTACAGGTTCCATAACTCTACATCCTTTAAATGGGATTGAAATCCATCCATGGCGTTCATTACACACCAACATACAAGCTGTGCGCTGGGGGATGGGGGGCATACTGGACCGCTGAAAGCCTCTGTGTGGTCTTCTCATGCAATAACGGAAACCAGTCTTCAACAGAGTCAGCCGGCAAACACACCAGTCCCAACCCCTCCCCACTGCGATCACCCAATGCTTTTCTTTGCATTATTTATTTATTTCTAAGACTTGGAGGTGGGGGCAGGAAAAAAAAGAGGAAGAAAAGGAAGCGATTTTTCTTCTTAATAGGTTTGCTCTTCTCTCTCTGGGTAGAATCAATGCAAGTAGGATTGAACTCACTCCCTAATATCCCCTTCCCTCCAAACTGCTTCCTTCCATTGTAAATAATTCAGACAAAATAAAATAATCATGTGCTGATAATTACCACACCCCCTCCCCCCAAAAAAACACAAACGATTGCTGAAATGGGGTGCTTGTGAATGTAGCAGAGTCGGCTAATGGGGCCATGCTGGTGGTAAATTGGGGCTGGGGCAGGTGTGCCAGGCTGAAGCAAGGGCAGGAGGGCTGCTTGGTCATTGATTTCCAAGCAGAAGGGGGAAGGGAACGCCGCTGTGCTGTCATGGAAATGGCTGGCCTGCTGCTCAGGGCCTGGAAGTAGTACAGATTTTAAAAGGCTGCTCTTAACCAAATTCTCCTTATTTTTCACTCTAATTTCCATCTGTGTACGTGGGAATAATGCTATTATATGAAGCTTCAGGGCACCAAAAAGTGAAAAAATAAAAAGACAAGAAAACTATAATAATAATGATGCCTTTTCTTCTGGCCTCATCTCTTCATAGAATTTTTATTCAGTGGGTCTATTTCTTCATGTAAACATCTTGCTTACCTATGTAGGCCTCATTAAAATGAATCTTTAGGCGAAGGGTAAATGGTCATTTGGCTTCGGAACATCAGTAAAGTTCAAGCAGAAATGGTGCAAAATATATTACAAAGTATAATACAAATACCATATAAAATACAATACAAAAATGAGCATTCTCACTTCTGGTGAAGTTACAAAATAAAAAATCTTCTCCCATCAAAACTGCCTTGCAAGTGCTGGGTGTGGGCTGTGGTAGAAGTATTTGCTTTCCATACTAGCAATTGGAAAGAAAAATCTCTGCCTAATAACAGTTCTTTGCAAAAGGTTCACTGAAGACTCATCACCTTCATGGAGAAATCAAAGAAGCAGTAAATTATCCTTCTGAAACCAGCCCAAACAGGAGCCTATTCTGGTCCTGCCTTGTTATTGATACTTGGTACATGGGCTTTAAGTAAGAAATTGAGATGGGGAAACAAAACCTAACTCATAAGCGGGAGTCCCTGTGTGGCTCGAACAGTTTAGGCCTTGTCTACTAACCTAGAGGTCAGGGTTTACAATCCACCAGAGATGCTACGGTGGAAAGGCCTAGTGATATACAAAAGGCCATAGGTATTGAAAGCCCCATGGAGCACAGTCCGACTCTAACACACACAGAGTCTCCACACATTGGGATAGACTTCATGGCAATAGGTTTAATTCATAAGCATGTAGATAAATCCCTAGCTCACCTTATTTGTTCTCGTGTATCTAAATCTAGTAACAGAAGCCATGAGGAATTAAGGGCAGTGGGCCTCCAAAGCCCAAGAGTTCTTCAGGTGACCCCAGTAGAATGGGAGTAGAAAGCAGACCTTTCTCGCTGACCTGACCTGAGAGCAGGGTCCACTCTAGGCCATCCAATATGGTAGCCATTAGCTACATGTGGGGCAGCAACACTGAGCATGTAACAACTGTGAGGATGGCATAGGACCAGGCAATGCTTCATTCTGTTGGGCATATGAGTCAGAACCTACTCAATGGCACCTAAAAACAACAACCAGATGTGGTTATTTTAAACTTCATGAAAATTAAATAAAACTAAGATTTCAATTCCTTCTCAGTCACACTGGCCACATTTCAAGTCCTTGGTAACCACATATGATTAATGGCTACCGCATTGGACAATCCCTTCATCTTAGAAAGTTCTTTTAGACAAGAGTAGTCTGATCACACTCTACACATAACACCTTTCAGGAAAATGGGAAGGAAAGAGATTACCCTCTCCAACTTCTTCTAGATTTGGTGCAACTCTTTAAATAAGTGAAGGTCCCTGAGTGGTTTGCCATTAGCTGCTAACCTAAAGACTGGTGGGTCAATCCAGCCAGCAGTGACTCAGAAGAAAAACCTGTCTATCTGCTTCCATAAAGATTACAGCCAAGAAGCCCACTCTGCAACACATGAGGTCACTGTGAGTTGAAACTGATGTGTTTAAATAAGTAAACATTCATGGGAAGTGCGTACAACATTCAGTGTTCTAAAATTCTGTTTCTACCTTCACTTAAAGAGCCCTTGTAGCGTAGTGATTATGAGTTGGACTGCTAACCTCAAGGTCAGCAGTTAGAAACGACCAACTGTTCTGCGGAAGAAAGATTTACAGCCTCAGAACCCTTTGCCGGGTCACTTTGTGTCAGAACCGACTCCATGGCACATAACCAGCACCAACACCTTAACATACCTGAAGGTATAAAGGCAGGGCATCTTCAAGTGATCAGTAACTGTATCCTACACTTTAGTCAAGCTTCCCCTTTGATTATTTTAATTGCCAAAGTAGGGAGGCTTTTGGAGAGAGGAAAAACAGTGAAATGGTATTTTTTCCCCCTATTTTAAAGAAAAAAGAGTAGTGATTCTGATAACAGTATGATGACTTTGCATTAAAATGTTACAAAATAGATTATGTGAAATAAATTCCCAAATATCTGCACTTTGTAAAAAGGTGAGGCAAGGTGGCTTGTTCTGCCTGAGCTTCCTGTCCCCACCTCACCACTGATTCTAGAATGACTACATCAAGAGCCAGGATCATGGCTGGCATTTGGGGTACTATTGACCCAGGGTGTGGGAAGTACAACAATAAGATGCCCTAATAGGGTTTTCAAGGAGCTCTGGTAGCGTAGTGGTTATGAATCAGGCTGTGAACCGCAAGGTCAGCAGTTCGAAACTACCAGCTGCTCCGCGGGAGAAAGATAAGGCTTTCTGCTCCCGTAAAAATTTACAGCCTCGGAAACCCTGTTCAGGGTCGCTATGGGTCGGAACTGACTCGACGGCACTTAACAACAACTATAGGGTTTTCAGTGGTGTGGCGCTGTAGGATAAGCACTGGACTGTTAACCACAAAATTGGTGATTCAAACCCACCGACCACTCCTCCTCGGAAACCTTATACAAGGTCACTGTGAGTCAGAACGCAATGGTACTTACTTACCACCAACAACAAATAGGGCTTTCAGGGGAAGAGATGGAGGCATAGGTGGAATCTTAATGCACTGTGTCATTTTTATGTTTCAATATCTAAACTATTCTAATTTCACTTTTTTTTTAATGTCATATATAAATTCTTAAAAAAACAAAAACAGCCAAACCACAGCCATCACACTAGATTCTGACTCACGAAGACCCACATAGGGTTTTCAAGGCTGTAAATCTTTACTGGAGCAGAAAGCCTCATCTTCCTCCCAGTAAGGTGCTCTGGTAGCGTAGTGGTTACGAATCGAGCTGCTAATCTCACAGTCAGCAGTTTGAAACTACCAGCTGTTCCACAAGAGAAAGATGAGGCTTTCTGCTCCTGTAAAGATTTACAGCCTTGGAAACCCTGTAAAGAGTGGCTATGAGTCGGAACTGACTCCATGGCACATCACAACAACTATGAAGTATTTTTAAAATAGCATAGAATATGGATTACTGGTTTGCTATATGCAATCTTCAGGGGGAAAAGAGCATTCACATTTCTTATTCTCCTATTTTGACTAAGAACAGAACCTTTAAAATATCTCCTCATACATCTAGAAAGTTACACATTTGTCTCAAAAGTTATTCATCCTTCTTAAAGCACACTGGCATCAAAAGTGGACTTGTGTCCCCTTGATTTTCCACCTCAGTATTCCAGACTTTGGCTCCATCATTTATTGGTCCACACATTCATTCCTCAGGCTTCTTGCCAGTCAACAAAACTGTAGAGCACACCGGCTTTATTTGTAGCACAGGGATGGTACCAAGAGGCCATGGGAAGCTCCAGTACCCGCAGGGTGGATAAGACCTGCATTTACTCATTCCGTCCTGTGCCATAGTATTTACACCAAGAGTTGCCATTGCCAGCCCCTGTGCTAGAGTCTTCTTCTTGGGTTCTACAGTCACAAATGAGAGAGAAATAAGTATAGTTACTATATGATAAAGGCAGAGCATAATGAAAGTTGTCAGAAAAGTGCAGAGAAAGAAAGTTCCTACGGGTTCTGGGATGCTGCATGCAAAAGGTAGCTTTGGTGCTTGACCTTATCCGGGCAAGTCACTGGAGGTATGCAAAGTCCGGGAGACAAAGAGAATCTGCAAAAACACCGTTAAGTCAATTCTGATGCATGGTGATCCCATGTGTGTCAGAGTATAATTATGCTCCACAGGGCTTTCAATGGCTAGATTTTCAGAAGTAAATTACCATAACATTCTCCTGAGGTGCCGTTGGAAGGACTCTGGTATCCACCCATTTGATTAGCATCCCAGCACATTAATTGTTTGCACTTCTCCGGGATTGAAGCAGAGCCATGTTTGAAGAACTCTGTATAAGCCAAAGTAGTTGGATCTTGATCCTATCAAAGGAAAGCGGTGGGAGAAAAGGCCAGAAAGGCAGGTGGCAAGGGGTGACAGAGGACCTGAATGTCAGCCTAGACCTAAAACTCACCAACCTGATCGTATCCCAGGTGACAGTGGGCTAGAGTCTCTGACACCTGCTGTTATTAATGAAGGGTGGCCATTTTATCCATACTTGTAAATACTTAAGACCTCTGACTATTACTGCCACTCGGTGATTGGTATACCATGTTGTGGGAAGTAATTATGCCATCCGTTATAATGCCAGGCTGCTGCCGACAGCAGGATCGACTTGCATTCCAACTTAGTTCCTCTCCTTTCTTTAAATGTTCACCTGATAGTTCAATTCATCTTCAGAATGATAGATTCTTTACAAAAGCCACACAATTATACCAGGAAAGTGAGGGGAAATATTCCCCCTGAGTGAGCGAAATTTTATAGTGAGAGGGTTTGACTTGAAGCCAGAAGACAGCTTAGGCCTGGCTTGGTTATTTACCAAAAGGGGACATTGAAAAGGGACGTTGACAAGCTCTGAACCATGATTTCCTACCTAACTATAAAGTGGGGGAGACAATAATGCCTGCCTTTCTTAAGTTGCAAAATAAAATACAAAAAGAGAAGTTATTATTGTAATAAGGGTTTGGAATTGTGTGTGGAGTATTTGTTGTTGAGTCACTTCTGACTCATTGTTGTTGTGAAGTGCCATCGAGTCAATTCCGACCCATAGTGACCCTGTATAGGGTTTCCAAGGAGCAGCTGGTGAGCTTCAGCCACTGACTTTGCAGTTCAAACAACTTTGCAGTCTGACGCATTAACCCACGGCGCCACACCAGGACTCCATAGTGCCTCTGTATAGGGTTTCTGAGGAGTGGCTGGTAGGTTTGAACCACCAGCCTTGTGGTTAGCAGGCCAATACTTATCCTACAATAGTATCGACAAAAATAAATCATCTGTCAAAGAGAAATCAATCCAGGATATTTTTTTTTCTTTGTGAATAATGTCCTTTTCCTTCTCAGAGTCAATTTTCCCTTAAATTTAAAATTTAAAATATTATTTCTTAGAAAATATTCTATATCCACATAGAGATTATTTCTGCTACAGTTTTTTTGGGGTGCTTGGTTTGGCTTGATTTGGTTTTTACTGTCTTTCCTTCTTAGCTTTCAGTTGTTTGTTATTTAATTTAGAACATACAGAATGACTTGTTTTGTGGTTTAAATTCTTAAACTGATCATGAATTTCTTTAATACTTTATTATGTGCTTAAAATCATATTCCTGGCAGGGGAGAATACTGAAGCAGCATTGGATATGAGCCCTGACCACAAAGATTATAATCTAATTAGTTATTTAAGATAATGTATGCTTTTGCATTAGATATACAGTTAGGAAAACAAAATAAAGACTAACGAAAGGTCACATTGTGGTTGGGACTCCATGTGGTTGGGAGTGTAGAAAAAGGGAGGGCCCGCTAAAGGCAAGACTGGCCAAGTAAGGCAAGTTCCGGAAGGGAGGCTTGAAGGCCAGGAAGGATTTGAATGAAGGGCTGGAAGAAGGCAAGGCGCTCTGGGCACTGACTGAGAAGTAAGCGTCATGTGATATAAGGAATAAAATTACAATTAAATATTATATGATGCTTTAATGTCTGGTAAAATCAGGAGAGCCTCAAATGGTCTAACTGTAAATGTCGCTTCACACTCTGCTCCCATGGGTGATATAATATCCTCTTGCCAAACAACCGTCTGCATCATGATGTCCAGGCACAGTTCCCTGGGTAGTGGGCTTCAGTTCCCTGTCATCCCACAGAATTACTCAAACAAGCCAATTACATCTGGTTTGGCACTGTGGGTTAATGTGCTGGACTACAAAGTCAGTTTGAACCTCGAGGTTGGCAGTTCAAGCTCACCAGTTCTTTCTCAGAAACCCTATACAGGGTCGTTATGCATAGGAACTCACTCAGTGACACTAAACATAACAGAACGTGAAGAAACCAGTAGGTCACTCCAACTTTTTGTTTCTACAAAGTCTGCCTCTCCGGCCGCCCCTACTTTACTTGTTGACTCTGGTTCTAAGTGCCAGCCTGCCTGGTGCAGCGTTCTCCTCTTCAGAGCTGTAGTACACGTGACTAGTGCATTGCTGTCAATCTTATCTTTTCAATGCCAGGTATTGTGTGTTCAGCCATCCCTATAACTCCTTCAGCACCAACGTGAAGAGGAGGCAATCAAAACAAAGCAGTAGGTTGTTGTTGCTAATCGCCGTCAAGTGGGTTCTGACTCAAAGTGACCTTGTACAGGGTTTCTGAGGAACAGCTGGTGATTTTGAACCACCAGCCTCATGGTTCCAACTGACCTTGCGGTCCGGTGCTTTATCCTACAGGACAATGGGGCAATAGAAAAAGCAGCCAGAACAAACAGAGAGAAGATGATGGTGACTCAAGGGAAATGTATTTGGGTCAGATTATGAAGAATAGAAATGTAGCTATGTTCAACAAATGATTATTTTCAATATTTGTGGTTACATGAAAAGCATTGTAATGAGTAGACGATATGTGAAATACTTGCTCCATTCAAGACACTAATAGTTTGAGACAGAAGGCAGTGTCTTTTTAGCAGATAACTATTTGCATTCACTGATTTTAGGAAGAGTTAAGGAATCTTCAAGGGTGGGAAAAGCAAACTAGTCAACAAACTATCTGTCAGATGACTGCATACCTTTCTGAAGTGGGGAGGACATAAGAACCTCCCAGGTTGTGGGAGGGATGAAGAATTCACCAGAGAGACTTTACTGTGAGAGGTGGGATCTGGAGAGCAAGACGGCCTTTAAGGAGAGTCGGAAAGGAATGGTGATCCTGAACCATTGGTGATTTCTAAGCACTGGACTGCTAATCACAAGGTCGGGGCTTCAAACCCATCAGCTGCTCCTCAGAAACCTTATCAAAGGATCTCTGTGAGTGGGAACCGACTCAACAGCACTTAACAACAAAAACTAGTTGTTAAAGCCACCTGACCCAGCTAACCTAATGCCTAATGGCATATATATAAAGAAGGACCCCACATGAAGAGCGGGTTTTTATGTTTTCATGGAAAGCAATGGTTTACTCCAGCTTTAACCAAAATAAAGCACATCTTTGAATAAAGGTAAACTTAAATAGAAGTACAAGTGTCCCAGACAACCAACGGAGTTCTACGGGGACGTTCTACTGGAATTCACACTTTCTCTTTTTTTCCTTCCAAGGCATCTTTTCTTTTAACTTTTGAACTTCTAATTTTAAAATAGCTTCAAACTTACAGAAAAATCTGAAACAATTGTACAGTCTCCATATTCTTTCCACCCAACTTCTTCTAATGCCATCTTCTACATAATCATAGCATCATTACCAAAACTGGGAACTTCATTGGTAAAATGTGGCTAACTAAACCTCAACCTTTATTTGAATTTCCACTATTGTCCTTTTTTCTCTTCCAAGATCCAACCCAGAATCTCATGCTGTTTTGTTTTATTAGTTTCTTTCTAGTATGTGAAGTTTGAATCATGGTGGTGCCATAGGATGAGCACTATCTGCTAACTGCAAGGCCAACAGTTCAAGTCCACCAGCCACTGAGCTGTCTGCTCCTGTAAAGATTTGCAGTCTCAGAAACTTTAAACGGGGTCACTATGAATCGATATTGACGTTATAGCAGTGGGTGGGATCATTTGACTCGGCGCAACAATAAAAACCCATGGAAGCAGCAGTCAAGAAATCAAACAATGTATTACATCAGACAAGTTTCCTGCAAAAGACGTCTTTCAAATCTTGAAAAGCACAGATGTTACTCTGATGATTAAAGTGCACCATGGTATTTTCAATCACCTTATAAGCATGCAAAAGCTGACAATGAAAAAGAAAGACCAAGGAATAACTGACACACTTGAATTATGGTGCTGGCAAAGAATACTGACTATACCATGGGCTACCAGAAAAATGAACAAATCTGTTTTGGAAGAAAGAAATATAGTTCCTTGGAAGCAAAGATAGCGAGACTTCATCTTGCTTGGTTTAGACATGATCTCTAGACGGACCAGTCCCTGGAGAAGAACATAATACTTGGTAGTAGAGGGTCAGTGAAAGAGGGAGACCACCAGTGATAGGCATTTACACAGTGGTTACAGCAGCTGAGCTCAAACATGGCCACAATTGTGAGGATGGTACAGGACCAAGCAACATTTCACTCATGGGGTCTCGATGAGTCAGACCCAACTCAACAGCACCTAAAAACAACAATAATCTCCTTTTGACCAGAGCCACCATCTTGTAGTAATCCACCAAGGTGACAAACACAAAGGGAAAGAGGCAGGGCACCCGTTCTATGTTCCCTAAGCCTTTCAGAAAACATGGGGTCATTCCTTTGGCCACATACATGTGAATCTACAAGAAAGGCGATGTTGTGGACATCAAGGGAATGGGCACAGTTCAGAAAGGCATGCCCCACAAACGTTACCAGGGCAAAACCGGAAGAATCTACAGTGTGACCCAGCGTGCTGTCAGCATTGCTGTGAACAAGTAAGTCAAGGACAAGATTCTTGCCAAGAGAGTGAATATGCACAATGAACATATTAAGCCCTCTAAGAGCTGAGACAGCTTCCTGAAGCAAGTGAAGGAAGATGATTAGGAAAAGAAGGAAGGCAAAAAGAAAGGAACCTGGGTTCAGCTGAAGTGCCAACCTGCTCCCCCAAGAGAGGCGCACTTTGTGAGAACCAATAGAAAGGAGCCTGAGCTGCTAGAACCTATTCCCTAGGAATTCCTGGCATAACAGGAATGAAATAAAGATGTCTGAAGTGTACCAAAAGCCACAATAATCTATGACAGTTCTTCAATCTTTCCTTAACTGTCATGGCGTTGACACTTTTAAAGGTACTGGTAAGTTATAATGGGCTTGTCTTCATGTTCTCATGCTTGGACTGAGGTTATTGATTTTAATAAGAGTACCTCAAAAAATGATGCTGTATCCTTCTCAGTGCTTTGTGTCAGGAGCACAAAAGGGCACTGCCTTATTACTGATGATGTTAACCTTGATCTCTTGGTTAAGGTGATGTCGGCTAGGTTCCTCCACTGTGAAGTCAGTATTTCCCTTTACAATTAACAGATATATTTGGTGATATAGTCTGAGACTCTGCAAATACCGTTTTTCCATAAACCTTCACCCGCTGATGTTAGGCATCAACATCAGCCATCTTGCCTCCAACAGTTATCACTATGGTCTTTGACTACTAGGAGCTCATGTACTGTAAACTATTAGGAAGCCTTGCCCTAATCGATACTGAGATTTGAACTCAGCCTGCAAAAGGATGAGGAACGTTCTGCTCTTGAAACCAAGGAGTCTCAGCCACAATTTCTGGGCTGCTTGGTAGAGTCAACTGAACAATAGATCTTGCTTGGAAAGCAAAGAGAATAACTAGGAAGCCCAACCAACTTCTCTGCTAATCTAAGTGAACAAAGCCATGATGTAGAACAGAAAGGCACAGGGTTCTGTTGAATGCAACCAGGGACTCAACTTCTTCAGCAAGCTCCCTTGTTTCCATTTGTAATTAGAGTCACAAAGAAACAGCCTCGTCATGTTCTACCCCATAAGTAGAGCCCAGAAAACATCCTCATTTTCAATAACTCGCCCCCTTTATCTCACTCTGCCTGATGCCTAATAAGCTGATTGCTATTTACTTTGGGCCAACAGCTAATCTGTTAATGATTGATTTTAAATTTTTACAGTCATTTGTCTCTGGCAGGACCTGAGACTGCAAAAGGCAGTCCTTTCCTACCTGATGAATTGGCTTTACTTTAAAAAAAAAAAAAAAATAGAAGAAGAAGAAAGAAAGATTTAAGTCCAAAGTCTTCATCGTTTCATTCTGTTGAATGAAACAATTGGCATTCGATGTGAAATTTTAACACACACAAAAAAATGAAATGGTAAATCTCCCTCTAAAATTGATCTGCCTTTGAGGTTGTCAGCAAATAATGTAAGTGGAAATTTTGTTAATGGTGACACAGGGTAAAGACCCTCTACCACATGAAGTAAATTGTAATTGTACTATAAATTTACAGTCTAAAATTCTTAATTAACAAAATCGATGTGCATTGCCTGACTGGAATGGGATCTCTAAACTGATGACAATACTGTCCTTTAAATTGATCTACATTGTACACTACATGATAGATGTATTTTGAGGGGCGGGGTAGGATAGATGTAGAAAAGTGAAGTTTGCTAGCCTTTTTTTTTTTAAAGACTGTTGAATAAACAGCAGTTGTTTTAATTGGCATTACACAGCAGTGCACCGCAACTTAATCACTGCTTCTAAAAATGGAACCGTGGGTGACTACCGTGTTCTGGAAAGCAGAGGGACATGGTGCTCGGCAGTGTTGTGCACATTTATAAACACTGCTTCTTCCCCAAAGTTAAATTTTCCTCAGAGACGCCATCTCTAATTTTGTAAATAAGAATGACCCCCAAGGCTAGCATTCCTATCAAATATTTATTAAAACGCACCCCAAGACCTCTCATCTTGAAATGGAATTAAACTCATCCAAGTGTCTCTGAAAGATGAGAGTGATTTAAAACGTGCACCAGTGCTTCTGCGAAGTGAAGAGGAAGGCCACTGGTACAAAGCGGTGTTTTGGTGTCTGTAAGTGTGACAGGTCTTCCTGAAGAGTCAGGGTTATAAATTCACGGCTTCGACGTTTTGCAGAGCCTCTAAATGGGAAGGCTAAACTGTTTGAAGACTAAAGGCTTAATCTTATTAATATTTTAGATCCTGCAAGACATTGAGGCTCCATCAGCAAAACCCACGAAAGGATGAAGCTAACTGGGGAACAGAAACCGCAAGCTCAAATGGTCTACTGACCTTCTTGCGAAGCAGGTATCATGTGACAGCGATTGCCTATCTCAGCAGACACGCTGGAAACAGGAGAAAGTGTTAAATATAACCAGGTAGGCAGTGATGAATTGACATACTGAAAAATCGAACGCTCCAGTAATCAGCCTAAGGATCTGATATCAACAACATTTTTCAGTTTTGTCCAGACTCATTGAAAGGTGTACTTTAGCAAGTTCACTTCTCATTGGGAAGCCCTTTCATCTTTATGCTGCTTTTCTGATTGGATTCTGTGTCATCCTTGGTTTGGGTGGCTCTTTGCACAGGAAACAGACAGACTGTCCACTTACAAGAGCAGAAGGTCTGGGATGGGCACAAATATAAATGGGCTTTACTCCAACATTAATTAAAAAACGATTAAATACCTGTCAAAATGGGTATTTTAAAAAGAATTATTAAAGCCGTGGTGTATGAAAATGCATCAGGTACTATGTTCTAACAGCAGAGTAAACGTGAAATATGAAAATATTGCCCAGTGTTTTGTAGCATAGGAAGCTTTTATAACTATAATTCTAATTACATAACTCTAATTAATATCTCCATGGCTTCAGATAACTTCATTAAATCTTTAGGATATTTGTATTATCCAAAGGCAATCTCTATCCATTGTTGTATAATTTCTAGAGGCCATTGAGTCAGTTCCAATGGATAGAGATCCTAAGTACAACAGAACGTAACACTGCCCAATCATTATTCCAATTGTTATTATGTTTAAGCCCATTGTTGCAGTCACTGTATCAATCTAGCTCCTTGAGAGTCTTCCTCTTCTTCCCTGACCCTCTACAAACAGTCTTTTTCCAGGGACTGGTCCCTTCTGGTAACATTTCCAAAGTATTAACAAGACTCACCATCCTCACTTTTAAGAACCATTCTGCCTGTATTTCTTCCAAGACAGATTTGTTTGTTCTTCCGAAAGTCCATAATACAGTCAATATTCTCTACCAATCCCATAAATCAAACCCATCCGTTCTTCTTTTATGTTCCTTACTCATTCTCCAGCTTTTGCATATATAATGAGGCGACTGAAGGTACCATGGCTTGGGTCAGGCACACCTTAGTCCTCAAGGTGACATCTTTCATTTTTAGCATTTATTTAAAGAGGTCTTTTGCAGCAGATTTACCCAATACAACACGTCACTTGATTTCTTGACGGCTGCTTCCATGGGCCTTGATTATGGATTCATGTAAAATTAAATCCTTGAAAATTTCAGTTTTTCTTTGTTTATCATGAGGTTTCTTACTGATCTAGTTATGAGGATTTTTATATTCTTTATGTGTACTCCATACTGAAGGCTATAATCTTTGATCTTCATCAGTAAGTACTTTAAGACCTCTTTGCTTTCAGCTAGCAAGGTTGTGTCATTTGCATACCATAGATTGTTAATATGTCTTCCTCTAATCCTGATGCTGTGATCTACTCCATCTAGCCCAGATTCTAAGATTATTTGCTCAGCAAACAGATTGGATATGTATGGTGAAAATATACAACCCTGATGCACACGTTGCCTGGTTTTAAATCACACACTTGTTCTATTAGATGTATAGGTACTATGTCTATGTGCAGATACGGCATGAGCACAATTATGCATTCTGGAATTCCCATTCTTCACAATGTTATCCATAATTTGTTGTGATCCACACAGTAGAATGCTTTTACATAATCAAAGATCAAGAGTAAACACTTTCTTGGGATTCTCTGCTTTCAGCCAGGCTCCCTCTGACATCAGCAGTAATATCCCTCATTCTACGTCCTCTTCTGAATCTGGTTTGGATTTCTGGCAGTTGCTTGTTGATGTACGACTGCAACTGCCTTTTAATTGTCTTCGGCATAATTTTACTTGCATGTGATCTTAATGATATTGTCCAGTAACTTCTGCATTCCATTGGATCACCTTTCTTTGAAATAGGCACATATATGGATCTCTAGTCAGTTAGTCAAATACCAGTCTTCCAAATTTTTGGCATACATGAGTGAGCTCTTCCAGCATTTCACACACTTGTTGAAACATTTTTATTAGTGTTCTGTCAGCTCCTGGAGTCTTTTTTTCTCTAATGCTTCAGTGCAGTCAGGACTTAATTCCTCAGTATCACTGGTTCTTCATAATATGCTACAGTTGAACATCAACCAATTCTTTTTGTACAGTGACTATGTGTATTCCTTCTTTTTTTATTTCACCATTCCTTTATTTAATACAGTTCTGGAAGTATTAGCAAGAATGATAAGGCAAGAAAGGTAATTTAAAGCATCCAGATTGGCAAAAAAGAGGCAACAATCGCTCTATTTGCAGATAGCATGATTCTATACATATAAAATCCCAGAGACTCAGCAAGAAAATGATTGTAACTCATTAAAAATTTTTGCAAAGTGGCAGGGCACAAGATCAACATACAAAAGTTAATTGAATTCTTTTACACTAATAAAGGAAGTTCTGAGAAGAAAATTTGGAAAACATTAACATTTAGCAGTTACCCAAATATGAAATGCTTACGAATCTATTTAACCAAACAAATGACCTATACTAAGAAAATTATAAGAAACTACAACAAGAAACCCAAAGACACCTACAAAAATGGAAGATACCACACTCATGAATAGGAAGACTTAACATTATGAAAATGTGAACACTAGCCAAAGCAATCTACAGGTATAATCTCAATCCGGATTCCAACATAATTCTTTAAAGAGATCAAAAAATGAATCACTAACTTTATATGAAAAATAAAGAGTCTCTGTATAAGAAAAGAATTGATAAAGAAAAAGAACAGAGTAAAATGCCTCTCACTTTCTAATCTCAAAAATCTATTGCACAGATAGACAAATCTATTGTCAAAACAGCATAGTACAACAAAAGAAACATAGATCAATGGAACAAAATTCAGAACCCGGAAGTAAATACACCAATATACAGTCAGCTGACCTTTGACAATGGGTCAAAAACATTCAATAGGGAAAATACAGTCTCTTTAACAGTGCTGGCAAAACTGGAAATACATTTGCAGAAGAATGAAACAAGCCCTGTAGCTTACACCATAAACAAAACGAATACATCATGGATTATAGACCTAAATGTAAACCCTAAAACGTTAAGTGTTTGCCTTCCATCTTCTTTTGATGCTTTCTGAATCGTTCAATATTTCCCCCATAGAATCCTTCAGCATTGTAAATCAAGGCTTAATTGTTTTCTTCAGTTCTTTTCAACTTGAGAAATGCTGCGCGTGTTCTTCTCTTTTGGTTTTCTAACTACAGTTCTTTGCACATTTCCTTACAATCACTTTTGTTTCTTAAGCTGCCCTTTGAAGTTTTGTGCAGTTAATTAACCTCCTCAATTTTTAAAAATTCACACTAGTTTCTCCAGGCTCAAAAACATGTTTCAGAGTCTGTTCTGGCATCCATTTTGGTCTTTTCTTTTTTTCCTGTCTGTTAATGTCCTTTTGCTTTCATCCTTTAAGATGTTCTTGATGTCATCCTGCAACTCTTCTAGTCTTCGATGTTTAGTATCTAATGCATCAAATCTCTTTTTCAGATGATCTCTAAATTCAGGTAGGATATATCCAAGGTCATATTTTGACTCTCGAGGACTCATTTTCATTTTCTTCAGCTTCAGCCTGTATTTGCATAAGAACAATTGATGGTCTGTTCCATATTCTGCCTCTGGACTTGTTTAGGCTGATGATAAGGAGCTTTTCTATTGGCTCTTTTCACAGATGTAGTCAATTTGATTGCTGTGCATTTCATCTGGTGAGTTCCATGGGTATAGTTGCATTTTATGTTGTTTAAAATTGTATTTACAATGAATAAATTATTAGTCTTTCAAAATTCTGTGATGCTATCTTCTGAACCATTTCTTTCTCCATGGTCAAAATCCATCTTCTTTTTCATGCTTTCTACATTGTTCAATTATTCCCCTCCATAGAATCCTTCAATATTGTATCTTGAGGATTGAGTTTTTTACTTCAATACTTTCAGCTTGAGAAATGCTGAGTGCATTCTTCCCGTTTGATTTTATAACACCAGGACTTTTTACATTTCATTATAATACTTTACTTTGTCTTCTCAAGCTACCTTTTGAAATCTTCTGTTCAACTCTTTTACTTCATCATTTCTTCCTTTCCCTTTAGCTACTGTACTTACACTCAAGAAAAAGTTACAGAGTTTCTTCTAACATCCATTTTGGTCTTCATTGTCTGCTTTTGTAATAACCTTTTGCTTTCTTCACGTATAATGCTCCTTGATGTCATTCCACAACTCATCTGGTCTTCAGACGTTAGTGTCCAATGCATCAAATCTATTCTTGAGATTTAGGTGATATATCTTCAAGATTATATTATTGCTCTCTTGGACTTGTTTTAATTTTTTTCAGTTTCAACGTGAACTTGTACATGAGCAATTGATGGTTTGTTTGGAAGTTGGCCCAGACTCTGTTTTGACTGATGATATTGAACGTTTCCACTGTGTCTTTCCACAAACGTAGCTATTTTGATTCCCATGTATTCCATCTGGTGACGTTCAAGTGTATACTCACAGTTTATGTTGTTGGAAGACCATATTTTCCAACAACAGATCCTTCTTCTTTGTTTCCACCTTTCATATTCCAATCAACAGCAATTATTAATGAATTTTAATTGCATGTTTGATCCATTTCAGACTGCAGAAGTTGGTAGAAATCTTCAATTTTTTTGTCTTTGTCATGAATTACTGGATGCCATCCAGTTGGCTGTAACTTACAGTGACCATATGCACAACACACCAAAACACTGCCCAGTCCTGCACCATCCTCACAACCATTGCAGCAGCCAGTGCATCAGTCTATCTCCTTGGGGCTCTTCCTCTTTTTCACTGACCCTCCACTTTACCAAGCACAATGCCCTTCTTCAGACTGGTAACATGTCTGAAGTATGAGAGACAAAGTCTTACCATCCTGGCTTCTGAGGAGCATTCTTGTTGTACTTATTTCAAGACGGGTTTATTTGCTCTTCTAGCAGCTCATGGTACCTTTATATTCTTCTCCAACACCATAATTCAAGTGCATAACTGCTCCATGCCAACCTTGCAGTTCAAACGGAACTTGAGGACCAGTGCTTATCCTAAACACCGCACCAGAACTCCAGTTTTCTGCTACTAGAATAAAATAAATCCTCTAAGATAACTTTCTAAAATACTATTAATATGCTTTTGTTTTTACAAGACATGGAAGTCACAAAATTTACTTTAAGGCTTCATTTATCTCCAAAGGAGTATTCTAAAATGTATTTAACTGAAAACTACCTTTGTTCTTGGGTCATATACAAAACAAGGCTGAGGTCAGGCCAGCCTTTAAGATTTAAATAAAAACTGGCTCCAGCCTCCACCCCATTTCCTGTGAAAAGTCATACTCCTAGATTTCTGAACCTTCCTACAACTTAAATTCTCATAGCCACTCCTCTTTCTCTCCATTAGAGACTTTTTGCTGGATACTTTATCTCATTTATCTCTCATCTTCTATAATTGCTCCATGCAAACCTTGATTTTGAATATATTTCATTGATTTCTGCCAAAACACTACTCAAACAAATCATGTCTAAGCAGTAGATTTGACTATGACTGTGTGTAATTATTGGGGGAAAGGAGTCCTGGTGTGGCACTATAGGATAAGCACTAAACTACTAACCATAAGGTCAGCAAACAAAGAGGTTCAAACTCACTAGCCACTCCTTGGAAGCTCTATACAGGGTCGCTATGCTTCAGAACTGACTTGACGGCACTTAACAACAACAACAACATGGGGGGGGGAGGGTGTTTCACAGTACCAAGAACATAGCTTAAAACTGATAGTCATAGATCTATTTCTTTAAAAGTCCCTCATCGGGTCCCGTTACTTGCCACCATCTTGCTTTTCTCTCTCACTTCATTCTTCTCTCCTCTCCCCTCTCCCCCGACCTCTGTTCTCCCTCACTCCCAAATTCCCATACACTTCTTTTGCAGAGGAATTTGCTCTCTCTTAGTCTAACTCCAACTATCCAGGCTATCTCCTAAAGGTCTTATCTTTGTAGCCAAATGCTTCCATTAAGGTGGCAGACAGTCTCCTCCCTGAAAGGAATTCCTGCCTAGCTCTTAAAACAACACCATTTTCCTCCAGGCTGCCCATATATTACAAGAATGATAGGACTTGTTCCTGCAAACATTCAGGAAAAGAACACAAAGGATAACTCATTTTGTGATAAACGCCAAAGGAGAGCATGGAAGGTCTACAAACAGATAAGAACACAGAGTCAGATTTGGGGGCATGATAACATGGGGGCAGGACTTTGATGGGATCTTACTTTCAAATTCGTTCTGGGTAGGGTCAGTCAGGGCTTCTGGTGTGGCACTGTAGTATTAGCACTGGACTTCAAACCAGAAAGAAGTTGGCAGTTCAACCAGCTGCTCCTCAGAAACCCTATACAGGGTCACTACGAGTCAGAACTGACTCGACTGCACTTAACAGCAACAACAACTGGGTCAGTAAAAAAAAAAAAAACTATTCAGATAAGCCAAAGAGTCATGTTGAGCCAGTCTCCATCCCAAAATTTTCCAAAGATGTTAGACTGTTGGGTTTTCCCCAGAAAGTTCAGTGTGAGTGTGCTGTATGTTGTGTGTGTAACTGACTGTTGCAGATTAATCCAGAACACAAAATGAGAGAACACCTTGCTGCCTGGTTCATTCCCAGCAATTAAATACAGAAGTTAACACATCTCTCCAATGACCATCAGATCCAGGTTGTTCAGAACTACGGATAACAGTGTAAGGTGTGACTCCTGCAACCACGTCACATCAACAGCTTTAGTAGAGCTCCGTGAACACAGAGGGTGACTCGATTCACTGGAAAACTCAGACATATCCAAATCGTTACTGGAATCACTTGTTCAGAAGAATTTTACTTTAAAATTTCTAAATGTAGGCTGTTATTCCTTACATTTTTTTCAGTTCTTGTAGAAAAGTAATGATGATTTCTAAACAAATGGTAGAAATAAGTCAACTAGGTCTGAATCTAAATAAGAATTTTCCTCATAGTTCAATGGTAAAAGTGTATATTCAACGTCTACTATGTTTAACTCAGTGGGAGGCAAAACTGAAATTGCCATCGGTAGTGTGTTACCACAGATTTACTTTTCCATCCAAAGTCTTCTTAACGCTCACCAAATGACTATATGGGACCGTGCTGATAAGGTGTACAGGACTCTCACACTGGGATTGGTTCATCTCACCATCCCCTAGGTTTAAAGGAGCCATCTTGGAAATAGGAACAGATAATTCCAGGGCCATCAAGAAAGAAAAGCCATGAGTAAAGTGCCACATCTCTATCTGGGTAAACGGCAACAGCACAGGCAGAGATAGAGCAGCTGCATGGAGTAACAGAGCAACTTGGGGCTTCCCAGCTCCTGAACCTAGTAAAATTGAGTGCCTAGGGGCAGGAGGTGCCCTATGGTCATTTACAGATGGGTTAAAGAAGCTTTGCATTAACAGGGCAGAAGTCAAAGGATCACATGGCTGAGATGCCAAAGATAGGAGAGAGGCATAACTGCAGTACCACAGAGCAAAGGCCTTCCTGACTGGAGGACAGTTGTATCCTGTGTTGTTTCTGATTCTGAATTGTATCCTGTTCATTTCTTTTATAAACCCTATAACCATGATTCGAGTCTGAGTCCTGTGACTATTGCAAAGGATTATCCAACCCAGATGTGAAACAGAGTGCTATGGGAACATTCTCAGCTAGAGTGCTAGAAGGAACATTCTCAGCTAGAGTGCCGTCCGGTTGGAAGGCACTCAAAACATAATGGGAGAAGAGCTGCCTCCTCCAAGTAGAGTTCACCATAATGATATGAATGGAGTAAAGCTTTCAGGACCTTCGTTTGCCAATGGGACGCAACTCAAAATGAAAAGAAACAGCTGCAAACATCCATTAATAACCAGAATATAGAATTATGAAGAATGAATCTAGGAAAATTAGAAGTCATCAAAAGTGAAATGGCACGCATAAAGATTAATATTCTAGGTAATAGTAAGCTGAAATAGACTGGTAATCCAATGTTTTACTATACTGGGAATGACAAATTTTTACATTCATCACCAAAATGAGTATTTCAAGATCTACTGGTATGGCATTGTGGGTTAATGCGCCAGATTGAAAAGCTGTTTGAACTGCAAAGTTGACAGTTCAAGCTTGCCAACTGCTCCTCGGAAATCCTATACAGGGTCGCTATGGGTCAGAACCAACTGAACAGCACTTAACAACAACAACAACATCTTGAAATATAATTCTGTTTATGATAGAATATCAATACACTTACAAGGAAGACCAGTTAACACCACTATTATTCAAAGTTGCAAACCAACCACAAAAGCCAGTGATGACAAAACTTAAGAATTTTAACCAACTTCTTCAGTCTGAAATTGATCAAACATGTAATCAAGATGTATTGATAATTGGAGAGAACAAACAAGATGGCATATCAGTGCAGTGAGGAGCTCCGACAGCAACAATAGAGAATAGCGGACCAAGCAGACTTAGGGGATAGTCCCAGAATTCTGAACCACATATAAAGGAATATTTAGAAAGTTGGAAGGCTTATAGGCAGTGGAATTCATAGCAGAAAGCAAGAAATCCTGTGCTTTCTAATCCAAGGCACTCAGATGTTCCCTGAGCAGCCATCTTAGGCGAAACCGAGCAGAGGAAGGATCAGAGCAGCCACGGATGCCTGACAGAGCTGCAGAGATAAAGGTGTGGACATTCTTTTTTTTTTTTTATCTGTTTACTGGTTTCTTGCTGTCTGTGCACCTCCATTCTGGTGACTAGAGGGGTGCCCGAGCCAGTGGGCACCCCACCCCAACCCTCGGAGGATTTTATTACACATGCATACAGATCTCCTCAAATTTTAAAGTGACAGTTTCCACTTACAACCAAACAGCAACGAAAAATGGCCACAGCCGGCCCTAAACTGTTTATCACTAGGAAAAAGGCCTAAAATGGGGTTGTGGAGCAGGACAGGCAGACTAAAATGGAAACAAGACAAAAAATAAAATCCTGAGTTATGTCATAACGACCAACAGTGGCATCTTGAAATTTCTCAGGAAGAAGAGTGAAAAGGGAAGCCTATCTCCTGGTCACATCTATCTGGAGATAATCAGAAAGCACAAAAAATACCAAAGCAAATACCCATCTAAGTACTAAGGCCATAGCTAATCACTGAATACGCCCCAAAAAAAGAAAAGACGACCATATCAGCACATGTCCAGAAACAAGATAAAGTGACTGAGACAAATGAGTTGGTGGTAGACCTACACTCCATACTGGAAGGAGAGCAGGCTTTGGGAATGCCCAAGAAGGAATTCAAAAATATGATTATAAAATGTATCAAAACACTTTACAATAGAGTTGAGAAAAATAAGGAAGAAATCAGGAAAGTGTTACAGGAACAATCAAATAAGATAGATACAGGATTGGAAACAATTCAAAACCTACAGAAAGAGGTCCAAATGATTAATAATAGAATATCAAAAATGGAAAATACACTGAAAGGGCAAAGGAGCAGAACTGAACAGATGGAAGCCAGAACTAGTGAGCTGGAAAATAAATCTCTCAATACCACTAAGATAGAAGAACAAACAGTAAAAAGGATTAAAGAATCTGAGGAAGGCCTAAGATTCATGTTGGACAACAAGAAGAAGAATAACTTAAGAATTCTCAGCATTCCAGAACAGGAACAATCACACAAGTCCGCAGAAGAGATTGTTAAAGAACTTCTGGAAGAAAATTTCCCTAACATCCTGAAAAGTGAAAAGATAAGCATCCAAGAAGCTCAAGGAACTCCAGGAAGGATAAACCCTAAAAGAAAATCACCAAGACATATAATAATCAAGCTCTCCAAAATCAAAGATAAGGACAGAATCCTGAAAGAAGCTAGGGGAAAGAGAAGTGTAACATACAAAGGCAAGCAAATCAGATTAAGCTAGGATTTCTCAACAGAAACCATGCAGGCAAGAAGGTAATGAGGAGACATATATAAAAGCCTGAAAGAAAAAAAACTGCCAACCAAGAATCCTCTACCCAACAAAGCTGTCAGTCAAATATGATGGTGTAATCAAAACATTCCAGGATAAACAGAAGCTAAGGGATTTTGCCAAAGTGAACCCTGTGATGAGAAACATCCTAAAGGGAGTTCTGTGGACAGAGAACCAACAAGAAGAGACAACAATCAGAGACTGACATACGTGGCAGCATCACCTAGATGTCAATCGACAAATGGAAGAGTCGAGAACAGAATAAAACTATAAGAACAAATTCAGAGGATCTGGGAGTTCAGTCTATGATTAAAACAATTACAATGTGAAAGAAGGTAAACACAGAGGAACAGAGATCCAGGTGGTGGGGAGGTCAGGTAGATTACAGGATAAAATAGACTGTCTTAAATGGATGGAAAAGTTAGTGGAATATAAGGTAACCCCAATGGTGGGATTGGGGGTGTGGGTTTTCGGGGGAGGAGGAGGGAGGTGACAATAGAGCACAGGGTAAGGGCAGACACATCATGTTTTGGGTGTTGGGGAGGGCAATACAAGAAGGGTGAGGAGATGGAAGAACAAGATTGCCAGGAGAACACTGAGACAGGTTTACATGGACTGAGTGGAACAGAGGTTAAATAGTGATGCATGCTTAACCTTGGAACAACAGGGTTCTGTGATACAGGGATCTAGGCATAGTTTAAAGAGAGAAAATAATACTAAGATGCTTGACTGTCTTATGAATATTGTTTTCACTTGTCTACTATTATAAAAGAGGCTTTCTACTCCCGTAAAGATTTACACCCTTGGAAACCCTGTACAGGGTCGCTATGGGTCGGAACCGACTCGACGGCACACAACAACAACACAACTATTATAAAATAGACATTTGAGATAGAAAGGAATGTTGGGAAACATGATTACAAAAAGCTTGTAAGCCCATCTTCAGCCTATAACTGATTGGAAAACCTAAAAAGGGTTCTAGAACTTGCCCAGTGAAACAGGCCTCTTGTGGAGCCTTTGCAGAGTATAGGACCCTCGGTGGAATCCTGCGTCCCATCCAGAACCTTATGAGATGGGACATTCCCACTAGTAAGGACAAGCAGACCAGCCTGGAACAGCTAGAGCATCAGAAGATGCATCTTCAAAGAGAGATCATCAGAAAAACCCAAAACAACGTCAGCATAACAGGCTACTGCAAGAATAAGCAAGCTGTTCACTGGGAAGTCATCAAGGCAAGCAATCAAGTTCCTTCAGGACAAACCCACCTCTAAGGCTAAAACTCAAAGGGAACACATAAGCAGGCATGTAAGCTTACTGGCGACTACGTTGGTCTATGGTTAGTGGAAGAGGGGAAAAGGCAGCAATGAAGAAATGGGCTAAATTCAACCATGGCCCATTGACTCCCGTTGACCTGGAGATGAAAAGAAAAGAGAAAGGGCTGGAAGAGAGAGACTCACTCCACTTCACTGGATGTTCTTGTGTCCAGATGTGGCTGGAACTGCAGCAGCCACTTATGACAATGAGGCCCAAGGAAGGCACAGCAAAAAGATGGGGGAAATCTGATATTGGTGAGCTTTCAAATGAACTAACCACAGAGCCTCTCGATGTCCGAGCTTAATAGATACCCTCACTGCATCTATTAAGCAAGTTGAGTCAGGGATTTCTGTGGCTCGGAACTGGAAGTATCCTAAAGGATGGAGCAGGAAACCTGACTGCATAATTGACTTTAATTTATTCATCATGTATTCATTGATCACCCATTATGACCAGGCATTGTTCGACAGTTTAGGGATAGAGTGATAAATACAATAGACAACTCTCTGTTAATGGAATTTAGCAAGGAACTCACTTCATATAATGACTTGTACACGTCACACAGCACAAAGTGGGAAGAGAGAAGTCATCCAGTACTTGAAATAGGGAGAAAACTCGTGCTTATTATGCATCAGAACACTCTTCAAAGCCTAGCTTGTTCAGTCACCAAAGCCACATGGTGAGCTTGGTGTTATAGTCCCAATTTTACAGGTAAGGAAGCCACGTCAGGGCTCAGGAATCATAAGTGGTAGTGCCAGGACAAGAATCCAGGTCTCCTCACACCTATTCGGGCACTCTCTCTGCTCTCCCACTACATCCAGCCAGTGGAGCAGGGGCTGAGGCACAGTAATGGCAGAACTAGAGACCCACCAGATCCTGGCATGCCAGGACATGAGTGTGTTGTGCATGCAAGTCTCCTACTTGTTCTCAGATCGCATCCAGAGCCAATGTGTGCCTACGAAGACTGTAAACAGGACAAGGCAGTAAAAGCCAGGACAATCCCAAGCAGATGGACCTCTGGCAATGTGAGATAAACACTCACAGCTTTTGATGAGCAGGTAACAGTGCAGGAAAGAGTGGAACTGAGTGCTCTGAAAAGTTTGTGACTTCCTGCCCTGCAAGGCATATGGCCCCGGTCACTGTGGAAGACCAACTCAAACAACTCCTGGACCATAGATAGGTTGATGGAAAGAGGGTGAGCTCCTTCACTGGAAAGCTGTGTATTTTATAGTAACGAGTAAAGGAACCTTTCCAAAAACTTTCAGTTGCCCTGCTGTTTAGTGATGTAATGATGATGATCTCCATTTACAGAGCACTTGTGACATGCCAGGCATTGTACTAAGTCCTCTTCCTGCAGAATCATGCTGAGGGCTTTTAAAAGGTTGTGGAAATTCCATTATCTTTTCATTCCATTTTCCATGGACTTTTTGAAATCTCCTTTTGTTGTACAATTAGTATTGTTATTTCTGTTTTGACAGTTAAAGAAAACAAGTTTTAGTCATTTGCCCAAGTTCTCCGAACACATAAAGAGCATAACTGGGATTTGAACCATATCTGTCTTTAACCACTGTGCTCCATGCCCATCTTAGGAGGATTATGGAGCTTCAGAGTCTGAGACCCTGCATTCTCCATCGTGTTCTGGGACAGTGCTTCCAAGCTGTCCCAGGTGAAGAATCATTTGCTTGCTTTTGCCAATCTGCCATAAACTGGTTCAGGATCCTGGTACACCTCTAGGGTCTCACCGCATGAGATTAATAACCCGATCTGCTGTGTACACTCTACAAGACCATGCACTGACCACTACCTGATGGTGCCGCTATGTCAAATCACTCTGAAGGCTTCTAAATACTTCCTTTCCGTTTCTGTACTTGTCTCACTGTAGAGCAAACAGTTCACAAACCAGTACTATTGCATAGACCACATTTTGCATAAGATTGGTCTGTGACACTTAACCTGCAACCCCCAATTCTGAAAAGGTGTCATGTGCGGTTGAGTCAGTTCCGATTCATAGCAATGAGCGGCTACTGGGTTTGAACCACGGACCTTGCAGTTCAGTGCTTACCCTACAGCTCCGCACCAGAGCAAGAGGACCAATTAATAGTGATGAGTGTTTGTATAAGCAAATATGTTTCAGGGAAGAAGGCCAAATATTCAAAACTCTAAACAAAAAGGGTGGGGGGTTGTTGGGTGGGTAGTGACATAAAAGCTTTTTTTTTTTTTAAAGATTGAATCGGGCTGTGAACCTCAAGGTCAGCAGTTTGAAATTACCAGCTGTTCCGCGGGAGAAAGATGAGGCATTCTGCTCCTGTAAAGATTTACAGCCTCGGAAACCCTGTACAGGGTCGCTATGAGTCGGAATCAACACCAGGGCAAGGAGCTCTGGTAGCGTAGGGGTTACGAATTGGGCTGCTAACCTCAGGGTCAGCAGTTCGAAACTACCAGCTGTTCCGCGGGACAAAGATGAGGCTTTCTGCTCCCGTAAAGATTTACAGCCTCGAAAACCCTGTACAGGGTCGCTATGAGTCAGAACCGACTCCACGACACATAACCACCCCCACCACTACAGGTCTAAAAATGTTTTTCATGTTTCCATATGATAAACTGATAAGATACAGCCATTGACAGCATCAAGGAAGTTTTTATGGGAAAATCCGTATAATACAGACCTGGGATCTACTTTAGAAACAGCAGCCAATGAAGCACTCTGACTCACCATGGTCCAATGCTGTTGTTCATAAGGTTGCCATGAGTCCAGGGTAGGCTTGATGGCAGCTATCAACAACATAACACTAATGAGAAAATAAGGTTAGGATAGAGACTATGGATCCAGTATAATCCCACCTCTTAAGTAATCAAAAACTTGCTATCCGGAAAGAAATTCATAAACCATCATGTCCTCAATTATAATTTGATAGATTATTGTTAGCATCATCTGTTCCCTCATATACTTATTAATAAGGAGCTCTGGTGTTGCAACTGTCAAGCGTGTGGCCACTAACCAAAAGATTAGTGGTTCAAATCCACACAGATCAGTGGCTCCTCAGAAGAAAAACCAGGCAATTTGCTTCTGTAAAGATTCTTACTGTGGTGGTTAAGTGTGATCAAATCAGTTCCAACTCATAGCAACCCTGTATAGGGTTTCCAGGAGTGACTGGTGAGTTTGAACTGCCAACCTTGCAATTCAGACGACCTGCAGTCTAGTGCTTATCCTACAGAGCCACACCAGGAGCCAAGATTACAGCCTAGGAAACCCTATGAGGCAGTTCTACTGTCAGATGGAGTGCTATGAGATGAAAATTGACTGGTCAGCACCTAACAACAACAAACTTACTAATAGCACCTTAACTTATTTTAAGAAAGTTGTTATAAACCTATTCATCTCAAATATTTATACTAATAATCCCAAATAGTTCCCAAAGAGCATTTGCCTTTTAATGGGAGACATAGCAAAAGGAATTAAATGTCAAATTTCAGATATCAGCTCTGCAGTAGAAATAATACTTTGAAGTCAGGCAATAGATGAAGCTTCCTGGAATCCCTGATACTTTATGCCACACGCCTCACAAACTGGTCCTTTCCCCTCCAAATGAAAACACCGGAGCACTTTCCTGGACCAGTAATCCATGAGGGCAAGAATCTAGATGACTCCCTTGTTCCCCGACTTAGGATGCATATAGATAGAATTGTTTGGATTATTTAGGATTTATAATTCACCTACTTCCGAAGAGAATTTGAAAATACTTAAGACAATTAAAATAATTCAATTTAAAAACAAATAAAAAGAGTTTACCATAGTTGATAAATAGATATAAAAATGTCATTACTACAGGGGAATTTAGTTTTCAGTTTCCCTCTGAAGTCAAAAGTCACAACAGCATTACTTTTCTCTTTATAAAAATTTATTAACAGATTGCATCTCCTCTAGTATCTTTCCATGGAAGTATTCAAGATGAACAAATTTAACCAAAGTGCTTCAACCTCACTGTCCAGTTATTTCTTCTAAGGAAACTTGACAACATCAATACTCGGACTAGGAAGCATTTTATAAATTTCAAAGTAAGAGCATATTCTAATCATCATTTTATTTTTCAGCTAAGTCACTTAAAGCATCTCGGTTTTGAAGCACATTATGTGCTATATAGCTTTATAATGTATTTAGAATCCAATGGACTCCCTTCACCTCACCATCACATGATCCACAAAGGTCAGTTTTGGTGTCAAGCAAATTAAAAGTGTTATTTTATTATCAAAAGTAATTGTTTCAGTATTAAAAGACCATTATGCTGAGTCGGTTATGTTGGTGATTATGCCATTAAGATGCTGGGCTATTGGTTTATTTGAATGCCCATGTCTGAAAGCCTCCTTTAAGCTCTCCTATACATGGCAAATCATTCTTAACTGGGTACTCCAAATGGTCTGTGTACCTCAAATGTATTTTTCTAAGTCATTAACACATTGAAGCGCCTCCCCAAACTCCCCAAGCGACCCTTAATGAAAAGTGGAAGAAAAAGGAACTAGACTTCCTATTGTGAAGGAGCTGGGACTAAACCTTTCAGTAACCATGGTGCTCAGAACCAAAGAATCATTGGATGAGATTTCTTACCTACATCAAATATACTATCATAAAAGGTGGGGGAGAGCGCCTATTAGAATAGCACTTTTATTAAGAATGTTTATTTTTCAATCTGCTGGATAAGACTATGTTTTCGAAAGTCTTAAGGAATCTCATCACTGTTAGAAATGTTGAGACACTCATTAAGGCATCTTCATGCAGCTCTCCTATCTGATGGCTCCCTCACTACATGCAAAACCCCACGTTAGTTAATTCAAGGATCATCGAAGATGCTTACAAAATCCTGCATGATCTACTATCTACAGATAAGAGGGGGATAAGGGTTAGAAAGGAGAATCTGCCCAAAGCTTCATGGTAGCTTAGAAGTTTATACAGCAGATCCACTTGGGTTTTGTCTTCAACTCATAGGCTTCTATCACATACTGACTCCTTAAAAAATGCAGCATCCAGCTCTGGATTTACACCTCAAGTCAGGTAGCTTGTTCAAGCATATAACTAAGAGTCATATGATCAATCATAAAACCAACAAAACACCATAAAATATCCAGAAATAAACTTTACAAGAAACAGGCAAAACCTCTATGTACACCACACACACATACACATACAAACATACAGAGGGGCATTCAAACGTAGGCTTGAGCAATAGGAAAGCATGTTTCATTCTCACATAAGAAGACTCAGAAAAAAATAAGCCAATTCTCCCCCCAGATGAATCTATAAATTCAATGCAGCTCTCACCAAAATTCTAAAAGGATCTTTATTGAGCCTTTTTTAAATGATTCTAAAATCCACTAAAGGAATAAACATTCAATAATAGCCAGGGAAACCCTAAGAACAAATAGTAAGGAAATAGTAAACTGCATGAGGCAGGCACCAACATTGAACAGACTGATCAAATGACCATGGTAGAGCTCAGAAAGTATACGTGGACAGTTAGTACATAATAAACATAGCATTTTATATCAGTGGGATTGAGATTAATTATTCAAGAAATGGTCTTGAGAAAACTAGCTAGTTATTTGGGAAAAATAAATAGAGCTGAATCCCAACCTCATTCTTTATACTGAATTAAATTCCAGAGGGATCAATAATTTTAATGTAAAAATTAGAACTGTAAAAGTAATAGGGAAAAAAAGATGACGATATTTATTATCTAGGGGAAATGACTTTCTTTCTTATGAGTCAAATGTCACAAATGAGAAGGAAAAACCTTGCAAATTTTGTTTTAAAAATTTTAAATCCCTATAATTAAAAATAAGCAAATGACAAGCAAAAATATTTGCAACAATTATTATTTTAAAAGATTAATGTCATTAACTTACAAAAAAGTATGTATTTCTTTACATTTTCCAACATTATTGGATTTTTTTGCATTAAGTAGGTAACATTTTTCTCTTAGAAAAACAAAAAAGTTGTTTTTTCAGTTTTTTAAAAGAAATGTCTGTTTAATCATGACCTATTTCCTCCAATACTTAAGGAGTCAAGCAGCAACTTTCTATCACAATCCTGGTGGCCTGTTGGGTCTTAAAGTCGATGTGTTTAAGAACTGCTGATTTCAGAAGTAGAAATTTTTGCCTTGTGGAAAAGTATCTCAGTGTACTGAGTTTGCTAATCTCACTTTGAAAACATCTCTCGCTTACTTAGTAACATATCCAATCACAGGACATTTTAATCTGCAGAAAAGGTACACTGGGAGACCATCTCTGATTTTACCAGGAGAAGAAGAAATACCTGTGCTCCTAAAGCAGCTACATTGACCATTGAAGAATTGTGGTTTTTGTCTCATAGCTTTGGTGGTCCCTTAAGATCTGATTCTAAAATGTTGATGCCAACTGAAACTTATTTTCTATATTTTATCCTCCAGATAATTATATTTTATGCCATGAAAATAATTCTGGGATATTCTGCTGTGCCGAATCAAGATTAAAAAACAACAACATAGTCTTTACTTCATTTATATCATTGTCAGAATGCTTTCTGTCCGGGGCCTTTGGATGATGCTGAATTCTCTGTATTTCTATGATGTGAAATATGGAGGTTCTGTCTTACTCAGCAGTGAAGTGGCCCTTACAGGAAGTCAAATTTCTACAAGCAGTCCGAATTTCATTTACTGAAGATGCCAAGTATCTTCTAAGGTAAAAGAAAACAAAATATTTTTTATTCTCTCTTGGTACTTTCCTGGTTTAACCTTGACAATCTGATTCTTTGATGAATTTGGAATGATGTGTGCAAGTTTCTAATGGGTTCTTCTCCCCCTCAGTTTCCACCTTGGTGGTAGGTGTTTCACACGCTTTAAATATTGAGACATTAGCAGAGTTCAGTAGGTATGTGTGACTTATTCAAAACTATTTTATTGGATTCAAATTTCAAGGTGTCAATTGGTGACATGCCTAGATTTAAATGCAGTCTATTTTGAGAGATATTTTTCTAACTGGGTTTTTTTTAGAGGACATGAAGGCCATAGAAACTGATTACATTTTTTCTCTAATAATTTCTTCTCTTGTTTTAATTTTTAGTGACAAGTAGGTAGGTCCTGTCGCCTACAAGGGTTAGGTTTGCAACTATTTTTCTCTTCTTACATTGGTATCATTATACTCAATTCTGTAGCTTTTTTGTTTATTTAACATTACATCTTTCCTCCTTTCAGTCTTCATTCATCTAATCAGTCTTTGCTTAGCACCAATCACTTTGGTATCATAAGCACATAAACAGTTTGAGACCTTTAATTCTGGGTGATGTAACTTTGCTCTTTCTCAAGCTTTTCAATTAGAAGCCAGAGTCTACAATCACAATGGCTCCAGAAATATCAATTCTACAATTGCTGTGGTGTTAGTCTCAATAATCTTAGAAAACGGTCATGCCAAATAATTGAGGGTGATGTCTTACCAATCATGTACTAACATACATGACTTTCAACTGGTGCCCGTGGCCCCAGATGGGTACTTTTGGACCACTTGGTCTTCACCGGTGTAGACATATCCAAGATTCCTGACACCCAATTTATGTCTGACAAGCATCTGACTGTTGCTCTACTTCATTCTGGAATAAGCATTGTTCCAGAACAATCTTTACTCTCTCCCTTGAATCTGAGTGTGGCTCACTGACAATAGACTGTTATCTGAACAAGGGTTGCACGATCCCAAAGTCCTGACAATGTTTTGAAATTTGATCCCTCCTCAAGCACGCAGTAAGAATTCTCTCTCTTCATACCATCAACAACCTTCTCCTGTCCTTGATTTTTAAGGAAATTAGAAATGTATTCTTACTGACTAGCCCTTGATCCATGTCAATGTAAATATCAAATACGGTTCAATCTTACATTCCCCTTGGAGTCTTTGCCATGGATTCCACATACAAGGTAATTGTTTAGGAAGCTTTTTGGGGGAAATCCCCACTTCACCATGTAGGGCAAGTGGACTGTGAAGTTTTAGCAAAGTCCACTCAAATCTCCTGCTTTCATATGTAAATTTTTCAAATATCTGCAGTGACTGTCAGGTATCCTTCTTCAATGATTCAATTATTTCCAAATCTCTTCATCTTAGAAGACTCACTGGAGACAAGAAACGTGATTGTGGCACGTGTCTGGTTCTAGGGGCAGTCTACTTGTGTCTGTTCATTTGTTTATTGTTGTTAGATGCCGTTGAGTCAGTTCAGATTCATAGTGACCGTATCTATATACAACAAAACACTGCCCAGTTCTTGTACCACCCTCACAAAAATTCTTATGTTTGAGCCTATTTTTGAGGATACTGTGTCAATCCATCTCTTTTTTTTTTAACTGACTCTCTACTAAGCATAATGCCCTTTTCCAGGGATTGGTCTTTCTTGATAACATGTCCAAAGTATGTAAGACAAACTCTTGCCATCCTTGCTTCTAAAGAGCATTCTGGCCATACTTCTTCCAAAACAGATTTGTTCCCTCGTCCAGCAGCCCAGGGTACATTCAGCATCGTTTGCCAAAACCATAATTAGAGTAGACCAATTCTTTGATCTTCCTTATTAATTGTCTACCTTTCACCTGTATATGAGGTGATAGAAAATACTATGACTTGGGTCAGGTGCACCTTAATTCTCAAATTGACCGCTTTGTAACACTCTAAAGCTGTCTTTTGCAGCGGATTTGCCCAATGTAATACATCATTTGATTTCCTGACTACTGCTTTCATGGACATTGATGAGGGATCCAAGTAATACGAAATCCTTGACAATTTCAATACTTTTTCCATTTATCATGATGTTGCTTATTGTTTGTTTCTAATACAACTTGGAAAAACTTGAGTCTTGAGATTGGGGGGAATTACGTAGTTAAAAGTTCATCTAGAAGTCAGTTCAGACTTGAACCAAGTTGTTCATTCTTTGTGGCAAGATGGGCTGGATAATAGTTTTCAAGCATACTGGTGTTAGCTTGGAAGAGGTGTCTAATCAATAGGCCCTAGAGTTCTCTCTGTCTTTAGACATTGCCTCAGTTAAAATCTGTCCCTCTGCCACAGATGAAAAGATGGATGGCAGGTTTATCTAGTCCAATGAAATTCATTCAACATGTAAGTCCTAAAAAAATAGCAACAACAACACTTGACATCTAACTTTGCAGAATACTTGAGAGAAACCATTGAAGCAATAGCTGCTCAAATTTCAGAGTGGAGATAGGCTTTAGTTACACATGAGAAGGAATTATCAAAACTGATACTGCCTTATGTGATTTTGCTTTCTTCAGAGATACCACAGTCCTATGAGACAGAGCAGAACTCTCCCACTGCATTTTCTTGGTTGTACCCCAGTGGCACTATAGGATAAACACTGGAGTGCTAACTGCTTCAAACCCACCTGCCATTCCATAGGAGAAAGATGAGACTTTCGACTCACTTAAAGATTTAGAGTCCCAGAAACCCTACACAGGGTCACTATGAGTCAGAATTCACTCAATGGCAGTGGTTTTTGGTGTTTCTTTAATCCTATGGAAGCAGATCACCAGTTCTTTTGTCCTGTGGAACCAATGGGTAGGTTCAAACCACCAACTTTTCTGTTAAAAGTATATAATGCTTGAAGTCACAGTGGAACCAGTCCTGGTAGATCGTTCCAGCAAACCCTAACCAGCCATTGGCTGTCATCATAAAGGATCACTTGTGCTATCACTTACTCGCTGCTCCTTGGCACCAGAATGGGATCTACAACTCTTACCCTCAAGTTCAAGTCCTATAGCCCACAGGCCTCTGGATTTTAGAGCTGATTTTATCTAGTCCATATATTCCATTTTACAAATCACCACTCTGAGGCTACAAAATTTTCTTGCCTTACTGATGACTCATTACAATTCGATTATGAAGGTCAAATGGGAACCTCACACCACCCCTATATCTCATTCCCTTCATGCTTCTTTGGTGCTCCATATCCTTCCCCACAAACAGCCCTTCGAATCCATTCATACCAGAATTCCCACAAAGCACCACACCTTCCAAGCGTGGTTGCCTAAGTCTAGAAGTCCATCCTTACTGGTCTGGAAACCCCTCATCACCTTCACAGCTCAAATATCAAGCTTTGGGGAAACTTTATTTACTGCATCCGAGTGAGTTGCTCATGATTCATTCAACAATGATGCTTTGCTAGTACTATGGGAAATTTCACACTGGTCTACATGTCACTGTCTCTCCCTCTGTGAGTGCCTAGGAGCAAAGAGTAAATACTAGTCACCTTAACTCCCCAGGTTCAGGTAGATCCAGGCACAGTAAATGACCAAATTAAAAAAAAAAAACTATGTGTAAGTCTGCAAAGATAAAGAGAGAAAGTTTCTACTCTCAGGGGGCTTACAATTCTGTGGAAGAGTCCATGATAACCTCTCAATAAATATGTGTTGATCAATTAACATGACCCCATTCCAGCTCCCAGTGTGGTGCTGCAAGATAATGCACTAGACTGCAAGGTCAGTTTGAGATGCAAGGTCGACAATTCAAACCCACCAGTCGCTCCTCAGAAACCCTCCACAGGGTCGCTATGAGTTGGACTCAATGGCACTTAACAACGATGAGTCCAGCTCTTCCATGTTGGTAGTCTAATATCAAAATTCAAATGAGCTTAATGTTGCTTACAGATTTTTTTTTTTTTTTTTTTAATCTAGACTAACAGGACTTCCTACTCGGTAGTTGGATTTCCACACTTCACAGCTTAATCACAGCCTTCAGTGCTGGGTTCCCACCAGAAAACTGTGCTGAGAGCTTAGTGGGTAAAACTCACTCACACACACAGGAAATGTCCTGTATGACAAAGCACAGTACTGGCCTCAAGGTCAAACCAGACACACATCTTGTTAGTTAGAGTGATAAGGTGTTACAGCTATTCTGATGACCAACTTGGTACTATGTATCAATATTTAAATGAACATCTCTTTATCCCAGCACCTTCACCAAGAACATTTTATCCTATGACTATACTCATACACATTTGCAAAAGTAAATGCACAAGGATATTCATTGCAGCAATAGCTGAAATAGAAAAAAACAAAAATGCTATGTCTATACCCTGGAATTCCATGTAGTCATTACAAAGGATGTGATAGATCTAAATGTACTGAGATAGAGAGCTGTTCAATCTATGAATTGAAAAGTACAAGGCATTGAAGAGCAATATTTAGTATTAATCCATTTGTGTAAACAAAGAATAAATACATAAACTTGTATAAAAATACTGAAAGATGATCTGCTCTGTGAACCTTCACTCAATATGCTATAAAAGTTAAAAAAAAAAAACCCTGAAAGAATACACAAAATAATAGTGGTTATAAGAGTAGATGATATAGAAGAGAAAGCAGGATATGATGGAAGAAGAATTTAATTTTTCATTTCATGTATTTTTTGCCATGTTTAAATTATTTTACTACTGAATATATTACTTTTATGATTTCTTAAGTATTTTCCATCTTACCAACATTTTCTTGTTGTTATCTATTTCATTTTAGCCAACTAGATATTCTCAGCATCAAGAGGATTTCCTACCTATTAACTCTCTCAAACTCATAAGCATTTCCCAAACCTAGTGTCCCTAAACCACTATTTCTTTTTAAACGTGATCTTTCCCAAGTCTTTAGCTTATGACTAAACCAGGTGAAACCATCAATAGTGAACCCCAAATTCAGTTACTGAATTTGAAAAAGACATATGGGGGGCAGGGGAATTCTAGCTCAATTGCTTCAGCTAAAACATTAACCGACATTAAAATGATAACACATTAACATGTTCACAGTGTCATGACGCAGGAGGTCAAAGACCCACGCACCCTGTACCGGGACTTAACTGGGGCAGTTCTGGTTCTACCATTAGGACTAGCAGCACTCCAATCTCCATGAAAGTGCCTAAGACACCTCCATTATCCTCGGATCATTGCCACGATAGACCCAAACAACTCCAGTCTATCGTGGCAATGTGTATTCGGGGAGTCTTTAGTGCACGGATCATTGGCGGGCTGCGCCATAAAAGCCCTGTAGGAGCTGTGGCTGTGTGTGGCGGCAATGCACACTCAGGGACTCCCCCATGCCTGGATCATTTGCGGTGCATCGTGTCAATGCATACTCCGGGAACCCTTATTCTGCAGCCAGGGCATGGAGACGAACAATGTACACCAAAAATACATACGAAAAGAGTTGTTACAGTGCATACACAGTAGTCACTTTTCCCAACAGCGTGTCAGCAAGTTTAGAGTGCGACAAATAACTCCTACCAGGCTGAAAACACTCCTGGAGACCTAATGGTTGGTCCATGAAATTGTGGTATGACTGGAGCACTACAGTGAACACAGAGCAAAGGGACTAACGGTTCATGCAATCAAAAGCTACTGCTCCCACTCAATGCTTTCAAGGCTTCCAATCCCAGTTAGTTCCTAATTTCCCTGGGCCTTTGATGTTTCAGATCAAGGACCTTCCTTCTAACCTTGTCCTGTTCCAAAGCACCTGCAGAACAAGGTGAAAGGGCAAGGCTAGGGGAAAGCTTCTGGGGTTTTAAGCCTCTAGACCAGTGCTGTCCAGCAGAAATATAATGTGAGCCACTTACGTAAATTCAAATGTTCCTTGCAGCCACGTTTTTCACCAAGGAAAGGAAAACAGATTTCATTGATTTTAATGATATGTTACTTCATCCAATATATCTAAAATATTATCATTTCAACATCCAATCAATATTTACAAATTATTAATGAGATTGCTTGCTTTTTTTTTAATACTGTCTTTGAAATCCAGTGTGTATTTTACACTGCAAGAACATCTCGATTCCAACTAGCCACATGTGGCCAGAGGTTGCGGAGGTACTAGACAGAAGCCCAGTAGATCAACTGTTCCCGCTCCTCCGACAGTCCACACACACCCTTTCTCCAGGCCGGTGTGTACTCTTGTCCACCCCATTCCCTTACCAGGCCTACACCTGTGACCAGCTTGTTCTCATTAGCAGCTTGCTGGCTGGGTGGGTGAGTGTGTTTTGGTTTTCATCATCATAAAAGTGACCACAAAAACGCATTTAGAAGAGGGAAGAGAACTTACTTTAGCCTAAAATGATTATAATGTCAGTATCAGGTAATCTTTCTTGGAGATGAAGGGAAAAAAGAAAGGCGTGCTGGAGAAAGGGAGGAAGGAAGAGAATGGCTTCTAGTGCAAGGTTGGTGGCCTCGTTGCCACTATCTTCTTCCCCAAACAGGCAGTCAGTCGGGCTGCGGGCCCTGCAGCTCGGGATTTGTGGGCACCCGGGCAGTGAGACCTGATAAAATGGCTGGTCTCTGAGGCCCTGTCTTCCCAGACACCCAGAAGGGGAAGGAAGGGTGGAAAGGATAGGGCGACTGACAATGACGCGGGGGGTGGGGAGGCCAGGTTGGACAAAATGGGAAAAGAAAAGCGAGTGTGGCGCGGGGCGCCCGGGCGCCGTGGTCATCAGGCAGGAAACAGTGCGCGGCGCCACGGGCTGGAGCGCGGCGCGCAGGAGACCGGTGGGGCCGCGCTAATCCGGGGATTTACAGGCTGCTTTTGGGGAGGGGGCAGGGAGACAGGGGGAGGCAGGGCAAAGCAGGCAGGTCTATTTGAATATCAGGCTCTGCCACACTCGGGGCGCCGCTGACAACTTCATTACCTCCGCATATAAAAATGACTGCCGGGGAATGCAAATAGCTTTCCCGTCTCAGCCGCCTGCCTCCGTGCGCCGTCGGCTGCGGGTGGAGGCCCCGGGAGTCGCAGCCGCCGCCCGAGGCGCAGCCCTGCTGCTGTCCAATTTAATGAACGGCGCCCGGCTGGCCAGGCCGCTCCTCCGCCCGCTGACCCCGCGGGGCCGCAGGAGGCCCGGCGTTCAGAACGAAGAAGTGCGCCTGGTTTGGAAAAAGAAAGGGACCATGGAGGTGTACAATATGGAATTCTGTGCGACAGGACACAGAGCCCAGTCCTGCGTCATCGTCAGAAGCCTTGCTGTTTGAGCCCATTGTTGCAACGACTGTGTCAATACCATCTAACAAGTATGATTCTCCAGGGATTGCTCCCTTTTGGTAATGTGTCCAAACAACGTGAGATAACATCTCGCCATCCGCACTTCTACAGAGCATTCTGGCTGTACTTCGTACAAGACAGATTGGCTCATTCTGTCATGGTACTTTCAATATTCTTTGCCAACATTATAATCCAAGACATTAATTCTGTGGTCTTCCTTATTCATTGTCCAGTTTTTGCACACATTTGAGGCAATTGAAAATGCCACTGCTTGGGTCAGGCCCGCCTTAGTCCTCAAAGTGACATCTTTGCTTTGTAACCCTTTAAAAGAAGTCTTTTCCAGCAGATTTACTCAGCGCATTATATCATTTGCTTCCCTGGGTATTGATTGTAGATTCATGGAAAATGAATCCTTGACAATATTTTAATCCTTTTTCCAGTTATGAGAATTTTTGTTTTCTTTATGTTAAGGTGTGATTCATACTCAAAGTAGTAGTGTTTGATCTTCACCAGTAAAGGCCTCTTCACTTTCTACAGCAAGATTGTGTCATCTGCATATCACAGGTTAAAATAAGCCTTGCTCCAGTCCAGGTCCTCTGGGTCAGCTTCATGTAGTCCAACTTTTCGGATTATTTGATCAGTATATTGCAGGTGACACAATTGAATAAGTATGGCGGAAGGATACAACCTTGATAGACACTTTTCCTGATTTTAACCAAGCAGTGTCCTTTTGTTCTGTTCAAAGAACTGCCTCTTATTCTATATATTGGTTCTGTATGAGCACAAAAAGCATTCTGAAATTCACATTCTTTGCTATGCTACCTGTAATTTGTTATGATCCACACATTCGAAAGTCTTAGTAGAGTAAATGTGGCTATGTAGGGTAAGCACTGGACCACTAACTGCAAGATTGGTGGTTCAAGCCCACCAGCTGCTCCTCAGAAACCCTATACAGGGCCAGCTATGAATCGGAACCAATTCAACTGCACTTAACAACAAGCATCTTTCTGGTATTCTCTGCTTTCAGCCAAGAGCCATCTGATATGATTAAAAATATCACTTGTTATTCATCCTCTTCTGAGTCCAGTCTAAGTTTCTGGCAGTTCCCAGCTAGGAAGGAGGAGAGCATGGGAGAGTAAACCAGGTCTGTCTCCCAGAACCTCCACTCCCAATTCCTCTGCAATAATTCTTTTCTGGTCCCTTCTTGCAGCCCCCACAACTGTCTCCCACACCAGCAGTCGTTCCTCCCTTTGCCATGTGACCTGGGGTAAATCCAAGTCCATTATGACCAAGCCCTTCCCGTGTTCAGAAAAGGTCATGTGTCCAGTCCTGGCCAACCCTTTGCTAGTGTGAGTCATCTAGGGAGCTCTGGGAAATGTTTCCTTGTTCTGAATAAAGGACAAACAGAAGTGGTCTCCATTTCTTCTGCTGGATGACCTTGTGGTCAGGTATGATACCTGATCATAGACCGCCACCTGAAGGAGCCAGCCCACAGAGTTACTCTTTGCGGAGGTAACTATGCATAACGCTCAGGTTAAAGTTGAGCCAAGTCTTCTTCTAATGCTTCCTACCAAACTCCTTAGCTAGGTATTCATGACCCTACACAACCTGTACCTAATCCACCTTCATCAGCTTCATTTGCCTGCCACTCCACAGGAGAAGATTGAGGCTGCCTGCTTCTGTAATGATTGCAGCCTTAAAAACTCTGTGGGGCAGTTCTGCTCTGTCCTGTGTGGTCACTATGAGTTGGAAACATTCAATAGCAGTGGGCCTGGCTTTTTAAGTTTTAACCAAAACATTTTTGGTTTTAACCAAAACAAACTCATCATCACCCAGTCAATTCCAACTCATGGCAACTTTATTTGTTACAGAGTAGAACTGCTCCATAGACTTTTCGAGTTTGTAGTCTTTATAGATGTAGATTTCCAGGCCTTTCTTCTGAGGTGCTAGTGGGTGGATTTGAACCACCAACCTTTAGAATAGTTGTGGTGGTTGTAGAAAGTCAGTTCCAACTTATAACAACTCTTTGCACAACAGAATGAAACACTGCTCAAACAGGCACCCTTACAATTGTTGTTAGACTTGAATCCATTTCCACTGCCACTGTGTCAGTCCATCTTGGTTAGAAGTCTTCTTTTTTGCTGACCCTCCATGTTACTAAGCATGATATCCTTTTCCAGGGACTGGCCCTCCTGATGACATGTCTGAAGGATGAGACAAAGTCTCATCATCCTGACTTCTAAGAAACATTTTGACTGTACTTCTTCCAACACAGATTTATTTGTCCTTCTGGCAGTCCAAAGCACTTTTCCAACACCATAACGCAAATACATCGATTCTTCAGTCTTCTTTATTAAATGTCCAACTTTCACATGTATATGAGGCTATTGAAAATACCATGGCTTGGGTAATGTGGACCTTAGTCCTCCAACGGACATCTTTGCTCTTGGACATTTTAAGAAGGTCTTTGCAGAAGAATTGCCCAATGCAATATGTCACTTGATTTCTTGACTGCTGCTTCCATGAGTATTGATTGCGGATCTAAGCAAAATGATGTCTTTGACAACTTCAGTCATTTTTCATGATGGTATTTATTGGCCCAGTTGTGAAGATGTTTATTTTCTTTACTTGGAGGTGCAACCCATACGGAAGGTTGTGGTCTTTGATCTTCATCAATAAGTATTTTAAGTCCTCTTAGCTTCAGGAAGCAAGGTTGTATCATCTGCATATCACAGGTCATTAATGAATCATTCTCCAAACCTGATGCCATCTTCTCCTTCAGATTATTTGCTCACAAACCATTAGGGTAGTTCTCCCAAGCCTCAAGATGACTACCATACTTCAGGGCATTATTTGAAGATATGACAAAGTCCAGCCATAAAGACAGACTCTTCTTAAGAATGGGAAATTACTTCCCAGAGGACCCTTCAGAGCACCTGTTATCACACCTCACTGTTCAGAACTGAGTCACATGGCTACCTCTAAAATTACAAGGGAAATGAGATCATCATAACTTATAATTTTGTTATTGTTACTTGCCATCGAGTTGTTTCCAACTCACAATGACCCCGGATAGGGTTTCTGAGGAGCAACTGGTGAGTTTGAACCACTGACCTTGTGGTCCAGTGCTTCTCCTACAGCGCCACACCAGGATTTATTCCTAAACCATGTGGAGAAAGGCGCAGGGGACAGGGCAAGTAATGCCAATACAAAAGCTGAATTTTAACCAGTCTCCTAGTCATCTATCCCTGCATACAAGTCATCCAAAACATAGAGGCTTAAAACAATCATTTATTTTTCTCAAGAATCTGGGATGAGGATGGGGGCAAGGGAGATGACTCCTAAGGAAGATGGGGGATTGTTGTTGTGTGGTTGGCAGTAGAGTCAGAGCCCCTACTCAGGGTTACTGCATAGGTTACAAAGTAAAGCCCTCATAGGATTTTCTTGGCTGTAATCTTGAGAATTCTTCTGTAAGATTTATCTGGTAGCGTAGCAGTTACAAATCGGGCTGCCAACCTCAAGGTCAGCAATTTGAAACTACCAGCGGTTCTGCAGAAGAAAGATGAGGTGTTCTGCTCCCATAAAGATTTACAGCCTCGGAAACCCTGTGCAGGGTCGCTGTGAGTCGGAACCAACTCCACGGTACTAAACAACAACAACAATTACAGAAGGACCTGTCTTTGCACAGAGGGGAAAGCACTTGGTGGTTTGACGCCACCAGCCACTCCACAGGAGAAAGATGGAGCCATCAGCTTCTGTAAAGATTTACAATCTTGGAAACCCTCTGGGATAGTTCTCTGTCCTACGGTGTTGCTTGCTGTGAATTGGAATCATTACAGAAGCAGGTCACCAGACCTTTCTTCTAAGCAGTGACTGGGTGGATTCAAATTGTCAACATTTTAAGTCAACAGCCAATCATAAACCACTAGTGCCACCCAGGCTCCTTCTTGTTGGGTGGTCAGCTGAAAGTATCTTTCCAACTTACGATGGTTTAGTGTCTGAAAGTAAAAAATAATCACATTTAGATTATGCTTGTGCTGGTTCTTTCTAAAAACAAAATGTGTTTGGAAAAAACATGGTGTATGTTCAGCCTATAACTGGAATACCTAAAATCAGACTACAACTTGCCCAGGAAAGGAGGCTTCCTGCGGAGCCTCTGCATTACATAAGACCATAGGTGGAATCCAGATCCCCATCCAGAATTTTCTGAGGTGGAAAATTTCTACTTGAAAGGACAAGCAGACCAGCCTGGAGCTGCTAGAAGAACAGAAGATATTTCTTGAAAGAAAGACCATCAGGAAAAATCAAAAACAGTAACAGCAGTCTGACTAACTACTACAAGAACAAGCAAGTTGTTCACCTGAGCATCAGGGCATGGGTCAGGTCCCCTCAGGGCAAACCACTTTCCAAGACTGAGACTCAAGGGGAATGTACGAGCAGGCATATGGTCTTGCTGGTGATCATGTTGGTCTACCGATAAGGGAAAAACAGCAATGAAGTTGGGAGCTAAGTCCGACCATGTTCAACAGACTCCTGTCCACCTGTATTGAGACCTGGTTGGCCAGCAGTATGGCAAGACCTGGGGACTCCTGGACCCAGGGACAGGGACATGACCACAGAGGACTAGAGTGGAGAGTGAAGCATCCAGCTGATATGAAGTGAGGGAAGATGTATAAGAACACCCATACTTACAGATTAACACCCATTTGACCTGGCTTCAATGGCTCGGTGATCAGAACTCAACTAGAGGAAGAAAGAAGAGGGGGAAAAAAAGAGTAATCCGCTACAATTTGATGAACTTGACCTATACTTATGGATGTAGTAGCTCAAAAGAGGGAACGAATCTTCGCAGCGAGCATCATTCCCACACCCTCAGTACACAGGTTGACACCGATGGGCAACTTAGACATTGGCTACCCAAAATGAAGGACTACAAAGGCACGAAGTGATTGGCTTACAAGATTTCAAGAAGGAGCCTAGTTTCAGAGGGTATAGGGGAAGGTAGAATCTCCACTGAGTGGTTTCCAACCTGTCTGGATGGGGCTGGTGAAAGGAGATGGGGATAAGACTCTTGTGGTTCAACAGTGAATAGTTGCTATCAGGACTGATTATATGAGTGTTGCAAATGTAAAGGTAGACATTTTGTAACAAAAGGAAGGGAGTGATGATCTTGCAGTCCAGAAGGTGCTTTAGAGGACGGGCCTTGTGTTCTGCTTTTTAAGGTTCGACCCTTGAAGACCTATGAGGCCTAGCAGTTCTCCTTTGCACACACGGGTTCACATGAGCTGGAATTGACTGACAGCAACTTACAACAACAAAGAATTTAGAGAACTTTCTAGAAGCTGCCAGAGTAGTTAGCGACAGAGTTTGTCTAGAATCTCATTATCTTGTTTTCTGGTTGATTGCTCTTTACACCGTACAATGCTGTTAATGATTAGCATTAAGAACAGAACTAACTCCATCCATTTTACCAAGTCAGATTTCTTAATACAGAGTTGGTGGTACCCGTTTAGCCAGGTCCCTGCAGAGGCAAAGTTCTCATTAGCTCCTCAGGTATGTCCTCTAACCTCCAGCCCATTATATCAAGGACCCCACCTAGTGATACTCCAAGTCCTAGTCTCCACTAGCCACCACTACCTCAGATCCCGGTTTCATTTCATGTTCCAGCAGCCCAGACATGCCCCACTGACAAGGAGTGTGCTTGACAAAATGCTTCTCCCCTTCACTTCCACTCAGCTCCTGAAGAAAGGGGGAAATGGAAGAGCCTAGAGATAGTACCCCACTTAGCACCTTTTCACCATCGAAGTGAACTTAAAACCAAATCTTAAGGTGAGACTTTGATAGTTCAATCATAAAAGTAATATTTAACTTCTCAAATGTTAGCTGAATCCCCTCTTAAGCAATTGTTTGGGTCTAACAATCCAAAAAAAAAAAATCATTGGGTCGATCTTTTATTAATATGGTATCTTTCCATTTGTAATATTTGTTCAAAGCATTCATTCCTAAACTGGAGAAAGTAAAATGTTCCCTAATATTTTTAAGTGATTAAAACACAACTAAGAAAATGACACCTACCTCCTCTTCTTTGACCCACAATTGCTATCATCCATACTAACGAGTAGCCCGTGTTAAGAATTTTCTTCACTTAACATTTCTCATTATTAATAAATTTTACACTGACAACTATAAAGTGAACACTTTGGATTTATGCACCTAACCTAATTACACATGCTGCATGTACGCATTTCATTATTTACTTGACAGATTCATTCCTTGATATCATAAATAATTAAATAAGAATCAAATATTAACTATCACGTACATGTTAATTCTCCTCAAATCTGTAGAAACAAACTATATTTTTATCTTCAGTTCAACCAGCACTGATTAAAATCTCTTCATTAGGCAAATTTCATAAGCAAAGTTCTTGATCTATTTTTCTTTCACTGGAAATTAAACCTGGAACAAATTATTCCAGGATTGCTTCCTGGTTAAAATATGAGTATAAAAGTACTTCTAACAAGCCATTGGATTAGCAGTTTTTCTCCATCTACTACATATGGAATATTTATTTGTATGTTTGTATAGAATTTTCAAATATGGCTTCTATTATCAGATAGAAGCCAACACCATATTGGTTTCTAGCAGTTTATTACCAGAGGTATCTTGTCTTATGGGATGATGGTTTTAACCTAACCTTACCATTATGTTATAACTTGCTTAAAGAATCATTTCTAGTCATTGTGGATGGAAAAAAGAGCACTAAATTTATTTGGGCTGAAAATTTACCCTGAGGTCAAAATATAACTGTGTTTTTGTTTTCACTTTAATGAGCTGGGGTTTGATTTTTTTTTTTATTCCTGTATATCAACATCTTCATTGATCAAACTATTCTCACATTTTATCAAATTTGCTTTGCGAGAGCATACCATACAATTTCATCATTTAAAAAATATTAAAGATTCATAGATAGCCACATTATTCATAATACAAGATTAATGCCAGGCTGACAGGTTTTTGTAAAGATCTGACGCTTTTTTTCTAAGTGCATATACCATATCTGTGTGAAATGTACCTCTGATGCTGCATATTGATTATCCCCTTCTCTTCTCTTCTAATGCTAAAGAGAGAATATTATGGAGTGATTGTCAGGGTTAGTGTGTCTCTGACCTACACATGTACCATTAATAATTTATGAGCTGATTGGAATACAGCACCAAGAAACCAACTGAGAACTGCTGCCACTGCCTAGAATGACATAGACTTGGGGTTGACAACACATGCACCCAGATTTTGAAGTTCCGTTTGTTATAATACAGGCACACAAATGCTCAAAATGCCTTAGTTAGCTGCATGGAAGGAAGCCACGCTTCTTTGTTAGAAATTTCAAGTAGCTGTGTTTATCTCTTTCATCCTATCTTTTCTATGATGTGAGATTTCTTTTCTTTCTTTCTTTTTTTTAAGTATTTACGCAAACTATAAAGTTAACTCAGAGTGTCTTTAAACAGCAAATCCACTACCATCGACTCGTTTCTGACTCTTAGCAAACCTAGAGTGGCTCTGTAGGACAGGCTAGCATGGCCCCTCTACTGCTCCTCAGGCAACAAACCTTCATGGAAGTACACTGGCACATCTTTCTCCCACAGAATGACAAGCGCTTTAACCACTGTGCACCTTTTATAAACACCCACCAAAAATAAATAAATAAACCTGCAATCAAGTTAGTTCTGACTCACAGTCAGCCTATGCAGGGTTTCCGAGACCTAAGGCTTGAACTGCCAACCCAGGCATCAGCAGCCCAATACCTTTCCCCCACAGTGTAATCAGGACTCCGGTAAACACCTAAATTCCAATTATACAGAAGCATATGGAAGCAAAATATCAAGGCTTTCTTCTTAGTAACCCCTTATGAACCACCAGGTCGGCAGTTCAAGCTCACCAGCTGCTCCATGGTAACCCTATACAGGGTCGCTGTGGGTCAGAACCAACTTGAACACTCTTAACAACAACAACAACAACCTTCACACTCCAGAAGCTGTTTGGTGTTCATCCTTCCAGATTGTGTTATACACAGATGAAGGAAGTGAGGAGACAGGTCTCCCCTGCCCTCAGAAAATGGCCTCACACTCAATATACAAGTATAGCTCTGCAACTTACTTGTTTTTTGTTTGTTGTTTTTTTCACTTTAAAATATATTACACACCCTCCTTGTTGTTAAGTGCCCTTAAGTTGGTTCCGACTCATAGCAACCCCATATAGGGTTTCTAAAGAAAGGCTGGTGAGCTTGAACCGCCAACCTGCGGTTCAAACTGACTTTGCAGTCCAGCACATTAACCCACAACACCACACCAGGACTCTTCTCATAACAACACATTTATTAGTAGCTCATCGTTTAAACAACAATATAATGTTTTATATTTTCCCAGTCTTTACTCATTGAGTCGGAAACTGTCACAGATTTTCAGTTACAAAACAACGTCACATATGAGGGGCTTCAAAAAGCTCATGGAAAAATGGAATGAGAAGATAATGGAATTTTTCCATGAGCTTTTTGACGTCCCCTTGTGCATTGAACTTTCATTATTACTTATACATTTGTTCAACAACTTCACTAAAATTGAGTCCTAGAATTGGAATGTCTAGGTAACTGACTTTAAAAATCTCCTTAATCTATTCATTCCTGTTGTTATTGTTGAGTGCCCTCGAATTGATTCCAATTCATAGCAACTCTCTATAGGGTTTCTGAGGAGTGACTGGTGGGTTTGAACCACCAACCTTGAGGTTAACAGTCTAGTGCTTACCCTATAGCACCATACCTGCTCTATTAATCTATCAATTGCTGTTGTTGCTATGGGCCGTTGAGTTGGTTCCAACTCATAGCTACCTTGTATAGAACTTCCAAGGAAGAACTGGTGGGTTTGAACCACCAACTTTGCATTTAAACTGACCCTATAGTCCATTGCTTATCCTACATATTAATACCAGGGTTCCAATCTACTAAATTGTTGTTGTTAAGTACCGTGGAGTCTGTTCTGACTCATAGTGACCCTGCACAGGGTTTCCGAGCCTACAGATCTTTACGGGAGCAGAAAGCCTCATCTTTCTCCCACGGAACAGCTGGTAGTTTCGAACTGCCGACCTTGAGGTTAGCAGCCCAATTCATAACCACTACACTACCAGAGCTACTAAATAGGCAAAGATAAATAAATATTCCAATTTTGAATTTAAATATGGTAGTATTAAATATAAACAAATATTTAAGTGCATTTTTGAGCAAGTATATTTCAAAAGTTTGATAGTATAAAATATTTTAGGAAAATCATTTAGTTACATTAATCTCATGTGCAAGTTGCTTTATGTCAAAGCAAGAAGGTCTGAGTTGTTTGTAATGCTTTAGTAATATGTCATCAGGCCACATCTGTATAAATTATTTTGAACATCATTGTCCAAAGCAGCCAGTTTTCATTTTAACAATGCTAGATATAGCTAACGCTTTAGAGATGTGTTGATAGAAATTGACAACTGCTAAGAGTTCAGAATTTAATATATTTTCTAACTATATTAAAAGGATTTTATGTCTGAAAACATTTCATCTAGAAAAATCTAATTAAAAACAATAGTAGTGCGTTTGTTTGAAACCACCACAAGGCAAATATATCTATACAATTCTCTGCTTTTTACCTAAATTGTTTGAAGTCTTCTACAAACAATGTAATGGTTACCTGGTGCGCCTGTCAAGTTCTGTTATATTAACTAGAATATGCTTTCAGAAAAGATGCCTTGCATTGGATGACAGGCACTTCCTATCTGCTAGGATTCATAAAAATTGGAACATTGATCATTTCGTGTAGAGATTTTCCTTAGTAAGAAGATAAAGGGAGACCTTGTTATGCCAAATGACTTACTAGTCAAAAGTAGCTGGAATACTGAAACCTGGAAACTAGTTAATGGTTTGTAACAAGTCAGAAATAAAGATGTTCAACCAAGAAAATGACATTAAACAGCACTGGCTACAAGAGAAAAGAGCAGCCTGTCAGAATGAGGCGAGGGCTCTGGTGACAAGGAGACAATACGATGGGATGGCACTGGTTCCTCCCCGTGGGGGGGTTGCAACAGCTTTCTCTTGGGAGTTTCCACGCACTTCCTTTGTAGGAAGCCTTCCTTCTAAAAATGGCAGCAGACCCCTTGGAGGTCTTATTAAAATTCTCCTTCTGGGTTATGAAGTGTGTTGTATGAAGCAGATGACAGTACCCGAACAGTTAATTCTTCATTGTATGAAGGAAAGTGGGGACAACAGCCAAGCCAGCAAGGTAGCTCTGTGGCTGACATATCCCAGTAACACTGTACAGTAGGCATTGTAGAACCGGAAATGAGGCAGAGAAGAAAAGCAGTGTACAACCCCACCAGAAGTGGCAGACAGCATGAACCCAGACAGAAGCAATATGATATATAATGAGCATTTTGTATTCAGATTGGTCTCCATTACATCTGCAAATGAATTTCATATACTAACTTAAATCTCCATCGTGAATAGTACAGCAGTTTCATTAGGATAAACATTGATTTTCATTTAAGAGAAATTTTCTTTCATTTACTCTCTGCCACAAAATTGCAGCTATAACAATGTGTACCTCTACCTAGTTCACTAGGGGTTTGTAAAGAGGGTACCAGAAAAGAACAGAAAAAAATCAAAGAATCCAGCAATTGTCCAATGCATTTCTTAATATCAGTAAATTCAAAGACTGAATTTCTGCCTTATCTAAAATAATGCTATGTTATATGGCTGGTTTTGACCTACCCCTGATCCAAAGTAAAGTTAGATCATTTCATATATGTCTACTTAGAGTGTTACAATACTGTTAAACTCATTTCCAATAGAGTAATAGCTATTACAATACAGTCTTCTAAACCATTTCTCTCTTTTTAAATTCTAACATAATGTAAGCTATGCAACAAAATAAACATTTCATAACCTTCTTAAGCTAAAATATTTTTCAATGAGTGTTCATTTCAGCCAGTAGGAGTTCTGTTTTCCACACTGCAGCCCACATTGAAAATTGTTTCTAATATGGATTAGCTGTCCCTTAGTGAGCTATGAAAGACAAAATCTTAGCCTCTTTAAGCCTGTCTTGTTTGACAGTTTGCAAGTATTTACATGAATTAAAAAGCAAATATTTGTTCTTTTCACACAAGCTGTCAGCACAAACTTGGGCTGTTCAGAAACCAACAGAATTTTTTGTTGTTGTTCCAACAGAGTTAATGTTTACTAGGTGACATATGACAACAGGTCAAAGATAAAACTGAAGATTTTTTAAAAAAATTTTTGACACATTTTTGTAACTAAAGGTGATTGTATTATAACATAAATTATGCAGTGATAGGACAGTTGAGACAGTTGTTTATTAAGAAAGCATGGGTTTCTTTTTGGTTGCTCACTTACCAGAGTATTAACGTTTGATCCATTGCAGAGATAGGTATAAGAAAATGTTGCCTGAAAAGTTTCCAGTTGAAGTTACTTTTGAGCTCTCCTTTCCAGGGAACTTTCTGATAATTTGTAAGAACATATTCTAAAGTCAGGCAAACTTCACATTTCTGATACTGTTGCTTCAAGACCACTATCTCTAGTTGCCCAACAAAGTCACACTTCTACTTAAGAAATGGGTGGTTCCAGAGTTTGCAGAAGTAGTGATTTACCAAAAGACGCTTTTAGAGGCAAATGTACTTTGCTGACCACAAAGTTGGTGGCTCAAATCCACTAGCCGCTCTACAGAAGAAAGATAAGCCTGTCTGCTCCCATAAAGATTTAGTCTCTGAAACCCTAGATAGGGGTCGCTATGAATCTGGAAACTCAAAACATGAATTGGAATCAACCTGATGGCAGTGGGTTTGTTGTCGTTATTTTAAACTCTCAGATGTGAGCTATCATGACTTCTTTCAGAAATGCCTCGATCTTGACGCCAAATTTCAACCCACCCCAGAACCACAAAGTCAGGAACAGATTGGGCTTCCTGTGTGTGGACAATGTCCCATCAGCTGAACACACATTTTAACACGTAAACTGTATTTCCAGGGGTAATACCTATTGGTATTAACAAGAAAATAGCAGCGCTACAAGATTCCCTGAAAAGAAACCCTGTCAACGCCACTCATTCTGGCTTCAAAGACAAGCCCCTGTAATTACTTTCTCCTCTTTCGTTTCCTTGTCTTGGTAAAGCAACAAGATCAAGAGAACCTATCCATTTTCCCTAGAAACCTTCCAAAATGTGTGTCTGCTTTGCAAGCTGGATTCAGAAATTTCATTATCTGTATTTGTATTAGTAATCCACTGCACAAAGGGAATTGGGGGCCAGCGGAGGAAAGGGAGCATGGGAGCAAACATCAAACAGACAATTGTATATATGCAAATGCTTGCAAATTTCTGCCAGCATCTCCTTATCTATAACCAGGCAACATGGAAATCTATTCATCCCTTCTGTTTCTTTGCTGCCAAATGTGGTCTTGGCTTTGGAAGCAAATATTCAGAAAATGTTGAACTTTCAGCCACTAGGACTAAATCCAACTGAAAAGCTACTACATTAAAGGCTAATGCGGAAATACAACCAGTGATTTTTCTAGAAAGACAGGAGATTTGCAATCTCCTGACTACAGAGGATGGGGGTGGGGGTGGGGGGGGAAATAAACAAACCTGGGAAGGGGTGGGGGAAGGGGATGGTCGCCTGCTGCTCTCTGGCCCAATTGACAGAGCACTGAATTGCTGTCTCTTGACTTAGTGGTTGTGCATTTGCATAAATAACCAGGGCTAAAAAGGGTATGGAAAACCTGGAACCAGGCATAATGAAGGCAGTGCCCCAATTCATAAATACAAAGTGCTCACTTTCAAATAAATATGTATGGTGCTTAAAAATGACAGAAAGAATTGTCAGGTACTTTGTTCTGCCTTGAAGTCATTAATTTCCAAATAATAATGCTGGTAGAAATTATCATAACTTACTTTATTCTTACTTATTCTCTATATTTATTTTACTCACTGTATATCCATCATAACAATAACATTTCCCATGTATAGAAGCCTTCTCACACACAGAACTTAATTTCATCCTCAAAATTAGACTTTGAGACATGGTCAATATTATACCCATTTTACAGGAAGTAAAGGTACTGAGATCCAGATATTCAGAGATTTACCCAAGTTTATACAGCTCAGACTCTCATCAGGTTGCTTCTGAATCCTGAACTGTACCACACCATGCTGCTGTATAATCTTACCAGGGAGAATTCACTCCAAGTGTAATGGTCTTGGATGTTTTTTCACCCTTGAGTAACATTTGACCCTACAGCCAACTGCTGCCTTCTTGAAATCCTCTGCTTTCTTTTGTTCTTGGGGATTTCTCTTTCTTGACTTGCTTTCTGCCTCTTAGATTCTCTCAGCCTCTATTGCGAGCTTTTTTTCCTTGGCCTTCTATCCACCTTTATCTAAATCTCTGTCCTCCATTCCTTCTGGAACAATCTCATCTGCCTCCATTCCTTCACTTACTCATTCAACGAATATCTTTTGAGCACATCCTCTGAGTCATGTATTAGTCTAAGCCTTAGGTCGGTTTGAACCACAAGGTCGGTGGTTCAAGCTCACCAGCTACTCCTCGAAAGCCCTGTACAAAGTCAGAATCAACTTGATGGAACTTAACAACAACAAAGATACTTCAGTGAATAACAGTGACCTCATAGTGCAAATGGAACCTACACGTAGAGGATGTGCAGCTAATTACCGGGGAAGTTACTGCCTGACCAACTTCCATGGCATGGATCTTACCTGTGATAAATGTGCTTCATGGTCAACAAATGATTGACACTCACATTGATGTCAAGACTGGTATTGGCTTTATTAAAAAACACAGCAACCAAATTCAGAAGACATCGTATGCTCAGCACCAACAGGCCCATCAAATCGAGAAGAAAATGATGGCAATCATGACACGAGAGGTGCAGACAAATGACTTCAAAGAAGCTTCCAGACTGCATTGGGAAGGACAGAGAAGAGGCTTGCTAGTCTACTTACCATGAAGGGTTCGTTAGAAAAATAAAAATGCACAAGAAACCCAAGTTGGAGTTGGGAAAAGTCATGGAGCTTCATGGTGAAGGTAGTAGTTCTAGAGAAGAGACAAGTGCTATGAGCCACCAATTCAAGAATCTATTTAAACTCAGACATTTAACAATGACAAATAAAAGATCTTACCTGCAAAAGAAAAAAAAAAAAAAAATGAATGCCAGAAGGAACTCTGAAACTTGATCCTGAGTGTAGAGAAACTAAAGCAAATGGAAGAAATGATGAAGTAAAAGTGCTGAACAGAAAATTTGCTTGAGAAGACAAAGCAAAGTATTATAATGCAATGTACAAAAATCTGGAGTTAAAAAACCAAAAGGGAAGAACACATTCAGCATTTCTCAAGCTGGAAGAACTGAAGAAACCATTCAAGGCTTGACCTGCAATCTTGAGGGCTATGGACAACAGACGGGAGCACAGTGTGTCCACACAATAAACTCGGGACTGCGAACCACAAGACCAATGGTTTGAGCCTGCCAGCTACTCCACAGGAGAAAGATGAGGCTTTCTATTCCCTCAAAGATTTACAGCCTCGGAAACCCTATACAGTGTCGCTATGAATTGGAACCAACTCGACAGCACTTAACAATAGCAACAATGGACAAAATATTGAATGATATAGAAAGCATCAAAAAAAAAAAAAAAAAGATGGAAGGAATACACAGAGTCAATGCACCAAAAAGAAATCATCGATGTTAAATATTTCAAAATCATCGATATTCAATAATTTCAAGAGGTAACATATGATCAAGAACTGATGGTTCTGAAGGAAGAAATCCAAGCTGCATGGAAGGCATTGACAAAAAACAAATAGTCCAGGAGTTTACGGAATACAAATTGCAATGTTTCAACAAACTGATGCAGCGCTGGAGGCACTCACTCATCTGTGTCAAGAAATTTAGACGATACATACCTGATTAAGTTATTGGAAGAGGCATATATTTATGTTCATTCCAAAGAGAGGTGACCCAACAGAATGTGGATTCATCAAACAATGTCACTAATATCACATGAAAGTAACTTTTTGCTGAAGATAATTCAAAAATCATTTCAATAGTACATGGACAGGAAATTGTCAGAAATTCAGAAAAGGACGAGGAATGAGGGATATCATTACTGGCATCAGCTGGATCTTGGCTGAAAGCAGAGAACACCAGAAAGATGTTTACCTGTGTTTTATTGACTATGCAAACACTTTAGGTTGTGGATAATAACAAACTATGGATAACACTGCAAAAAAATAGATATTCCAGAATTTAATTGCGCTCATGAGAAGCCTTTACATAAACCAATAGGCAGCTATTAGATAAGAACAAGAAGATATTGAATAGTTTAAAATCAGAAAAGTTGTGTGCCAGGGTTGTATCCTTTCACCATACTTATTCAATCTGCATGCTGCGCACATAACCTGAGAAGCTGGATTATATGAAGAAGAATGTGGTATCAGGTTTGGAGGAGACTCATTAACAAACTGCAATATGCAAATGATACAGACTTGCTTACTGGTAGCAAAGAGGACTTAAAACACTGATGAAGATCAGGACTACAGTCTTCAGTATGGGTTGCACCTCAATGTAAAGAAAACAAAAATCCTCAAAACTGGACCAGTACATAACGTCATGATAAATGGAGAAAAGACTGAAGTTGTCAAAGACTTCATTCTTGGATCTACAATCAACACTCACAGAAGTAGCAGTCAAGATATCAAATGACATATAGTGTTAGGCAACCTTTCTGCACAAGACCTCTTCAAAGGGTTAAAGAGCAAGATATCAGTTTGAGGACTGAGGTAGTCCTGACCCAAGATATGGTTATTTTCAATTGCTTTATATGCAGTGAAGGTTGGCCCATGAATAAGGAGGATCATAGAAGAATTGATGCATTTGAGTTGCAGTGTTGGAGAAGAATATTAAAAGTACCACAATTGCCAGAAGAACAAATCTGTCTTAAGAAGTACAGTCAGAATGTTCCTTAGAAGCCAGGTTGGCCAGACTTGGTCTCTCATATTTTGGACATGTTATCAGGTGGGACCAGTCCCTGGAGAAAGACATCATACTTGGTAAAGTGGAGGGTTAGTGAAAAAGAGGAAGCTCCCAATGAGATAGACTGACACGGTAACAGCAACAATGGGCTCAAATGTAACAATAATTGTGAGGAAGGTCACAGAACTGAGCAGTGTTTCGTTTTGTTGCACATAGCATCGCTTTGAGTCAGAAGTGACTCCATGGCACCTAACAACAACAACCTCTTATTAATATTCTGGGGGCTAAATGCAACAATGCAGGTGAGGTGAGCATGTAAGTGACTGAATAAGTAAACTAAAGAAAGATGTGCTTAGTGAAGTGCTTGACACTGCCCTCAAGTCAGTTCCGACTCATAGCAACTGGACTTACGGTTTCTGAGACTGTAAATCTTTCCAGGAGCAGAAAGCCTCATCTTTCTCCTGCAGAGTAACTGGTGAGCTGGGGCAGGTTTAAATGTCATTACCAAGGGCCCCATTTGCTTTAGCATCTCTACACTGCAGAGCAAGTTTCAGTGTTTCTTCTGATATCCATTTTAACCTTTTTCTTCTTTCTTGTCTTCTTAATGACTATTTGCTTTCTACCTGTATGATGTTCTTGATGTCATCGCACAACTCTTCTGCTCTTCGGTCTTTAGTGTTTAATGTATCAAATCTGTTCTTCAGATGATTTCTAAATACAGGTGGGATATATTCAAGGTCATATTTTGGCTCTCGTGGAGCAAATAATCCGAGAAGCTGGGTTATATGAAGAAAAATGTGGCATCAGGACTGAAGGAAGACTCATTAACAACCTATGATATGCAGATGATACAACCTTGCTTGCTGAAAGTGAAGAAGACTTAACATATTTACTGATGAAGATCAAGGAACACAGCCTTCGGTATGGATTGCATCTCAATATAAAGAAAATTAAAATCCTCACCACTGGATCAATAAACCACATTCTTATCATTGGAGAAAAGATTGAAGTTGTCAAGGACTTCATTCTTCTTGGATCTACTATCAACACTCATGGGAGCAGCAGTCAAGAAATCAAATGACGTATTGCATTAGGCAAATCTGCTGCACAAGACATTTTTAAAGTGTTGAAGAGCAAAGATGTCAGCTTGAAGACTAAGGTGCACCTGACCCAAGCCATGGTATTTTCAATAACCTCATATGCATGCGAAAACTAGGCACTGAATAAGGAAGACTGTAGAAGAATTGTTGCTTTTGAGTTATGGTGTTGGAGGAGAATATTGAAAGTACCATGGGCTGCCAAAAGAATCAACAGATCTGTGTTGGAAGAACTGTAGCCAGAGTGCTCCTTGGAGGCCAGAATGGCCAAAATTCATCTCTCATACTTTGAACATATTGTCAGGAGGGACCAGTCACTGGAGAAGTATCATGTTTGGTAGGGTAGAGGGTCAGAGAAAGAGGAAGACCCCCAGCAAGATGGATTGGCAAAGTGGCAACATCAGTGGGCTCAAACGTAGCAACAATAGTGAGGTTGGCCTAGCTAGGATCGGGCAGTGTTCAGTTCTGCTGTGCATAAGGTCGCTATGAGTCGGTACCGACTCGATTGCACCTAACAACAACAACATCAAGGGCCCTGGCTTCATCTCGCTGCTTTTTTATCTTTATGTTGGCTCCATTCCCAGGCAGGCTCCCTTCTTACAGATGCAAGATGACTTCCCAGTCTTGTCTCTGATCCCAGACACCCCAAAGGATGAAAGAGAGTCTCTCTTCCAAGAAGTGGCACTAAAGTCATGGTTCTCATAGGATCATGTGCTCACCCCTGAACCAATCGCTCAAACCAGGAAAATACCACTGCTCTGATAGGTTTTATTGTCAGGACATATTGTCAGGAGGGAACAGTTGCTGGAGAAGGATGTCATGCTGGATAAGACAGAGGGTCAGAGAAAAAGAGGAAGACCCCCAACGAGATGGATCAGCCAGATGGCATCATTGATGGCGTCAAGTGTGGCAGCAATAGTGAGGTTGGCCCAGGATCGGACATTGTTTAGTTCTGCTGTGCATGGGGTCACTATGAGTCAGTTCCGACTCGATGGCACCTGACAACAACAACAACAACTGATTGGCTGGACTTCAGGAGGTGGAGGTTGAATCAGCTCAACTCAACCCACATGAATGAAATGATGTCTAAGGATGAGAAAGAGAGCAGTAGTGGGCAGGTACATAAACAGATGGCCACTACCCTCAACTCTGATGCTTAATTCATTCTTTCTTGCATTATGGTTAGATGTTTTCATGTGTGTGGGCCCTCAGAGTGAAAGCTCTGAATAACTTGGGAAACTGGAGGTCCCAATGCAATCCTTGGAATAGAATATATATTCAAGAAATGGTTCTTAAGAGGAACTGATTTGCAGGAATCCCTGGATGAAACAGTTAAGCTCTCAGCTATTAATGGTTCTGAAAGATCACATCCACTGGAGAAAAATAAAAAGATGATTTGTTAAACTAATTTAAGCTAGCTCTTCTCTTGCTCACTTTAAGTTTTGTCGAGTCTCATTCTCTTTTTAATAGACGAAAATATACAAAAGAGCTTCAAAGAGTTAGTAGAAAATTAAATTAAAAGAGAATGGGATTTTTCTATGAACTGTTTGAAGTCCCCTGGTATAAACTTTAAACACACACACACATATATATATATACCCTTTCCAACCTTAAAAGAAAGGATTCCAGCAGAAGAGGCACACAAAGCATCTTCCTAATTTACAAATATGTTGACTCTTTCTCCTCTAAATTTATTATCTCAGCTAATTTTACACAGAAAGAGTAAGATTATGGTGTGCCTTTCTAAGCTACTTCATCTTGCTGTTCTGTTTTGTTCGGCTAATGTTGCATTTGCTGAAAATGCAAGTGCATGAAATTCACCAGTGACCTTTAACAAGGTATCCCATGTACAACCTAGCTAAGGTCTCCCCTCTAATCCTGAAAGCTCAAATCCTCTACTTCCTGGTATATGGCTGCCCAGCTAGAGACATTTCCCAGCTTTGCTTACCACGAGGTGTGGTCATGTGACAGCCCTTACCAAGTGATATGAAAGTGCCACTTTCAGATCTCTTTCTTAAAATGCTTGTTCTTGAGTCAGGGATTTGATTTAAAATAATCCATAGAGGATGAAGAATATGGTTGGGGGATATAAATGACACAAATCCAACCATAGGAAGAGAATGGTGTAAACTGAGTATTGGTACATGGGATTGCATTATACTATTACACTGCCTACTTTGTGTATGCTTAAGCTTTTCTAAATCAGCCAAAATCCATGTAATCCTAGTTGTCTCTAAGTGATTCCATCATTTCCTTTTTAGTGGCGGGAAGTAGGGGTGGCCAGAGCAACCCTGATATGTGTATAGAGAGGATGACAGAGCCAGCCCACCAGCCTGGACCCCTGAGTGGCTTTCCTGAGCAGGGATTACTCATCTGCCTTGGAGAGTTACCGGAAAGAGAAATGGATTTCTTGCTTGTTTGAGCCTCTGCATGTCGGGATCTCTTTGTTCCAGTTACAGCATTTTTCATGTAATTCTAGTTACTTATTTACTTACATTCCATTTCAAAATAGTCTCCTGTATTCTAGCAGACAGTATAATTTGACCTGCCTTTGCCATCCCTGAATTTTTCTCTGGATTTCTTTCAGGTCAGCACAGACTGTTAGCAAGCCTATTGTGGTTACATTTTTAAAAAATATTGCTTAGGAGGGCAGACTGGACCACAAACTACACAAATACCTAAATCAAATTAAGATAACCTTAAACTAAACTGCTCACACATACAACTCCTTGTCAAAATCTTTACAAATATGCCACTTTTGCGTTTGCAAGTCTATTATTTAAAATCATTATGGAGAAACTTTTGATACAGGAAACAGCCATCAATTATCATAGCAAAACTTAGCATGAAATAGTAATGTTGACAACATTTAAAGGTTGAGAAAAAAAAAAAAAAAAACTTAAATTGTTTTCATATACAGTATTTTTATGTTCTGTATTTTAGAAGTATATTTAAGCATACTTAGAAATATAGTTCTCTTTTCTCTGTCTATGGCACAGTCCAACACAGCACGTTAAGAACTTTAAATTTCAGTGTCCTGTAGACAGCATCATGGTAAATAGAGAAAAAATTGACATTGTCAAAGATTTCCTTTTACTTGGGTTCACAATTAAAATTCATGGAAGCAGCAGACAAGAAATCAAACAACATATATTGGGCAAATCTGCTGCCAAGATCTCTCTAAAGTGTTAAAGAGCAAAGATGTTACTTTAAGGACTAAGGTATGCCTGGCCCAAGCCATGGGATTTTCAATCTTTTCCTATGTATGTGAAAGCTGGACAATGAATTAGGAAGACCAAAGAAGAACTGATGTATTTGGATTCTGGTGTTGGCAAAGAATGTTGAATATACCATGGACTGCCAGAAGAATGAACAAATCTGTCTTGGAAGAAGCCCAGCCAGAACAGCCCTTAGAAGTGAGGATAGTGAGACTATATCTCACGTATTTTGGTCACGTTCTCAGGAGGGACCAGTCCATGAATAAGAACATCATACTTAGCAAAGCAGAGGGTCAGCAAAAAAGAGGAAGATCTTCAACTAGATGGATTAACACAGTGGCTGCAACAAAGAGTGATCGTGAGGACAGTTTCATCCTGCTGTGTATAGGGTTACCATGAGTCCAAACCTATTGGATGGTACCTAACATCAACACCACCAAAGCTGGGGTACACTCTCTAGTTCCCCAGTTTCCTCTATTCCCTGTTGCCTCATACCAAGCTCCTGACACAACTACCCGACCTGCCTGGTCCCTGAGGCTTACATGATCTGGCCATAGATTAGTTCTAAAATGTAACATGAAGACCTACAGTTTTTCTAAAAGAAGTTGTTTATCTTCATAATGGGTTGTCAAAGAGGATCACAGATTCTTTGTCCCATGATCCTCAGAAATAAGATGGAGTTCACATCATGGCTTTTAGGTGAGAGCCCCTAAAGGTCAGGGGGTGAACTTAGTAAGTACACCTATGAAGTTGTTATTGTTATTATTATTGTTGTTGTTGTTGTTGTTGAGTGCCATCCAGTGGGTTTTAACTCATAGCAACCCTGTATAGGGTTTCCAAGGAGCGGCTGGTGGGTTCGAACCTCCGGTCTTTCAGTTAGCAGTCCAGCGCTTATCCTACAGTGCCACACCAGGACTCCAGAAGAGGAAAGCAAAAACTGAATGCAAATTAGTATTCATTATTAATTGAAACTGAAAATGTTAAGAGATCCACAAAACTCTGTTTGCAGAGATAGAATGCAGGACTGACACTGTTTACCCACCATTGCAAAGAGAGGTGACCCAACGGAATGCGGAAATCATTGGACAATCTCTTTGATACCTCAAGTGAGTAAAGTATTGCTCAAGGTAATACAGAAATGGCTACAATCACACATTGACAGAGAACTTCCAGAGGTTCAAGCTGGATTCAGAAGAGGCCATGGAACGAGAGATATCATTGCTGATGTCCAGTGGATCTTGGCTGAAAACAAAGAATATCAGAAAGATGTTTACCTATGCTTTATTGACTACGCAAAGGCTTTCGATTGTGTGGATCATGACAAGCTATGGACAACATTGCGAAGTATGAATATTCTGGAACACTTAATTGTGCTCATGAGGAATCTGTACCTGGACCAAGAAGCAGTTGTTTGAACAGAGCGTGGGAACACTGAATGTTTTAAAATTGGGAAAGGTGTGTGACAAGGTTGTGTTCTTTCACCATACTTATTCAACCTGTATGCTGAGCAAATAATACGAGAAGCTGGATTATATGAAGAAAAATGTGGCATCAAGATTGCAGAAAGCCTCATTAATAACCTGTGATATGCAGATGGTACAACCATGCTTGCTGTAAGCAAAGAGGACTTAAAATACTTACTGATGAAGATCAAAGAGCACCGCCTTCAGTATGGGTTGCATCTCAATGTCAGGAAAACAAAAATCCTCACCACTGGACCAATAAACAACATTCTTATCAACGGAGAAAAGATTGAAGTTGTCAAGGACTTCATTCTTCTTGGATCGACTATCAACACTCATGGAAGCAGCAGTCAAGAAATCAGACGACCCACGTATTGCATTGGTCAAATCTGCTGCACAGGAACTTTTTAAAGTGTTGAAGAGCAGAGATCTCAGCTTGAGGACTAAGGTGCACCTGACCCAAGCCATGGTATTTTCAATAACCACATATGGATGCGAAAGCTGGACAGTGAATAAGGAAGATCGTAGAAGAATTGATGCCTTTGAGTTGTGGTGTTGGAGGAGAATACTAAAAGTGCCATGGACTGCCAAAAGAACCAATAGATCTGTTTTGGAAGAAGTGCAGCCAGAGTGCTCCTTGGAGGCCAGGATGGCTAAGCTTCGTCTCTCATACTTTGGACCTATTGTCAGGAGGGAACAGTCGCTGGAGAAGGATGTCATGCTGGGTAAGATGGAGGATCAGAGAAAAATAGGAAGACCCCCAACGAGATGGATCAGCCAGGTGGCATCATTGATGGCGTCAAGTGTGGCAGCGGTAGTGAGGTTGGCCCAGGATCGGACATTGTTTCGTTCTGTTGTGCATGGGGTCACTATGAGTCGGTTCCGACTCAATGGCACCTGACAACAACAACAACCCACTATGACAAGATAAAAAACAATCTGCAAGTACTGCCACCCTCCACATCTTCTCCCAGCAAGCCCACTTCCCTCACTTCCCTCCTCCTCCTCAGGAGAATTCTGTCTTGGCCAGATTCCTTCCTGGGCTATGGATGAACAAGTTGGGATTCATGTGGGAGGAGCCATAAGGATCTGAGACTGTCACGATGGACTTACACCAAAATCCCGAGGATGAACAAAAACAGATATGGAGGGATAGAGAAAAGGGACAAGAGGAATGCAGGGGTCGGTGTAGACTAGCTTGAATATTCGGAAAGAGGCTAAAGTTGTCAGAAATTTGAGAAGAAGCTAAAGAAGAATATATATGTGTATATATATATAGTTTTTGTTGTTGTTGTTGTTTGTTTGTTTTGTCGTTGTTAAGTGCCACCGAGTCAGTTCCTACTCATAGCAACCCTGTATAGGGTTTCCAAGGAGCAGCTGGTGAGGTTGAACCACCGACCTTGTGGTTCAAATCAACCTTGCAGTCTAGTGCTTTCTCCCACAATGCCACAAGTGCCTTCAAACTGCTTCTGACTCATACCGACCCTGTATAGGGTTTCTAAGAAGCAGCTATGGGTTTGAACCACCAACATTACGGTTAGCAGTCCAGCACTTATCCTACAGCACCACACCAGGACTCACTCTTTATATATAAAGAGAGAGAAGAGAGCAGAGGTTCTGCAGAAATTTTGTGGTTAAAAATGACTCTTGGTGGTTTTTTTTTGGAAACTTCGTTGTTGTTTAGTGCCATGAAGTCAGATCCGACCCAGAGCAACACTGTGTAGAGTTTCTGAGAAGCAGAAACCATGGTGATCTTGAACCATGGACCTTGTGGTTCAAACTGATCTTGAATTTCAACGCATTAACTCGCAACGCCACACAGTTCCATATAAAGCTGATGCCCAGTTTGATATTTAAAGCTTTACTAAATCAAGTCTCCAAAGAAAAAAAAGTTGGTGTTTTTCAAAGACTTTAGTAAAACTTTCAATATCAAACTGGGCCTCAGTTTTATATGGAATTGTACAACAAGAGACTCAAACGTACCAACAGGCATGAAGATGGCACAACACCAGGCAACGTCTCTTCCCATTATACAGAAGGGTACCAAGAGTTTGACCTGACTCAGTGGCAACTAACAACAACAATATACATTTGGAAAAAGCACTAACCATCTGCATACTTAGAATTGACAGTTATTCAAACATTTCAGCTTATTCATCAACCATATATTGAAGTCCCCCTATAGTGCCCCCCTATTGAGAAACTAGGCACAATGTCTCATCCCAAACAAGCTGATCAAAGGAAACATTTCATATAAAATTTCCTTGGTCTCTCTGATTCATGCAAAGAATAATCTTGAGCAAAACATTCATTTGCTGTCATGTAGACCTCATGAATGACAATGATACCAGTATTTCCAAGGTCTGTCACCAAAGAAATAAAAGGAAACACAGTTCTGAAACTTGAAATGTGGAGTGCATGAGGGGGGAGGGTCTCATTCATCCTCAGGCCAGTGGAAGTTTCCCCAATTCAAGGAGACATGCATCTTTGAATTACTACCATATTCTCAGCTCTTCTTCTGCCGCCTTTGCTGGTTCCGAGTCAGGAAAGGGACTTTAAGTAGAATCTAGGAGTTCCTGGGTGGCACAAAGTGTTAAGTCCTCAGCTATTAACAGGTGATTTAAATCAACTCAAGGCATCTGGGAAGAAAGGTCTGACAATGTACTTCTGAAAAATCAGCTATTGACAACCCGGGAGAGCACAGTGAGTCATGGGCTTGCCATGAACCAGAGGAAGCCACTAGTGGATGGTGAGCCTTCTGCCTTAACTGATATCTACTATATGACAGCAAGTCCTTGAGGACTCTGTGTATGTGCTCAGTATTAAACTGTGGGCTGGTGCTAGGGTGGGGCCAGAGATGAAATGCAGTCCTTGCCCTCCAGAGGGTACTGGGCAGTTGAGCAATGCCCAGTGTAAAGGTATGAGAGCTGTCAGAATGGTACATGCAAACACACTAAGAAAGGGCCCCTCACTTGGAGAGGATGCTCAGAGGACACATTAATCAGAGTCTCTAATAATTAGTAGAAATTAGCCAAGCAGGAGGCTCTGGGAGAAGGAAAAAGACCCTTCCAAGCAGAGGGAAGATGCAATGATTTCATTTGTATTATTCACATGTTGTAGGTTGTGGAGAAGAAAAAACTCCAACAGGTTAAACAACTTGTCCCAGGTCACTCATTTGTTAAGCAGTGAAAATGAGATTTAAAGTTAGCACCATACGCCCTACCTTCTCATTTGGTGATATCCACATAGTCCTCCCATCCCTAACTGACCAAATTTCTATTAACTTGTCCCTTCTTGTTGTTGTTATGTGCCGTGGAGTCCGTTCCGACCCATAGCAACCCTGTACAGGGTTTCCGAGGCTGTTAATCTTTACGGGAGCAGAATGCCTCTTCTTTCTCCTGCGGGGCAGCTGGTAGTTTCGAACTGCTGACCTTGTGGTTCGCAGCCCGATTCGTAACCACTACGCTACCAGAGTCCCTAGCTGACCAGAATTAGCCCTTAACCATTCTGAGAAATAAGCCAAAGAAGAATAAATTCAAAGACTCATAGAATGTTTCAGATTTTCTTCTTGGAATCATTTTAAGAAAAGAGAAGCAATACCTGTGTGTTAACATAGGAAAAGCGCTAAGAAGTTCTGCAGAAAATTCATGCTAAACATTGTTTAATCCAGTGGGTCTGAAATGTACTTTGCCAGGGAGACCTCCACTTTCTCCCCCTTTTGGGTGACACATACTAGCAACCCTCAGAACTAGAGTTTTTGTTCTGTACTCTTTGGGACATTCTATATCCAGACTTCTCCTTATCTGTGAGGAAACTGGTTCAGAGAGGTTGGGAGCTGCCTTTGGGTGCATGCTAGGGGCAGATTCAGAACATACTTCACAAACTTCATCCAGACCAAGACTCTCTCCAGCAGATCATACTTCAGTATGCCCATGCCAGGCTCTAAGATATAAATAGCACATGACTTGATAACCTTGCAATTGTCAAACTAGGAATCACTATTTCAAAAAGATACAAAGAAATTTTGTAAACTCATTCTAGGTGAGAGCTGAGATCCTGTATACAAACTTGAAGTGTGTTTATATTCACTATTAATCGCCCTTGTCATGGTTTATACTAGTTATCCAAGCCTTGCTGATACCCGTTGTTTATCTTCATAGCCTTCCCTCTGAAATAATAATACCAATAACAACTACGAGCTCTCTTTTTGTCTCCACATGAAGGATAACATTAATATATTGATGCAAATTTCTGGTGTTTATCTTTATGCATTCATTTAAATGGAACCAAAGCTGAAGAAATCACTTGTTAACAAGATAATCGCAAAGGAATCTGTACTAAGTACTACATTGATAGATCAAATCCCATTATCAGAAACTAAAAAGAAAATGATTTATTTGGGAATTTTGTTGGAATCAATACAGCAAAAAAAAGGGGGGGAGGAGGTGGAAAAAATTGGTTATGATTTACCAATGGTTATGATTTACACTGTGGTAATATTTATTGTATTAACATTTAAGCTGTGTTTGACTGGAAATTTTTGAAAGGCAACATATGTATGAATTTAAAACATATTTCAAGAGTTCAGTATCCAACTTTAAAGAGTAGTTATGAATAAATAACATGTTTGCTTTTGTTAAGTGCTGTTGAGTTTGCTCGGAAAGCACTGGACTGCAAGGTTAGTTGGAACCACAAGGTGAGTGGCTCAAACCCACCCGCCGCTCCTCGGAAACCCTATACAGGGTTGCTATTCAGTTGGAACCGACTTGACAGCACTTAACAACAACAACAACAACGTAGTGACCCCTATGTAGGGTTTCTGAGGAGTGGCTGGTGAGTTTGAACTACCAATCTTGCAGCTAGCAGTCAAGTGTTTACCCTATAGTACCACACCATAACATATTGTTGTTATGTGCCATTGAGTTGGTTCCAAGTCATAGTGACCCTCTTTAGAGCTTCTGAGGAGCAACTGGTGGGTTTGAACTGCCAACCTTGTGGTTTGCTGTTTAGTGCTGATCTTTGTTGTTGTTGTTAAGTGTCGTCAAGTCGATTCTAACCTATAGCGACCCTGTATAGGGTTTCCAAGGAGCAGCTGGTGAGCTTCAACCACCGGCCTTGCAATTCAAATGACTTTGCAGTCTGACGCATTAGCCCACAGCGCCACACCAGGACCATATATTAGGAAAGGCCAATTGGGCTTTTTGTCTTAAATGCTAAATATTCTATGTCTATGTGCTGTGTGTTTGGTACTAAAAGCTTCTTTATCAGCAAAAGAAGGCAAAGGAGGCCCTGAAATGTTTTAAATGCACGGCTTTGCTTATCTTCCTGTGTTAACGATCCTTACAGCCGTTTTTATATTAACCTTATCACTAACACACCAATAGGGGAAACCTATTGTGAAGAAGAAGAAGAAAAAAAAAAAGTAGCTTAATCTCTGGGAGTTTTTTCCAATCTAACAATTTTCTGATTGTCAAGAGGGAAAAAATGAAAATTAGATTTTTAGTGGGTTTTCTTAACATTCAAAAAAAAGTCAACATTTACGAATGGACGAACCATTAAACATACAATGTGAAGAGGACACAGATTAGATTACCTACTAAATGCTTATTATATAAATTCTGGATTTCATGGAGGTCCACTAAAGAGTTCAGATCAGGAGACTGTAAGTGGCTCCGAGAAAGCCCATCTCTCCTTCCTTTCTTCGAATTGCTCATTTATGCATATGACATCATAAGAAATCTCATTTGTCCCTCATAAGACTTCTGTTTGCTTTTTCATACAGTCTGTGTGCACCTTGTAGAAATTCAAAGGCTCCTCCTGTCTTTTAACTTTGACAACAATACCAAACTTGACCTTGAGACCTCGGTACCTTCTCTTTCCCTCAAGGTGCTTGAGAAACCACATCACTTTATGATTGAAATTAATGTTTTCATTCAATTGCAAATGCTTGAGCTCAATACACATATTAGGAGTGAGCAGGAGCTACTTTTGCTCCTTCTACCAGGTAAGATGCTTTTTTCTTTTTTTTCATTACCCCTTTAATGCAGAGCAGGGCTACTGATTACAAAGAAGCCGTGTGACTCCAGCAATAGGTCTTCCTCACTAATCCTCACTGTCATGGAAATTCCAGCTGCTACAAGAATAAGAGGCTCAATCCATATTTGCCAGCTCTAATATGAAATCTGTCAGAGCCCAAATTAATGAGTTCCAAATTCCTTACATCACGATAACAGGTTAAGACTGGTCAATTAATTACATAAATCCTTCCCGATTCATTGTGTGTTTGCAGCCCAGATTGTGTCTTACATTTCTCAGGGCATAAGGCCTTTTGGCTCCTGTTGTTCTGCAGAAAGGCCCCATTTAAGTGAGGCTGCCTGCCACGGCAAAATGTTAAATGTCACACGTTAAATTTGCACTTTTCTATAATTGCTTTTGTTAAAAAAAAAATTAATTAATTTAAAGCACAGGGCTCCCACTACACGGCTGTGCAGAGGGCTGAGGTTGTACTGAATAGATCCCAGAGCAGGCCAAGTACCTGTCTTTTACCTCTAACAGTTTACACAAAGTCCCCTGTGCCAGGTACCTGGGGAGGCATCTGAACCCAGAACATACATATTTATGAAAGTACACCAAGTTTCCCTAAGATCTGCAGCAGAAGATTCTCTATGCAAGGATTAAAATTGTGGTTGCTAAGTGCCATTGAGTCGGTTGGATTAATAAAAATAGGACTCTAAATAGCCAGTTTCCTTTCACAAGTGAGAGTTAGGTATCTGAGTATTAAACATCGTTGACCTGATCGTTTTTTCTGGACCAAGATGAGGGGGCTTCAAAAAGTTCACGGAAAAATTCCACTATCTTTTCATTCTACTTTTCCCATGAACTTTTTGAAGACGCCTTATACTGTACAAATGTGTCGGTGTGTGCACACGCACATGATACTTGTTAGATCTTTTGCCTTTAGAATCAATGTTTGTTATGTGGATTTGTAACTGGTGCACACTTACAAATGGGAGAATCCCTGATGTTTAGAATCTCAAAGGACCTCGAAAATCATCCAGGTCAAACCTTTTCCTTTAAAAATAAATAAATAAATACAAATGCCCTTGGAGTCACTAGTTAGAAACTAGACCTAGAATGGAGGGAGGGGGCGGAGGTTATTGCTAGAGCACTTACTCTGTCTTCACCCCACCGTATTTTCACACCGAGTGGATTTTGAAGGCATGTAAGTGCTGTGTTCAACGCAACCAGTTCCGATTGTGCTTCCTGCGTCATCCAGACAGTGCCAGGGGCTGCACAACTGCTGTGGACTGGTGGATCTACAGATACACAATTGAGCAAGAGATGCTCCTAAGCATAGGTTGAAATTCAATATAAGACACAGGTTCCTTCCACTTGAGGGCTCTACCTCCACCCCACGACACAGACAACTAGCCAGACCCAAGAGGACAAGCTCGCTGCCCGAACCGGCCCTGCAGCGCCCCCCTCTGTCTGCCGGAGGCCGTGCACCCCCTTTGAGAGCCGACTGCGAGCTTCTTTTTCCCTCAGGGGCAAAGACCCCAACTCTGCTTCTAGGGCCCAGGCAAATGGGGTGGGGGCTGATTTCTCCCTGTTTCCTCCACCATTAAAGCCTGACTTAGGGCTGTTTCTGGACCGGGAGGCACACGCTTATCCCCCAGCAACCCAATTCTGAGACTGTCTCCTTCTTCCCCAGATTGTAGGGGAGTAGGTTAATGCGAACACGCGTCTGCCGGATGACTTTAGTGTCTTGGGGAGACTTGAAGGAAAAGAAAAACTTTTGTCTGCGATCATCATGCAAACAAAAACACTTAGAACCAGCACGGTTTCTCCCAGCCCTGCACGTCCTGGGGCGCTCGTGGGTAGCCTCCCAGGTCCGAGCCCCACCCAAGCCCCGGCGGCGCGTGGTCGCCATCTCTCGGGCCGTGGTCGCTGAGCCGCGCGAGCATCTGCAGAACAAAGACTAGGATCCAGCCCTAGAATGGGAAAAGCCGACACCGCCGCCTCGGGCTCCAGCGCGGCGGAGCCTGACCGAGCCATCCCGAAACTCCATCCGAGCGGCGGAGGGTCCCCCGGGCCAAGCTCACACCTAAACCCAGCGGGACCCTGGAAACGATTAGGCCTGAAGGCCCGGAGAGTCGTCGGTATTCAAGGTCCCCACTCACACCAAACCCACTATCCAAGGCCTCTCGTCATCATTATTAATATTTTATTCGATTCCTCAAGCCGATTTGTCATTTTAATGTTGGAAAGGGGACTCTTGGTGTCCATATTTGAAACAGGTGGGGCAGGGGAGAGGGCGCTGCAGGTCTGCGCTGTAAATCGCTGTCTTTTTGTGGCTGTTGTTCCCAATCATCACCCACCGCTCCCCTCCACTCCCCCCTCCCCCCGCAGAGCAGTTGCTATGGGTTACCAGGGCGGTTGCCATGGGTTACTGGACCGAGGCCCGCGGCTCGCTACCTGACACCCAGTTGCCTATTCCGCCGCTGCTGCGGGAGCGGCCCTGGCGGGGGAGGCGGGAGCGCGCGTGTGCGGGACGCGGCGCTGGGGAGTGTGCGCAAGCCACCAAGGCGCCGCAGCCAACAGGCGGCCGAGGGTGCAGCCGCGGGAGTGCCACCACCAGTAGGGTGGGGGGGCAAAGCTATAAAGAAGGCCCAGAGGTAAGAAACTAGCAAAAACACAACCACAAGTTATGCCCGTGCTGTGCCTCTAGCAGCAAAGACAAGCGGTGTGGGGTTTTGGATGAATCTACACTTCTCGTCGGGGGAGAAAGGGTATTTTCCTCTTTAGCATAATCCATTTGCATAGTAGTATCTTTAGACCAGAGTATAAATTCAGCAGAAAATTGTAGCTTATTTTTTTTTTTTTCCCTCTGTATCTTTTGAAAAGACGTCTTTGGAATTTGCGTGAAAAAGAAAAGGGTCATTAACTAGCAGAGTTTGAGCAGTTTAAATAAATTAGTGCCCAATGCACGGTTCATAGAAATGATCTAGAAAAGTTTCCAGCAAGAGTGAAGAGCAATTGTGTCTGACTTAAGTTGGTAAAATGCATATGACAAAGAATGGAGCCAAAGATCCTTTGTAAATATTTTCAGATGTTAAAGAAATTGTTGATTATTTACATCTTTCTAAAATTTCGTAACTCCACTCTATTAAAATGTACTAATAATTTCTTATGACCTTTATTTGTAAAGAAAGTTTTATCTGTACTTTGAATGTCAAATTGCAATAACTAATTTCAGACAGTTTATATTTGAAAATGTCTTTATATATAACAAAGCAAGAAAGGGTCTGTATTCCAAACAAAACTACAAAACTGTACTGGAATAAATTATTTCTCCACTGTTGAAAAGATGTCGCATTGTATTCCTAGGCTACCAAGTAGATAAGTACTAAGAGAAAGAATATTTAGAGACAGAATAAGCTTTTTATCTTGTTATTTTCACCTTAAAATGTAGGGGCCTTTCCTGAAAAAGGATTCTTCCATAACAAATACTGAAATCCTTGTTTGTATCACAGCAGTTCCGTTGTAATGAATCTTTAAGGCACAAATATAAGAAAAAACAAACTAAGTTCAAGACAATACCCAATTTACTGCTGAATATAATGATAACGGTAGCTAGGCTAAATGAATTTGTTTAAATTCTTAATAGCCACAAAGGATATTTTATTCTTTTGCTTTACTACTGAGTATCACTTGTTTTTATTTAATTATTCAATAAACTGTGAACTAGGCTTAAAAAGCTCCTGCAAGATACTTGATTGTAAAAGACATTAATGCTTACTGATGAAACATGTATGTTTTCGTGGGTAGTTTTTTTTATTTTAGCTACACTTGAAATCACTTTCCTCCAAGTGAGGCTTTAAAAGAAAGCTAAGTAACAGGTTGTTGAGTTTAATTGTTGACACCCTTGTGTTATATACAAATTAGTATTAAAATCAAATACATAACTTAGCTTATAGATGAATAGTTTACCCTTTCAGAATTGGCCAGGGCAATGCAGAGTTTCTGTATGTAGATCATAAACTGTTCAGAATTAAAGTTTTTTAATTTAAGGTCACATTTTTTTTTTAATCTTTTGAAAACTATCTATTCTAATTAGTTTAATTACTTACACAAATCTTTTCTTTTTCTAAAGAAAGCTTTATAGAAATATGCCAGAGAAAAATAAGTGACGAACAAAATCAGGAAACCCTCTGGGGACTGAAAACCTCTAGGGACTGAAGTTCAGCAAAACCAGTTCTCTCACTTGCAAGAAGTCGAATTTAAGAAGCCATGGCTTAGATACCAAAACAGACAAACTGAGGCTCAAAAAGCTCAGTTGAATAACACTGTACTGAAATGAAACCAAATTTCCCAAAGTCCTTTATAAAAATAATTCCTGGTAATTCAAACCCCACTGAATTTAGATCTAGATCAGAAGTGTATTCTCTTGTATAAAATTAATTATCCAACAAACAAAAGTTGATTTTTTCATGTTTTAATGTGTAACAATGATTTAATGTTGTTTATGGTCCAAAGTATTAGGTATTACTTAGTACCAATTTTTATTGGCTATGTTACATCATCTACGAATGACAATCAGTGGTACAGTACATGCTTTTTCAAAACGACTGTAAAACATAAATATTGTGAACTCAGATACATATTGCTGAGTTGGGAATCATTCTTAAAAACCGGCATGGCAAACTTGACATGTAAGCAAGATAACAAAAAATGGCTAAACCTTTTTTTGCCCCTGTATTCAGATAATGAGTCTCAAGTAACAGAATCCGAGATACATCAAACCAAAATATTTACAAACATTTAATAATGTTTCAGACCAAACAAAGAATACAAGAAGGAGAAATTGAGGAAATCATTCTTTTTCTACATTTAGTTTTTTTTTTTTTCTTCCCCCTGCTGGTTCTTACTGACAAGCATTTCAAAGATTTAGATAATAGATTAATTTCTTAACTCCTAGTTAAAATTAAGTGAAAAGACTTCATTTTGTAGCTGTCTCTGTTACCCTCCAATTAGCCACATAACATTTAATTAGAGCAACAAGTCATCCCAGGTATGTGAAACACATCGTCCTATTAGTTTCATAGATATAGTTTGTATCATCCAACACAGAAAAAACCGTGGATAATTATCTGAAGAAAATGCTGCCTCATCTGAAATTTGAAGTTCAAAGTAGTTTATCTTAGACATTTTATCTTCGGGCCAGGGAAAAAAAAGACACTATATTAAAGTTTTACCAATCCTTAGGTAGATGCGTTAAAAAGAAAGGACTTTAAAAAATGAATAATTGTCAATTCTGAAATTAACAAGTTTAACAGCCTTTTCTAAATTACTGGTAAAATTAAATTTATGAATTTTTATAAGCTCTTTCTTCTGATGTGAAGATAAGTAATAGTTCACCACCACTGACCCTGAAAGTGATCTAGTGACAAGAAATACTACACTTAGTCAGAAAATAAAAATTAACATGTAATTCTAATCACATAATGATAATGAAAAAACAAATTAATTCATATTCAGAAACCATTTGTTTATAAGATTATTTGGGACAACGAAAATGTATTTCTGAATCTATATAATTGCAAATATAAGTAAAATTACTAGTGCTATGTTCTTTTTTTCTCTAAGATGTAAACAGTATTTTACATTGTAAGATACCTTTTTCATCTAAATGTGGAAGATAATACTGGAAAGGTTAATACTCTTACTATACTCCAAGCAACCAACCAAAAAAAGCCAAGTGTTTTTCCAGTACAGGAGCGGTATCCACAAAGTACCGACCACATGTCTGAGAAAGGCAGTGTGGTCCATGCCTAGTACTCTCTTCACAGTGGTCAGCATATACGCTGACCAGTGCGTCTCTGGAAGCACTACCCCACTGATAGGAGGAGAACACTCACCTGGATTTTAAATTTAATTTTTTTCTTTTTTAGCTTATCTTTGAAAAGTCAATAAAGCCAACTAAGTTTTTAAAACATAGAATTCGTTTCATTTTCAGGCCGGATCTTGCTTACCAATAAGTTTTGCCTAAAAGGATATGTATGGCATTCACAGGCTTTTAGCTTTTTACAGCAGCTTAACCAAAACAAGACAAAATAAAAATACCAGTAATAAACAAGCCAGTGTCTCTAAGACTCTAAATGTGGCATCTCATGACAGTGAGCTTTGGGTAAGAGTATATTATTAGCAAGCTTTCTTCTCTGTGACTGGGCGTAATTTGCTATATTACTAAGATAGTAACAGTTGGATTGTTTTTCAGGATTCCTGGGGAGCAGTGCTTGCTTTACATCCATGCGAGCTGCTGTCATCACTACTGTGTCCAAGCCCAGAGGATGAACTGGAAAAGAAGAGAGGGGAAAAATAATAAAAAGAGGAAATTGGTTTTCACAACACACTCAAAGCCTGAGTAACAGAGGAGAACTTTAATTATCTCCAGTCACAAAGAGAGACAGGAAATTTGGACTTTTAATTAGCCATTTGGAGTGCAGTTGGATATTTTTTTAGCTAGATAATTTAAACGCGAATAATTCAAGTCTGACTAAATGAAAGTCACATAATCAGAATGCAGATAATTGAATTTCTACTGCATTCATTAATTCAGTGTGGAGGTGTGTGTGAAGACTACTATGATGAGCTGTCACAGCTCAATAAAATCTCAGTCAATTAATTTTTTCATTATCTTACTATTACATCAACAAAAAAGTGAAGTGTGTGTATATATCTACACACATGCATATGGACACGATGTGTTATATAAATACATTGTGCATTAAATCAAAATGCAAGGAAATACCTTTCTGAATCATAATCTATATCATTTTCTCTTTTTCTTTCTTCATCTTCTTCAGGGAAACGTCTGTTCATCAAGGCAAACTTGTGAATTGCTTCCTCCACAGAGTATTTAGTCTGCCCAGAAACACATGCCTCGATGTCTTCCGAATTCAGATGGCTCTGCAAGAAGAGGTGAAGGCTGCTGTCTGAAAGCAAAAGTGCATTCTGTAGGACCCTATGTAAAAGGAAAAAGGAAAAACCATCGGAATGGATAAAATTAACAGGGATGGACAGTGATGAGGAGGAGAGAGAAACATCAGAGCTACGCCCTGACATCATTTCTGTACTGTGGTAAACTTTGCTACAATTATGGACTGTACCTATTAAAGGGATGAAAGCATATGTTCACTTTTACTCAATTATTTGGAAACTTAGGTGAGTAAAAACATGGAGCTAATAGTTAAGAACATCTGTTAAAAGAAAAACTTCAAGGACATTTCTTCAATTTAACCATCTGTTGTGACCATGTGGATTAATTATGGAAATATTTTACTTATATTGTCATAAAAAATTATTCTACTTAAAAATCTTTTACTGCCAACCAGCCAGCATGTCAGTTCAGTGATCTTTATTGGAGAGGCTGTCATGAAACATCCAAGCTCAACTACTGATGATATTAAAACTTATATTTTAAAAACTCTACATTTCTCAGCATGTTTTATATTTTAAAGCATTATGCATACGATTGTGTATATAAGTATGTGTTAACAAGGGCTGAGTTGAGCTAGGTGGTTTTTGTTTTTTTTTAATACCTAATTTGACTACAAATTTCTTCAAAACTTTCAGCAATATTACATACTTATGCTGTCAAAATAAGCAACCAAATAAAGTGAATCCCAGCCCATCTTACTACATGTTATATATACAAGGGGACCTCAAAAAGTTCATGGAAAAATTCCATTATCTTTCAAGTCCATTTTTCCAGGAACTTTTTGAGCCTCTTGTACATGTGTGTACATACACACAACACAAATAAATATTTAAACTATGATTTTACCGTAGGTACACACTAGCCTTTCTCCTTTCAAGATCAAAGTTTTACAAACAGGACAGATTTCAAGTGCATCAAAACTAATTTACATGGAGCATTAAAAAATACTGTAGTAAAATCTATACCCATTCAAATTCATGTTATTGGTGAATATTTTTTTTTTTTCGGAAATGCATGTTTTACAGCAGGAAATCAAGTCAGAATACATCCTTACATTTATATAAAAACTAGTTTTCTTTTCTTAGCAAAGGTTTTGATATATAATAATTTTATCTCTATGAATATACACTAGGTCCCAGTGTGTATGACAAGCACTAGACCACAAGGTAGGTTTGAACCACAAGGTCAGCGGTTCAAATTCACCAGCCACTCCTTGGAAACACTATACAGGGTTGCTATGAGTTGGAACCCACTCAGCGGCACTTACCAACAAACAGCAACAAGGTATGATTGGAGTCCTGGTGTGGCACTGTATGATAAGTAGTGGACCACAAGGTCGGTTTGCACCACAAAGTCAGTGGTTCACATTCACCAGTCACTCCTTGGAAAACCTATGGGTCGGAACCAACTCAATGGCACTTAACAACAAGACACTTGTATGGGACAAACCTAGAAAACACTGAAACCAAAGTTTAATTTTGTCCAACATGGGATTTTTTTCACAGAGATTTATGAAATAGAGATCATATGTTTCTGACAAAATAAACCTTATTTTCTGCATTTTTAAACCAATCATTGCATCTGCTGCTAAATGCCGTCAAGTTGGTTCCAACTCATAGCGACCCTGTATAGGGTTTCCAAGGCTTTTAGTCTTTATGGGAACAGAAAGTGCCCTCTTTCTCCTGTGGAACAGCTAGTGGATTCGAACTGCCGGGCTTGTGGTTAGTAGCCCAACATGAAATTCACTCCACTACCAGGGATCCTTACACCAATAATGATGAAAACACATCTCTTCAGGTTGTTGTAGTTGGTTGTTAAGTGCTGTCGAGTCAGTTCTGACTCATACCAACCCTGTATAGGGTTTCTGAGGAGTGGCTGGTGAGTTTGCTGCCAACCTTGCAGTTCAAACCAACCTTGCGGTCCAGTGCTTATCCTACAGCACCACACCAATTTACTTAAAACACAAGGGTCATTAGAATACCATGTCCTTTTCTTCAAAAGAAAATATAATTATTTGTTCAAGTAAGCAAATGTCTAAAAATGCAAAGTATCCAAGCCACAATCTAGCCATCCCCTTTGTTTCACGAGGTTTACAAATGGAGTTTGAGAAAATACTCTTGACTGACCTACAGAAGGAGAAAGTAAAACCTTTGCACTTTTTACAAGACAATCTCTCAAGGAAGCTTCAGCTAAATACTTCCTCTCCTTCCATATCCTCTTTCCTGGGTTCTCCCAGAAGATGACAAAGATAAATTTACCAAGTCCAAGTAGTACAGTAGTAAATCCCTTTTACTACTCTTCAGATTTATTTGCTATGTTTCCAAATGTTTATCACTCTTGTTTTAAATACTTCAAATTAAGAGAAGAGTTATATAGCAACAGCCCATTAATATGAACTTAGGTTCGCTGTGAAGTTGGAGCAGAGTGTTTCCTGTATTCTCCTGACAGTGGTTTCCTGCCAGGCCAGTACAAGGAACTGTTCAGAGGATTATACTTACTGCTCTGTTTCTGTTGGAAGTGTGTTTTATTTTCTTTATAAAATAATGGGTAATCTTTAAAATTGATTTTAGGTGGTTTGAGGCATTACGCCACAAAAGTAATGAGCACTAATGCCAATGATATCGGACACAAATTCATTTTAGCTTTATTTCATGTCTAAAGCAATTCTACTGAGCCTTGAACTGCTCACGTGTTGTTATTAACTTGCTAGTAACCTAACACATGGGTACAGCAAACAAAAGTGATCAGAGTCCAGGTTGATCAGGACCTCAAGGCTACTGTCCTTTTTCTTGAGCTATAATTCAATTTCCAATTTTACTGTACATTAGATTCATTATTTCCCAGGGCTTTCTTTTCTACTTAATACTGCCATCTGGAGGACATACAAGTGAAGAGCGAGGCCAAGCATACCAGCCAGCTCACAATTCAGACAAGGGACGGAGAGGTGCGGGGAAGGGAACATCCACACACTCCCAGGGTTCAAAGACAGTGAGTCTGCTCAGCACAGGTTTACTTCTTGAATTGCTGTCTCTTTGGCTAAATCTATGGTGCCACATTTCTATGGGTAAAAATCTACTTTGTGTTGAGTTGATTCCAATTCATTGAGACCCTCTAGGACAGTAGAACTGCCCCATAGGGTTTCCAAGGCTGAAATCTTTAGTCCTGGTGTGACACTGTGGGTTAATGTGCCAGACTGCAAAACCATTTGAACTGCAAGGTTGGCGGTTCAAGAAAACCTATACAGGGTCACTATGAATCGGAATCGACTTGACGGCACTTAACAATCTTTAGAAAAGGAGCTCTGGTATCATAGTGGTTATGAATTGGGCTGCAAACCTCAACGTCAGCAGTTCCAAACTATCAGCTGTTCCATGGGAGAAAGATGAGACTTTCTGCTCCCGAATGGATTTACAGCCTCGGAAACCCTATACAGGGTCGCTATGGATCGGAATGGACTCGACAGCGCTTAACAGCAACAGCAGCAGTCTTTAGAGATGCAGACTGCCACATTTCTCTCCACAGAGGGGCTAACCTGTTGGTTAACAGCACCATGCTTAACCACTGTGCTACCAAGACTCTTTACTCAGTGGTTATCTGTCTTAAATAAGTCAAAATAATTTTTTTTAATGTTTTTGTGCTTTTATTCTGTAATCAGATATTTCATTCCAAAATTTTAAATGTAAAATTTTGAGTGTTTGGTTTGTAAGCATTATCAGTGCATTTAAGTCCTATTTTGAATTAGTACGTCAGAGTATTGTGACTGCCACCATAGTGATAGTAAATCCCATTTTTTCCCTTACTCGTACTTCTGCCACATTTCCACAAGCAAATCTAATAGCAGAAAATCAACTTCAGACTTAAAGAGTTTCTGTAAAATAGTCAATGTCATTTTAGAAGCCTTCATAAAATCAAATACATATGATTTTTAAACCTTTATAAAGGATCAAAAAATAGCCTTTAGAATTTTAAAGGAAATGCTGAAAAGCTGTATTTACAACACAAGTAAAAAGTTACTTCCTTCTCTATAAAAATCTTAAACAAAGCAAATCTGTATTTCTCCTGAACTATTAAAAATCTGGCTTTCCTCAACATAATTTTATTAGGTGTACTGTCATAGTGTGGCACTGCAGGATAAGCACTGAACTGCTTAACTGCAAGATTGGTGGTTCAAACCCAGCAGCCACTCCTTGGAATCCCTATACAGCATAACTATGAGTCAAAACTAGCTCAGTGGCACATAACAACAACATATATTGATGCTGTGGATAAAGCTTTGAGCTGCTAACCTCAAAGTTACTGGTTCAAACCCAGCAGCCGCCCAGAGGGATAAAGATGAGACTGTCTGCTCCTCCTGTTAACTCCAATGGAGTTGGCTATGAGTGAGAATCAACTCCATGGCAGTGGGTTTGGTGTTTGGGTTTTTAATATACATATAAAGCTCTGGTAGCATAGTGGTTACCAATCAGGCTGCGAACCCCAAGGTCAGCAGTTCAAATCTACCAGCTATTCCGCGGGAGAAAGATGAAGCTTTCTGCTCCTGTAAAGATGTACAGCCTTGGAAACCCTGTACAGGGTTGCTATGAGTTGGAACCGACTCCACGGCACATAACCACCACCACCACATTGGTTTAGTTGAGAAAAACACGTAGCTATGCAAAATCATTTAATCCTAGCTGAAAGTGTCCTGGAGCTACTGAACCCAGCATAGCAATATATACGCACATGCGTAAAATGTGTAGAAGTTTAGCTGTTTGATGTAGAAAAAACTTTTTTAACTCAGCCTGTTTCCCTCTTACCATAAGAAAAAAATATAAAAGCTACAAATATTCATTTGAAGATATTCATGATCTGTGCTGTGGTGCCCTCTATTGAACGCAAAGACTTATTTAAAAATATATGTGTGTGTACATATATATATATATATATATGTG